>NC_090929.1:1172548556-1172851586 GCF_040938575.1 Ambystoma mexicanum
GATCCCCTGTTGTTTAGAGGGCTCTGAAAAAGGCAGACGACACAGGGTGGGTTAATACAAATAATTTAACCGGTCTATAGGCGGTCAAGCGCTCTACTCGCTGTGCCACTTCACTGTAGCCTGTCAAATGGCACAGCGAGTACAACGCTTGCTTTGACATCGGTGCACAGCTTGCTAACACAAGTTCAAATCCCGGCAAGGGCAAACTCAGCCTTTCATCCTTCCGTGGTCGATAAATGAGCACCACACACCGTGGTTAATAATAAGCACCGCTTAGATACCTCACGGTTCTTAGCGCTATATGAATGGGAAAATATTATTAGTTTATTATTAACATACTCCGTTGCACTATCTTCGATAGCAAATAGTTTCACGCCCTAATAAATAAAATGATGATTTTTAATGAAGATCGGCTGGTGAGACTAATTTATGTTTTTTAAAACAGGTATGTGGCCCCATTTTGCCTATGTCACGATTTACAGACTCCAGCAGATGGGGTCTTCAACTGCCAGGTGCAGGTCCAAATATGCAACTTCATGACCCTCACCATTTTATAGGACAATCGCCAAGGACCAATATGCCCTTACGCAGTACTAGCGGCTACAAACAACATACCAACCAATAGGGTGGTCTAATGGCTTGTTTTTGGAGCAACCTTCCGATTATCAGAGCGACCATTTACTGCTTTTATCATAAACCAACAGCCTATCTACCGCAAAGGAACAACGCGTGGCTCCAAATAAACTGTTGCTGATCGACAGCAGAGATAATAGCAAATCGCTGAATATTCTCTAAACATTTGATGTCAAATAAATGTACTTTACAAAATTTACAATCTTGCTGTTTGCTTTTAAATCACTGTTTCATATTCTGAATCGTGGCGCGCTGTGTTGTGACATAATATGTGTTGTCTTCCGGGTTCTGTGTAAAGTCACTTAGGACTGGAGAGGACTGGGCGCGTTTGATGACGCACCCTGTAACGTCACGGAGAGAGGCGGGGAATATGAATGCTATGATAATATCAGGTTTAGAGGCGGGAGATATGATTTAGTGTCGCAAAAGCAAGTCAGCCAGGTCAATAGTGCTAGTCAAAGGATTATCACATAATGTCGGCGCACACCAGCCGGATTTATCGTTTCTTTAGTGGACAAAAAGTCGGTTGACGCCCTTAGGAAATTGTACTATTAGCGGACAAAAGGAGTGGTCTTAAAACACTTTCACCCTGACAACGAACAATACAAACAACGTTCTCAGAACACCCCCATTTTGTGTAATTGCAACCATTTCGGGACACCGCGAGTGTTCTTAGAACACATTCAACTAGACAGACTACAATATGGACAGCGTCCTGAGGACACCCCCAGTTTGTGTATTTACGAACAATTAAGTACACCGCGAGTGTTCATAGCTCATTTTTACCTTCCTCGCGAACAAAAATGACACATACTCCGTCCTCTAAACACCCCACCATTTAGTTTATTTACAAAATTTCAGAACAGCCGTGTTCTCCGCGGACAAATCGAACGCAACAAAAACATCTAGCACATAAAAAACAAAACATTGAACCTATCTCATACTCCCCCACTCTCCCCAAACACTCTTACACACCAACACAGGGCACTAAATACAATTTTTTATCCACGTTTCACTGCGCTGTACGCGGTCGACGGCGAATACAAGATGGCGGGCACCACAGAAAATCTGACGCGCTCCATGCCCCTCGCCGTACAATCAGCGAACACGTCACATGTCTGCGGACATGACGCAAGGCCATGGGCCAATCAGGGGGCTGTCCGCGGAGCGAACAGGGAAGTCCGTCCGCGAAGCGAACACAGATATCACTAATTTTTTTGCCTTACATTTTGGTCATTTAAAAAAAAAAACTACTGGACGGATTTACACCAAATTTGAAAAAGCACGCTTTCGGGACCAGGCCGCCGCTCCTGCCGCAAATTTGGTGTAAATCCGTCCAGCGGTTCGGGCTGTAGCCGTGCGCAAAGTTTTTCCCATTCAGTCTATGGGAAAAAAAAAAGTTTTGGGACCCCCCCTATAACTTTTCCCCCCCTGGACGAATCCTCACCAAGCTTTGCAAAAAAAATCAGAGTGGGCCATATACTTTTTTTGCAAAGTTTGGTGAGGATTCATCCAGGGGGAGCGAAGTTATAAGCCGCCCAAAAAGTGCTCTTCCTATGGAAACACCAACTTAACCATAACTACATGGCCGCTACCGCGGCCATGTAATTACACAGCCTGCAATACCGGCGGTGTAGTTATGGTTAAGCTGCTCGACTCATAGGAAGAGCACTTTTTCAGTGGCTTATAACTTTTCTCCCCCTGGACGAAACCCCTACCAAACTTAGCAAAAAGAGGTATATGGCCCGGTCTAAATTCTCTTGGCATATTTTGTGAGGTTTCGCCAAGGGGGGGGAAAATTATATGAGGGTCCAAATATATATTTTTTTCCATAGCCGTAATGGAAAAAAATGTTGTTCACGCCTACAGCCCGCTGGACGGATTTTCATCAGATTTGTGCCAGGAGCGGCTGCTTGGTCCCAAAAGCATACTTTTGTAAATTTGGTGTAAATCCGTCCAGTCGTTTATTTTTTAAATGACCAAAAATTAGGTCCCAAAAAATGTGTGATATCTGGGTTCAGTTTACAGACTTACTTCCCTGTTCGGTCCGTAGACAGGCATTCGGTTGGCATAGAGGACGACGTGATGTGAGCTGACATTGGATGCGCCCACTGATTGGATGGTGCAAAGCGTGAAGTGCATCTGATTTTTGTAAATGCCCGCCATGGAATGGATATGGCCGTAAGAAGTGAAAAAATGGGTGTTCTTCACCCTTAAAAATCCTCAAACATTCCAGATGTTCGGGTGCAGTTATGTGATGTTCGTGAACACTTCAGATGTTCGGGGACACACAGTTGGTGATAAGCAGTTCTTGGATGGCTAGTAACTTTGGTGCCACTCAATGAAACTGCATTACATTGTCGTAGTTTATTCGAGACTTGATTCTGAATGGTTTTGGAAAGTGTGGAGCTGTTCTGTCAAGAGGGAACACATGTAGAGGGGGGTACCAAATGATTGTAAAGGCTTATAAATGTGGTGCCATTTGACAAATCTGCACAAATGTTTTCAAAACAATTTTAAATCTAGACATAAATGTTTTTTTGTAATGTTTTGGGGGATTTTCTCAAGAGGGGGCTAAATTAGAAGGTGGGGTCTCAAAATTGGCTTATAATGTTGTTGCCGTTTGATGAATGTGGACAAAAGTTTTCAGAAAGATTATAGAACCAACCTTCAATGTTTGTGTTACGTCTGAATGGATTTTGTCAAGTGGGGGCTAAGTTATATGACTATTGTATGTATATACATTCTGACACTTTTGAAAAAATAAAACATGGGCGGATTTCAAGCAAACTCGTGTAAGGAGCATCGGCAAGGATCATAAAGCATGATTTTGCAAATGTGCCCGTGTTTTATTTTTTGACAAGTGTCATGATGTAGGTACAACAAATAGTGATATACCTTTAGTGACTGAAGTATATATAGCCTGTGGTCATGGGCAGTGGCCAGATTGTCTGGGTCATGGTATAAAGTCATGACCCGAACAATCTGGCTACTGGCCATGACCGCGAGGGCTGGGAAATGGTGTTAAAGTGGCCATGTCCACCTGGGACCAGCTATGTGGTTAAGTTATTAGAAAGTAGGATAGGTTTGAAAGGGAAAAAAATAGCTTGTGGTAATATGGTCATAGGATTCTGACTTCGCCTTCTGCAGGATGCCATGGAAAGGGAAGAGAGGCTCTGTACGGAGCCCTGCCTTCTCTTCCCGTGGTGTCCAGCTTGGAAAAGGAAGTTCCTTCCTACAGCAGGACTCTGCAGGCGTCCCCCTGTAGGAGGAAAAATCTATTTTTTAGCACCCCGGGTTCCCGCTTTGGGAACCAGGGGTGCTAATGGCCTTTATCCCCCATTGCAGGGGCGGCAAAGGAGGATAATGGTCCAGAGCCCTCGTTATTATTCCCATTAGCACACAAAATGCTAATGGGAATTTTGGAAAACCGTATTGAGTCTATGTACTTCTCTGAGAAATGTAAAGTAGATGGAGTCTATAAGATTTTTTTTTACTATTTTTTAACTGTGAAAGGTGGTTCCTAAAGGAACCTTTAATTTGTTGTTTAAAAAAATGAAAACATTTGCAGGAGAGGTTAGAACGTAAAGTGAGGAGGGAAATTATGTAAGAGGCACCAATCACTAATATGGAGTGGCAGGTGGACAGGGGAAGATGTTGCGTGTGTGTTGCTTCTAAGGTAGTGGGCAGTGTTTCTCATGCTCCTTGATTACAGCTTCAAACGCACATCAAAATTGCTTCCCCCTGCAGAGTGGTGTGTTGCAGTATATACAGAGAACTGTTGTCTTCCAAAGGAGCATGAGAAACATGTTTTCACGACCCACCTCGGCCAGGCCCACCAGATCTGCCTACACCAACCTGATTTCTACTCCGAAGACTTGTAGAGTACGTGCGGGCGGCTCGAACTTCTCAGCCCTAGCAGCCTCACACTGGAACGCCCTACCTTCGCTCCTCAGGGGGATTGACTCTCACCTAGCCTTCCGCAAAGCCTTAAAAACCAGGCTGTTTGTCTAAACCTTCCTGCCTTTTATTTACAGGCTTATGAACGTCATTTGTAACTATGCTCCGCTCTTCTCTCTGTAACTAAGTACCTTATGTTTCCTATGTTTACACAATCTTGCTGCTTACGCCTTCATGTAATAGCGCCTCGATGTCTATGGGCTGCAGTGCGCTCTATAAATGTAAAAAAAATAAAATAAATAAATAAGGATCAACAGCCTCTTTTATTGTTTGCAAGGAAGCTGGTGGGATTGTGTGTCCCGCAGAGCTAGGCTGTGTGGTTACAGTATTGGTTGAGGAAGATGATGTGGAGGAAGACAGACTATTACTTGCTAAGAAAGGAACAATATTTCTGAGAGCATTGCGGAAGTTGGATTTGGTGTGGCGGCACATGGAGGTGGTCCCGTAGCAATAATGCCCAGGTATTCCGCGACTGAGCAAAAAGTTGCACTCAGTGCTTTTCACTTTTGTAGCTTTAGCCTTTGGTATATTTCCAAAAGTTGTAAAGAACTGCCACACCCATGATTCTCTCTGAGTGCTAGAGGTAGTCATGGTAACTTCATCAAAATTAATTTCACATGTGATGTCATCAGTGATGTCATCAATGACATTTGTGATGTCATCTTTGATGTCTTGGGTGTTAGTCTTAGCAGTACACAGTGACAGCGCGAGTTATGGTTGCTTAGCTTACCACAACTGGCAAATTTCTGAGGTTTTTTCGGTTTTACTTGTAAACTTAACGTCCCTTTAACAATGTTTTTTCATTGATATATGTGGTATCGTGTATGCTACGGTGTATCTGTGTGAGTAGCTAGGCCCTGTGGAATGCTTGGTAGACTGTGGAGAGTTTGGGGCTTAGGAGTTCCAAGATTGACAGCTGTGGACTGGGAGCTGGGCAAGGGACCAGGACAGATTCATGTATCCTTCCCTCTCATTCTTCTAAACTGTATCTATGAAACTAAGGAGTAAATAAAGCATCTTCCTTTTTGGTACCTGCTCCCTTTCATCACTGGCTCAGGTACACCTTGCAGGAGGCAAGGTACAACATTTTGGCGATGAGGATCTGAACCAAACCGTATGGGATGAGTGAAGGAGATTGAAGAGAAGGAGAGGTGAAGGTGAAACCCAGAGGTGATGTCGCTCCAAGTGGAGAGCAGAGTCATGGAAAATGAAGCAGAGTCTGGAGCATGTGCAAACCGGAGAAGTCCATGCTATTTGGGGGTCTGATAGATATGACCCAGGAGTGGCATAAGCCCTCCAGGGTGCATGAAAGTGAGCCGGACATCATTTGTATTGGACCTTGATTGAACGTTCCATTATTTTGTATTTTTGTTGTTTGGGCTGCTACTGTTTCACATGTACGCATCTCTACAGAGTATAGCCTTTCCTCGACTTACGTTACTACAAAAGGGGAAATAGGCACACCTTTTAACTGTGTCTATTTTACCTTTATGATTGAGTTCACTCTTGTTTTGTGGGCGCTGTAACGAAGGCATGGCATCAAAGTAAGACAGACACAAGTGATCACATTTCAAGAGTGTTTATTAAACTGTAAAATGCATGAGTTAAATTCCTAATCTAAACCTAAATATAACATGGGAGCAAGCTACGACCATCAAATAATATTAATAATACAGTCCTAGTGGGGTCTAGTCAAATAAAAAAGGCCAATATTAAAAAAAACCTATTGCCAACCCTTACCGCTATGCTACAAAAAAGTGTAGGATAATGTTCACAAGAAAAGAAAGAAGTGTTAAAAAAATTATAAGTCAGGATGTTATGGCCGGGGTCTCCCTTCCCAACATTTTAAGCACGGGACAAGGCAGGACTCTCTAGCACTGCACGCTCCTGGGCTTCTCCTGCACAAGCTTACAGTTCCTTTTTTCAGTGAGGGGGACTTCTGTGCCCAAGTATCGTTCTCATGCAAAGTATCATGCCTGATACTCCAAAACAACAAAACAAAAGTTCCTTCTGTTAACCTTTACATCGGGTTATTACCCGTCACTCTTGGATCCCCTTCAGCCAGACTTTGATTATTCTCTCAGTTGTCAGCCTCCCTCAGTTGGATCAGACCAATCAGAGCACTTGCCAATCCAAACAGAGACTTCCGAAGGGAGATTTCGTCTTGCTGGGTCACTCCGTTAGCCTACTGCAAGCACAAGCTTCATACGATCATAGTTCTCACAGCGTTCCCCTCAGCCACGTGAAACACCTGTTTCAGAATATCAAAAGTTCTGCAATGTGTCAAGGACTTTTGATTGCACAAGGGATTTGGCGTGACCTGACAACATTAACACCTTGTACCAGCCTCCCCTATGGCCTCTTGGTACTTGTAGTTTCTTTAGTCACAATGTTCAACACAGTCTCTTTGCTCAGGAGAGGGGTACCAGCCAGAGACATTTGACTGAGCGCCCATATGGCGCCAGACCCCTCTATCTCAGGTACCAAGTTTGTTCACAAATGACCTTTTTGTCTATTTTCTTAATGTTGTCACTGCAAGCTTAAGCCTAACACAGTCCGGTCGACTATCAGGTTCTTCCGACTCACCGGCTGTGCTGAACTCGTTAGCGGTTCCTTTGATGCTGGAGTCAAGGACGTTCCCACAATGGCAACCTTGTCTCCCTGCCCTTGCTATCATTGTGGGAGGGTCCCATGTGCTGGTGACATCCATCACACCATTTGACAGCTGAGATTCCAGGTCTTATATTTCATTCTTTGGATGCTTTGCAGTTCTGGGTTGATAACGACAAGGGCACTTCCCTCCTTGACGTCCTGTCAGGTCTTGCCGCATTTCTCCTCCATTTGAACTGCCGTCCTGGAATGGCTGCTTCCTCCTGCGTTCGGCCTTGCTCAGAGTTTGCTCTTGTGCTCTGCCTTTTATCCCTATGGGGAAGGGAAAGGGTAGTCAGGTGTGTGTAGTTGTCAGTAATTGCCTGTCTCTGCCTTAGCGTTGTGTTGGGGCATGTCAGCTAAAAGGCTCGGGTATTAGTCCATTGTCGTTCATGCTGTGAAAGAGTGTTCAGGTTGGAAAAGGGAGGGATGGATTTTCTAAGTATCCTACTGGGCAGGATGGGGAAAAGTTGTCATAAGGAAGGGCATATCATGTCTCAACCTTTGTGTGTCCCACTTAAACTCCATGAAGACCCTCCATCTAGGTGATCCTCCCACACTGGTCCAACCCCAGGAGCGATAGCCGTGTCCTGGCCAACTGGATGACAGATCCCCAGGGACTAGCACGTGAGACACCTTCAGGTTTCTCACAGCGCTTTATCCTCTTCTCATCCTTGTACTCCTGCAGGGCAGAAAACAATTTGTTACATTGGTGGACAGTCGTTAGGATCTGAGACAGACTGCGTCTACTGCTTAGTCATCCAAAATAAAAGTGTGCAATTAATGTTAGATTCACTAAAAAGGCAGTTTTTATTGTACAATTTAACTTGAGCTCTGCACAGATCTTGTCAGTAGATGATCCACGGAAGTTCTGCCAAGTAAAGAGACTCCTCTTCAGCAGTATGTCTGAAAATTCAGAACTGTTAAACAACATAAAAAATTTAGAGGAACCAGTGGGGATGAAAGTGTAGAGGGGTGCAGACCCTTCCCACCTCCATCTGAGTATAGATAATATGATATGCTGATAAATGGATCCAGCATTGCAAAAATCCTAATTACAGTGCTTTTTGAAGATGAAAAAAGTGCATGTGGGGCAACAGATATTTTGGTTCAGCATTACCTAGGAAGTGAAGAATGCCTCAAGTATTACACATATATCATGAATATGTAAAACATATATTCTGAAAATGAGACAGAAGGTGAGATATGCTTTAATGTAAATATTGACTCGCCGTTTGGTAGCGCAGGCATACTGAAATATATTTTAAAATGCCAAAAACAAAATGGTGTGTTGAAGGACAGGTGTGAGAAAAAGCCTGACTCATGCTTATACAGTAGAAGGTCTTTGGCAGAATCTCACTGTGAAATAATTGAGCATGGAGATTAAATTTGGAATTCAGCAAGGAAAGCAGACAAGAATCAGATATGGGTAAGGAAAGCTACGAATTTGAACAGAACAGCTTCAGTACTTGTCAGGATAATTGAGCTTATATGTATTTTTCCACGGTATGAGACACTGACTGATTCTTGGCAAGACATTGAGAAGCAGATACAAATTGCTTTGGCAGGACTTGAAGGATGTGTAATTATGTTCGGCTGGCTCTAGAATAAGCTTATCAGTCTATGGGCCTCATTACGACCCAGGCCGTAAGTTACCGCCTGGGCCGTGACTTTACCACCATGGCGTAAACTACGTTTACGCCATGGTGGTTGGCGGACTTACCGCCCCATTCCGAGGTCGGCGGGGCGGTAAGTCCCCAATCCCCATTTACCCTTCCCCATTCCCATTTTTGCCCCATAGGGCATAATGGGAGTGGGGAAGGCGTTAATTACGCCACCGTAAATTACGGTGGCGTAATTAACTCCATGGTCCCTTAGCGCCATGGATTTTAACACCTGCTAAAAGCAGGTGTTAAAAGCGCCATGGCGCTAAGGGACCTCGTAATTGGCAGTAAGGGGTCGGCGCAGCTAACGCTGGCGTAAACCCCTTACCGCCAGGGTCGTAATGAGGCCCTATGTGTCAGTCAGCAAGTGGTTGCCAATAATGAGCTAATATGGGCTGGGTGAGTTACAGATGAGTCAACCCATCAAAGGATAGGGAGGGCTTTTCTATGACTAAGAGGTCCTATTAGAGATGAGCCCTTAATTTACATGAAGGTATTGCATCATTCAAAAAGGCCTATATAAGGAGTGAAGGCAGAATGGGGGTGCCTTCCAGTTTGTCTTGTAACCTGAAATTAAGATGACTGTGAATCACATCCAGGCATCCGTTCCTTTGGTCCAGTCTCAGTATCAGAGTTCACAGATGCCAGAGTGTTTGATGGGATGCAATGGGACCCCGTGCTCAAAAGAATCCCATGGGGCCAGTGGCTGTACTGAGCCTCCAACTCAATTAGTAATGTGTCTGAGGGGTGTGAACGTAGATGGAGAAGACAACAGCCAAACCACTTCCCACAAACCTGCAAACAGAGCAGGTAGTGTAGTATATCAGAGGTACATAGTTCTCAACAGTCGTAGGCCTCAGTATGGTCTCATGATTCTTTGAGGTTTAATGCTTTTCTTAGGTCCTGAGGGAGCCACCCTGGAACAGATCTAGAGGAAGGGATTTTGCTACTAGAGAAAAGGAAGGTTGCCTTAGAATAGCTAAAGCACAGTGATGAGAGACAAAAAGAGAGGGCTGTTGCTCTGGAGGAGAAAAAGCAGAGTGAGTTTGTTCTACTTCGCAAGATTAAACTAGAGAATAAGAGGAAGTAGAGAAGAACTCTCAGTGGGCAAGGGATTAAATCTAGAGTTAGCATACTAGGGAAAACCATGTGCAACATCCATAAGGATGTTGTTTCTCCAAATGAGATGAGGAAAGACAGCTTTGATTGGTTTGCGGGACTGGAACTCACCTTCCACCCCCTTGATGCAGAGGAAGAGTTTTGGGATGCAGCCCTTATGAGTTGTCTACTGGCTGCTGATGTATTATTGAGTTGACTCTTGAGAAAAAGCCCATTTATCAGGAATTGCCATCCTCAGGAAGTTCTGCAAAATTCCAAACAGTACACTAGGAATTTTAGAGAACTCACAAAAATTAGGTCAACCCCTGAGGCATTTACACATACATCTCTGAATTATCTGAGAGTATTTGTTACAGGTAACAAAGTTGATCCATTTGAGGGAATGTTAAATTTGATTGCTTGAGAGAATCTCCTTATGAATTGTGAGATGGAATGGCATCAGCATTTAGCGGACAAGAGTATCACAGACCTAAGAGTATCACAGACCTAAGGGAGATTGCCTCAGCTGTTGACAGGTATGTGAGTACACATGTCCAGAAAAAGGTTCAGGCAACCAAATCCAAGCTAGATGAAAATGCAATTGGTAAAAGCAAACAAAAGGAGGGCAAAAGCACAGGCTCTCACACTTCTTCCAAGAAGGGGCCCCTAAAGGACAAAGGGAAATCCCTGACACTTGTGTTGTCAGTTCCCCGAGAAAGAAGGACAGAAGGCACCACTACCACTGGGCAACACACCTCCACGGCCCCAAGAGCTTGCTTTCTGTGTGGGGACATGACCAGAGGAGATCCAGCTTGCAACTGTAGCCTGAAGCATGCACTAGCTATTACTACCCTCATAGAGGAGGAAACAATGATCAGCATGGCCACCATAGATGAGGAATTCCCATTAGGCCAGGTCTGACTCAATGTACCTGCATATCTCTAAATGTGAAAGGAACTGGGTCTCTAACAGAGGCCCCGTTACCGCCAACACATAGATATTTTTCACCCACATGTTGAAAATGGAGGGCAGTGCCGCAGTACTTGGTGATACAGAAAGTAGTATCATCACGGTCCAACAACTGTGGGTGTCAGAGGAACAGATCATACCTGGTACTACCAACGTAGTTAAGGGGTTGTATGGCCTTATCTGATACTCGCTGGCTGTGGTGGAGTTTAGTTGAAGGGGGTTAAAAATCTCAGATTCATATTACTGTCAAATATGCAATCCCAGTGGACTATCTATTAGGGAATGACAAGTCTGATTCCAAATTAATTGCCACAATCACAAGATCTTGGAGCAAGGAAGCAACATAGATAGACGTCCACGAGGCTAATGACCCAGAGTCGATCTGAGCTGAAGATAGTAAAAGACCAGCATTGTTAGTATTGCCTAGACTAGATCCCAAGTCCACAGAGGGGAATGCTCCTACCAGAGTGGACCTAGTGGCTACTGAGGTGCTTGCTGAGCTGGCACCAGACCCAGTGACTCCAGAGTTGCCTACAGGCATAGAACCACAAACTGTAGTGGAGGACACAGTGAATTCAGACCTCACGGGCCTGCCTGAGCTAAGTGACTTGTCTTTAGCTGGAAGTCCCAGCCATTCTGACATTTGGCATGTGCAATATGACTGCCCATATCCGGCAAAGCCTAGTGACCAGGCAGAGAAATTGGCTCATGGGGAAGCCTGTGGGATGTTCAAGGTGTACTGGGAGAATGGTCGCCTGTCCAGTGAATTCAAGAAATCTGTGGCAGGGTCCAACTGTAGGTTGGTGGTGCCCCAATGCCCTACTGGACTTGGCACATGATATTAAAATGTCAGGTCACTTAGGAGTGACCAAGACAGCTGACAGGTTTTCTGCCCATTTTTACTGTCACTGAATGGGTGTAGAAATCTAGAAATGTGTCCGATCCTGTCATATTTGTGGAGCATCCAGTAAGTCTGGCGGGTCACAAAACACGCCATAATTCCACTACCAGTAGTTGGGCAGCCTTTCAAGAGAATAGGCATCAATGTTGTTTGTCCTTTGCATACTCAGACCACCTCAGATCACCAGTACATCTTGGTTGTGGTAGACCATGCCGCCCGGTACCCAGAAGCACTCTTGAGAAGCATCAAAACCCCAATTGAAACAGAGGGTTTTATAGGGATAATCTCTCTTGTGGGATTCCCCAAATACGTTATTTTTGACAGGGGATCAAACTTTATTTTTGCATTTATGAAGGTTATGTGGGATGCATGTGGAGTTACTTGTATGTTCTCCACAGCATTTCACATATAGACAAGAGGGAACATTGAGAGGTTCAACAAGACCATGAAAGGGATGAGGTGTGGCTTGAAACAGCACATGAGGAAGAACTTGGATATTCTCCTGCCAAGTCTTCTGTTTGCCTACTGTGTGATGCCACAGAGCGGTGTAGGGTTCAGTCCATTTGAGCTTCTGTTTAGACATCCTGTTAGGGGTCCACTAATCCCGGTGCAGGAAGGATGAGAGGGCAATCCAAACTCGTTTCCATGGCACAGTGGATTGTACATTGTCTCAGGTCCAAGATGGCCAAGTACAGAGTTAGAGCATCCAGAATCTGAAAGTCATTCAGGAGCACATTAAGCAATGGCATGTCCAGAAGGCCACAATAACAGAGTATACTTCAGGACAGATGATCTGGATAATGGAACCTGTCAAAACCATTGCACTTCATTATAAGTGGACTTGAACCTATGTGATTCTGGAGAAGACCAGTGAGGTTAACTAGCTCATTACACAAAGTTCTCCAGGAAGACAGAAAGGGTCTTGAATGTTAACCGCTGAAGCCTCACTATAGCCAGTATGTCTTTGTAATGTTTCTTGTGACGGATAATGGGACTGAGAAGGAGACAGATCCATTCGTAGACTTGTTGCACACACAGGGTCCTACTGTCAGTCTCTGGATTGAGTGCAAATATCCCAAGACCTAAACAAATAGACTTTGCGAGACTGCTAGCAATTGCTGGGCCACTACACCAGACTGTCCTCACTGACCCCAGATTGCTACATACCAAAATGGCCTCTGATGTTATTGACAACGAGAGAGGGCAGAGTTAGTGTAGACAGGGGAATCTCAGCCCCGCTGGAGGAAGATTCCACAGTCTTGTTTTCTCCCTGGATCTCTCTCCCTTCTGGCTACCTACACCCACTTTAACAGCAAGCACTTCGGCTGTGATCTCAGAAGGCAAAGACCACTTGTGTCAAGCACAAGGATTACATCCGCAAAAAGGTTTTGCATTGGTCTAATCACCTATGGACATTTGCCATGGAAAGAAGGGGTTTCATACTTCTCTGATTCCTCTCTGGACATCAGCCCTGAAGAAGAATTAAACTGTACCCAGTTTGGAGAGCAGTCATTTATAAAATCCTTCAATTGTGTGGTGAAGATAGGTAGTCCAAAGCAGAGGCAAGCTCAGCACCCTAACCATACCTGTGGCACATTGGCTATGACCAACTGCTAGAGTTAGACCTGCCTCCCTGCCAGCCACATTGGTACCAAGGAGCTCACCTTGCAGATTCACCTCTACAGGTGTGTGCCAGCTTCCCTGTGTTTGGGAGCATGCAAACTAGGACAATGCTTGCCCCTGAGACCCTAGAGTGGGACTCACAGCTCCTGACGACCAAGAAATATAGGATTCCTGCACATTTGCAATCAAACCTCTTTGAGCTGTGATTTGAGTGTGCTCAACCCCAATTCGAGCCAACAGGACCCTACAGAGCTGTCTTTGGCACTCACCAACCTTGGAACGGCAGTACTACATGTTCTAACAAGTTTGCCACTGTACCATGCAAACTGAAACACGTTGTTGTTCGCGGATCGAACAAAGAAACTTTACTGCACTTGCAATTCTCGAACTGACGTTCATATCTCCAGCCTTTTTGTCCAATAAATAAAAGCCCATATTGCCCATGTTGTTCGTCCCAAACTTCTTTTTTTATTGTGTAATGGTTCATTTATTGAGGGATAAACAATATTTTTTACATACATGTTTACATAAAACATTTGTTAATTCATTACATTTCATTAGATCTATATTAAAAATACATTTATATGTTTAAAACTCTTTAAGCTATAAAGTGCTTTGTGCATACTTTATCGTAAACATTGTCAACGAGGTGGTCTCACCTCATAAAAGCGCAGAGCCACAAATGAGTACAGGTCCGCATTTACGGGATGTTAATCAAATACAAAATAAAAGCAGGTGCCTCTTTGTCATGCCATTATTATGTGCTCTTACGTTTCCACCTGTTCCATTACTTTGCAAAATCTGGAGCCGTGTTGCTCAATGTTTAGCTGCTGCCGAGAACCTATGACATCATTGGTAACAGGTTTAGTCTTTGCCTCAGATGAGGCTAGGAGATTTCATTACATATAAAGAGTCATGGGCCTCATTGCGAGTATGGAGGTAATCATGGCACTATTAGCACCATGACTACCTCCAATACCGGTACCGAGTCTGCCCCGGTTCAATGGGGACTTACCGGTCTATTCCGACCTTTGCGGGACCGGTAAATCCCCATTTAAAAAGCCATTTCCCATTCCCATTTGAGCCCCCATAGGGCTCAATGGGAAGGGGGAAGGCGCTAATAACGGTACCGCAAATTGCGATACTGTTATTAGCTCTAAAGTCCCTTAACAGGTCCTGTCCTTAACGCCTGGTAAAACCAGGCTTTAAGGAAGGGACCCGCTAAGGGAACTCGGAATAGGGCACAAAGGGATTACCGGCACTGGTGTCCTTACCGGTGTCCGGTATCCCTTTGCGCCCAACTCGTAAGGAGGCCCATAGAATGTTTCTAGGCTCAGGGTGTGTCTACATAGTTTGTAATTTTTACATGCATTGATAGTATCAATCCAGTCTGTCCTAAGTAATCTCTTTTTACCTGGCCTGAATTCTCCACCATATGCACACTTGGAGTTGCAGTTTTCTCTATAATGGAATCACAGTACGTAACCCATTTGTTCAACGTCTTGCATGAAGCATTTGCCATAGATTAATTGAAGATGCAAAATATTGAGTTCTGGGGAGGAGACATTATTTTTGCACATTGTGCCAGTGATTTCCATTCAATTTTGTAATTCAGAGTAGCGAACTCTAACTCAAATCAAACGACAGACATGTGAATGGTCTTGGGTAAATTCAAGGCTTTTATCCATACTCTACCCTCAATTTTTGGCCAGGGTTTATCTCGGGTACACGTTTCTGCACCATAAGGCCGACATGGGACTACCTTCTCTTATAGTATTTTAACATTGGGTTCATGGGGAAATGGCCAAATTTGAGGTCTATTTTTCTCAACTGAGTAGCATAGGACCTTTTTAAATTAACAAATTCCTTCATACCTCTATTTAAACTATGATTACGGATAGTTACCCCTAAATATTCTAGAGAAGAGACTTCTTCCATTCTGTGTGAGTCTAGAGTCCATTAAGTGTTTATTTTTCTATACCTCGGTACCAAAGTACTTATTTTAGTTTTGGGGAAATTCACCTCCAGATAAAGTTCTTTCAGATATGACTAAGTTATTTAATTCTCTGTGTAGCCCCATGGTAGTACATCCAATAAAATAATGTTTTGAGCATATAGCAAATGCAAGGTTATTTTTCATTAACAGTCTCAGACTACGCCCCAGAACACGTTTTCTGTCATGTGCCTCTCCATCGTATTGATGTACATGGGTTTTTTTTCAAATAGGAAAGCCCATTTATAATTTTCTGTTAATGTTGTGTTTAGTGTATTCATCTCTTTTTCTAATGTATTTAGTTTGGCACATTTAGTTTGATAAGTAATTCACGGTTATGCCTTAATACTGCATCAATATTGTTGTTATTTTGAGTAATGATAGATTTGGTCAACACATAGTAGCTAGTTTCCAACTCATCAATATATAACTTGTTGGGTAAACTTTGCACTGTGAATGGGATATTTAATGGTGCATGATCACTCTTTTATTTCATTTCTATGATAAGATCCATGCATTAAAAAAACAGGTTTGAGGTTACGTAGGTGTGATCTATAACCAATGTGACATTATCTTCGTGCGAGATGGATCGAGCAGGTATATACCAAGCTTGTCCAATCGGACTCCATGGGGGAAGTTGCTGGTATTACTGGCACCAGTAATACCAGCAAATTTTGCTGGTGGGGTTATGAAATGTACCTCCAGATTTTAGCTGGAGGTAATTTTGGCACTCCACCAATAAATTTGGAGTGGAAATGTGCCGTAAACAGAATTTCCGGCACGCTAATTACACACTGACAAACTCTTAAAAGGCCCATTATGCCTTTATTGCCTTTTCTCCCCTTGTTTCATTACCCAGAGTGCTTTATCTTGCTATCGTTGCATATTCAAGGTTTCTTTCTTTGTCACTCTTAATTCTATTTTGTCGCACTCCAGTCTAGTTTTCGACCCCTTCACTCCACTGAAACTGCGCTTCTTTCCGTCTGTGACTCTCTTCTTTCTGCTCGCTATGCTAAACACTCTTCCATTCTTATACTCTTGGACTCATCCGCTGCCTTCAAAAAGGTGGATCACAAACTACTTCTTCAATCCCGTTCCTCTGTTGGGTTTTCTGGTTCTGTAATCACATGGTTAAATCGTATCTATCTAATTGCACCTACTCGGTATCTTGGGCGGGTGTTTGTTCTGACGCCCTTCCTCTTTAGCACAGTGTTCCACAATGGTCTGTTGTTTGCCCATTTCTTTTTTCTCGTTATACTTCTCCTTTGGATAGTATTATCTCTTCTTTTGGGTTGTCTTATCATTTGTATGCTGATGACACCCAACTATTTCTATCTTTGTCTTTGTTTGCACTTAGTATACACACAAATCTCTCTGCTTGTTATCAATACCTGGATGTCGGACCACTTGTCCTCAATCCTTCTAAAATTGAAGTACTCTTTTTTCCTGCACACACTATTCCTTTGCATGCTTCTCCTCCCTTGTCCTATTTTCCTGTTCCCATCTGCCTTTCTTAGTGGCCACAATCTTGGCCTCCATCTTGACACACATCTTTCTTTTGCTCATCCCGTTTTGATTACATCTGGTTCCTGCCACTTCAACATTCGAAAAGTTAGCCCTCTTCTAACTTTTAGTGCCACAAAGCTTCTAATCTCTTCTTTAATCTTCTCTCGACTATTCTACTGTTCTGTGCTCCTCTTTGACCTCCCTGTCTCTCACTAAGCTCCTCTTAAGTCTGATTTAAATTCCTCTATTGATCTTTTGTATTACGTATCTATGCATGACTCCCTTTCTGCCTCTTTAGCATCTCTTCGATGGCTACCTTCCCACTCCCAAAATTAAATTCACGTTTTTCTATATAGTATTCATATTCCTCCATGGACTTGGTCCCATTTATCTTACTTCTCCTGTTTCCTTTTATGTTCCCCCTCATATTCTTCACTCTCAATCTTTTCACATTCTTTTAATTGTAGCCCACCCTCCATGTGCTGCTTCTCTCTTCCGTTCTTCTTCTTTGTTGGCTCCTCTCTACTGGGATGCTCTTCCTCTCTCTCTCTGTGGTCTATCCACTCCTATTCTTCCTTCTGTGCTGCCCAGAAATCTTTCTTATGTCAATCTTAACTGTTATTTCATCTCATTGCAGTTATTTAACGTTTTTCTATTGTATTATCTTTTTCATTTCAATTGTACTGTAAATTGGTTTTGTACAGTGCCTTTGTGTAAGGAGCTATATAAATAACAGAAAAATATGAAAAATGCGAGAAAAAAAATATTCTGTGTTCTTCTACATGGGTGGGTTTTGTGGTGTTTCTGATTCTGCTATTATTGCATATGGTGTGTTCAATTGAAGTATATATATTTCCATAGAAACTTGATAGGCCTTAACTTTATTTTGGACTATTGTAATATACTGTTTGGATTGCTACTGTTGTACATTGACACCGCTCATGAGAGTATAGCCTTCCTCTGGCCCATGTTACCACAAAAGGTAAAGGAGGTATATCTATTACCCCTGCCTGTTTTCCCTTTATGATTGGGTTGTTTCAAAGATGTGTGAGTGCTGATAAGGCATGTTAGCCTCTAGTCATCCCTGTGCTACAGCATGGCAGGAGTCTATGTGTCACCTTTGTCTGCTTGTTTTTAGCAGCATGTTCTTTCAACTGAAGGGTGAGGTGGGGGAAGATGAAAAGCTAGACTCTCCTGGCCAGAGGAAGTGGTAGTCCACCATGACTGTTTGTGAGGTATTGCCATCTGTCATGAGTGAAAAGCCCTGGACATTTTCATTTGTATTCAAAAATAGAATGATGGGGGTAATTCCATCTCAGAAAGGGGTAAGCTGCCAACCGTCAAAGGCATAGTGCACTTGTGTGCTGCCTCATCAGTAGCCTGGTCTGTGGCATCCGCTTTACTCATGGCACGGAGCATGTACAATGGTTGTCAGACTCCCTTTATAATCGCCTGTAGGATCTCTTTGTGAGGGCAGGTAACACTGTCTGCCTGAGACAGCTGCACAGGATTCAGCTGACCTGGGACCGGGCATCAAGGAAGCACACCCAATCAAGAGGAGTAGCCTTGCACCAGGTTCCTGCATATCTAGAGGTCTTTCTTCTTGGTGAGTAGGGAAGGGGCAGGATTCTGATAGGCAGGGGGGCTTTGTTTAATGGAAGAATATTTCACCATCTTGATTCTCACTGTACTTCTCTCTCTTTCCTGTCCCCTCAATTTCTTTTGCAGCAAAGCACGTTGGGTGTGACATCAACAAAGCAAAGTCCAGTCCGTTCCAGAGCAGGTTTTGGACCACTAAGGAGGTCTAGCTTTAGTCCAAATACCTTGAGGGTTTTTGCCCTTAAAATAAGGTGCTTTCCAACCCGTGAGCAGATTTGCTCAGTTCCTCTCAGATCCCTTAAGTTCACAGATTTGTTCTGAAGATCTCACTGTTCTTCCTTTGGGAGAGTTGTACTCTCCAAAGGCCTTTGCTTGAGGTGAAGAAGGAATCATCCAAGACAGTAGGAAGATCTGTCCCCTTCCACTCCCAGAGCACATCAGGACTAACCTCTGTTGTGGATCAATATCTACCACTCTGAACCGGAAGCTCCTGAGCTGGGAGAGCAGACCCTGAGCACTACCATCCTATCCTCAAATTCCCCTGAGTTGTTCTCACAGCAACCGGAGGACAAGTCCAGCTTAAAGCTCCCTGTTCTACCGCACAGAACTGGTCGCTCTGTGTTCACGGCACCTGCAGCAGAAGGGAAGTCACTGGCATTGGTTACTGCAGTCCTCCACCGCAACAAACATTGCTTACACCTTCAACCAGCTCGACACTGCATCGTGTCCTAGCCAAAGCTCATCACCTGCTGATAAAAGAATCATTTGGCTGCAGACACTTGTGTTGAAAACTACTGCAATAGAGTGATCCCTGCATGATCCGAGGTGCAAGAGTGCAGAGGAAAAAACAAGCTCCTCACTGACTTAGTAAATGGTATGAAATGCTACATGATCATCAAGTTGTTTCAAATTAAAAGACAGGTCATTCCAAACTTTCGCTCCAAGATAGTAAAATGGAGCATCCTCTGACATACTGATGAGTGCTCCATGGGACTAATAATAATGTCTCATCAGCAGATTTGACGCTCTGTCTATGGACACATGTTTGTAACTTCATACTTTTAAAATAACATACACACTGTAAAAAGGCACAGAGATTGACATTGTATGTGCTTGCCACACGAAGCCAAGGAAGGTACCTGCTTTACAATATGGTAAATAGAGTGTGTATGCCCTGAGCTAATCCCTGATGTCGAAAGCATGATTAACACTGTGATGGTATTGATGGGAGCCCAATTTAGAGGACCCAAAACATTGGAAAAACGACCACTGTGTCTCAAGATGATGAATTCCTTTTGATAAAAAGAGTTAATCGCTGGATGGTGTGTGCCTCAGAGCGTGTGGAGGAGGCAGTATTTGACCCAGTTTTACTTGGGAGGCCAAAAGTTGGAAAGGGGGAATGTAAAGGCGTGAACAGTAGGCCAAGCAAGACATGGCAAAAGGGGTCGGGAGCATGCACACCACAAAATGGTGCAAATGGGTGCTGGCGCGCTTAATGAGGTCTTTATGTCCTGGTCACTGGCAAGCACACCTCACATGTACGGATAGAGCAGGTGCTTGCAGTGGTATTTCAACTTTTTATACCAACCCCTACTGAGAAAACATAGTCTGTAGGCCCACCCCTGCTGTAATTGTTCATATTTTCTATTACAAACAGTTACTGGAACCAATTTTAAAGATCATCATGCCCCCCAGCAGGGGTGTAAGAGGCACATCAAATCTGGGGGAGACAGGGGACACCTTTGGGACTTTGCTACAGACACAACATATCCCAATCCAAACCGCCAGAGTGCCGAGTGCCAATCCTTAAAGCCCTTTAAATATATGTGTTCTTTGTTCTTAGATTTATTTAAAAAAAGAAAAACAAATAATGATAGTTTTCAAAACACAGTCACACTTCCAATAAGTTGCAGATTTCTCGTCAAAAGCACAATACTTAAAGCTCATTATAAATAAATGTTCTGCAAAACAGTGTTAGAAATAAAGTATTTGTTGACTACTAAAACTAAGTTTCAAACATTTGAGATCCTAGAGCATGGATTTTAACTAAACAAAGTACTATTCATCTTGTTGAAGCTCTCAGTGTAATTGCTGTAAGGGGCCTTTGATATTTTAACATTGTTTGCATCTTTGCATCCTTTAGAATCCATAGCAAATTATTTTGCTATTGCTTGTATTTCTACCAGATCCATGATATCTTTATGTATATTGCAGAGCAATATGATTCAGTCTTTTCTTAGATGTACTTGAAAGTGGTGTGCATGTGCCGTGCTGCATGGAGTACATATGAAGTTATGGGCAGTGCTGCATATGAGGTTCTGGCATGTTTATTGCAAAAGCATACTTGGGCATATGCTGCTCCTGCTTCATTCATTACAATTACAGGAGTTTGTTAATGTTGACCACATCTCAGAATGCATGTCCTTTTAATCTACCCAGTTAAAATAAAAAAATAAAATACATTCTCAGAATTTTTAAAGAGGTTCCGCTTTGCCAACTTTCGGCCAAAATACAAAACAAGCAATGGCATTTGTGTAGGCATGGGAAAGGCACTTGCCAGGCACTGCTGTTGTGGTATTAACTGGCCATTGATAGCAGCAGGTGAAAAACTGTGCGAATATCTGGGCATCTAAGAGTGGTGCTTGACAAATGCCAAATACCTACACAGAAGCCAACATTGTTTTTCATAGGACTTCAATGAAGGACATGCATAGTGCTTATAAATCGAGTGGCTGGAGGCAGACTTGGTTAAGACATTTTAATTACACCTGTTACACCTTTATTATTTATTTATTTATTTGAATTTGTAAAGCCCCCCCCCCTGCCCTGAGGCATTGTGGCACTGCTACGAAGATTTACTTGGTTACATAAGTGCATTTGAAGGCATACAAACATGTTACTTCATACAGATTACAATGTGCATGACATAGATTAGCTGGTTATGTGTGCAAACTATAAGAGGTGCCAATACATATTACATTGCAGAGTCTATATAGTTTACATGGTCAAATCCAGTGAGCAACTCCAATTAATATATATACATATATACTTTATAGTGTTACAGTTCATTAAAAACTTTACACAAAAGAGAAAACGGAGAAATGTTTTTACACATATGTAGGTACATACAGCATCATATATATAATGCACATAATTTAAAACGTTTACTAACGTTTGCAAAATTAACTTATCACATCATTTAAAACATTTGATTCAGTTTATGGACCATACTTCCTCTTTTCCGTGATATAGTACGTTCCTCTTGATAAATTATCCTTAAAGCAAGGTTCAATATATTGCCATATGAGAAACAGTGCAAGGTGTGTGGAAAGAGAGTCTGTGTTCAATCAATACATCCAAAATTCTGGCAATTTAATTGATTTGTAATTAACTCCAATTAAGACATTAACTCTCAGAAGACTGCTTTGAAAAAACATTGGCAGGCGCTTTGAGTGCAGAGTTTTGATAGTAAAGCTTGATTAAAGCAAGCTGAAAGAGCTCCCATGAGGAGCCGTTTTGGCTAGGGAGGGGCAGGAACTGGGTGGAATTGGCCATAGAGATTAGCACTGCCATGGGCAGTCAATGGGTGGTCAAATAACCAAATAACACCTACAACCTTTGTGTGCCACATCATGTGCCATTTCATCCTAGCTTAACTCTAAAACAATAGTATTGGCGTATATGTGGTGTGATGACAAGGGTGTGCCATTAGAAAAATTAAATGGGTCAGATTCTCAAAACCTTTTTGACGCAAGTGAGATGTGCTAGCGCATCTCCTCAATTGAGCCGAAAAAAGAAGAAGCCATATTCACAAGGGTCATCTGAATGAGCGCGACCTAGATGCCCTTTGCGAATCTGCACAAATAAGAGGACGTGTCAGGGAATTTAATTGCCCTAAAATGAGGGTCATCCCCCTGCGCCTTTGGAAAAAGTCTCAGGGGGGAGTTGCAAGTCATGACAGGCTTATTTCTCACTCTATCATGATTTTTCATTTCATGTGTGACAGCCCCTGGAGCACCTAAACAAAGGCAAAGAGGATCTAGACAAACATCAAGCAACAACCAAACCAACCAAACTGGTAGACAAAGAGCGCACACACCTCAACCCCACTAGACCACCAGGAAAAGCATCCAACAATGTGTCATCCAAAGCACACATGGTGCACTGCAGCCTGCACAATGTACTATCTATTGCAAAACACTAAATGGAAATGTACGACCTTGTTAGTGAAGGCAGCATTGACACCATCTGCCTCACAGAAACATGGCTATCAGACAACTAAACAGTAATTACCCATGAAGCCATACCCGGCAACTATAAACCAATACAATCTAACAGAGAAGGCGGATGAGGAGGAGGAATTGCCGTGGCACAAAAAAACGATCAGCTCCACATATTTACCTTTAACAGACATAGGAAACTGCAAATCACTCTTAGTCAACCTCAAACTCAGTGAACATTCAAACCTACTCTTCCTTCTTATATAGAGAATGCCCACCTACAATCCTAACATTGCCCCAAAATTCACTGATGCCCTAGCCAGCCTAGCCATAAATCATGATAACATCATCATTCTACGTTTGATTTGAAAGAGAAAATGAAGTAAAAACTAACTCCATCGGCTTACTCCTGGAAATTCTCCATCTCAAAGAAATTGTGAATGGGCACATCCACAGAGCTGGACCCACCCGTGATGAAATATTCTGCATTGATGGACTCTCCACTACCTCCCCATTGGTACCAATCATCTGAAGGGAGCATCATATGATCGCATTCACTGTTAGAACTATAATCCGTACAATACCAAAAAAACATAAAGCAACCAATGACAAACAAAAATAACTGGAAAGGCTTGATCTAGAAACTCTAACCCAACTACTAGAAACCACCAAACCTGATTCCTCCCAACTACACAAAATGACACCAGCCACTGTTGAAAAGAACCTTCACACCTGGATCACAGATTGATTAGACCAATTGGTACCCTTAAAAAAATGTCAACCCCACACCGAAAAAGGTAGTGACCAGGTGGTTAACAGAGGAACTCTGAGAACTCAAGAAAATAACCTGTAAACTAGAAAAGACATGAAGAAAAACTGTATGCAACTGGACAAACATAAGGACCAAATACAAATGTATTTCTACAGATTGTCAGTCTTCAAAGTCAAGAAAGCACATTACGCCACAAGAATCCAATTGGCAACAAAACCTCAAATGGAAATGTAAAGAATTATCAAGGATATATAAAACCCAAACTCATACAGTCCTAATACTGTACCCTCGCCAATGTTATGTGGCAGTATCACAAGCCACTTTAGAGCAAACGTATGCTCAATCCAGCAAGCAATAGAGGCATCCAGTAGGACCACTAACAACATCCTCCCACAAACCAGATCCCCAATAACCAACGCAACATTCACCCAATTCAAACCATTTAGGGAGCAAACTTTCAGCAAACTACTGAAATAAACCAAACAGGCCATATCCCCCAGGAACCCATACCCACCGGATATCTACAAACAGCCACTCGCCCATAATACACCAGTCCTTTATACCCGACTTCTAATGAACCTATCTCTGAACTCTGGAATAGTACCAAAATTATACAAAATTGGCCTACATTAAACCACTCTTAAAAAATGAGGCAGGAAAAACCAATGACTACAGACCTATATCAAACCTACTCGATACAGCAAAAATCTTGGAGAACATCTTGTACAAAGAACTGCTCAACCATGTGGAATCCAACAGACTAATTGACCAATAACAGGTTGGTTTCAGACTGATGAAAGAAACTGAATCATCACTCCTCTCCATATCGGACAACCTAAAGATGAATGCAGACAACAACACCCAATCTTCCCTCACACTACTGAACATATCGGCTGCCTTTGATACAATCAAACACACAACATTAATCAAAAGATTGGAAGAAGCGGGCATTCAAACCACAGCACTTCAATGGCTGAAATATTTCCTCATGAACAGAACCAAAAGAACCTATCACCCTCCGTTCATAACAAACATTTAAAATGTCACCTCTGGCATACGACAAGGATCAAGCCTCTCTCAACTTCTTATCCATATCTGCATGGTCCCTCTAATGAAGCCCATACAAACTCATGGACTGACATCCTACAACTTCGCAGATTACACCCAACCCATTTTCAGTATGATTACCAACAAAAACCCTGACAATGCCCTCAATAAATGCCTCCCGATATGAACACATGGATGGCAAACAACAACCTTAAACTAAACTCAACCAAAACAGAAATAATGATAACCCCATGAGAATACAGCCTAACATAGAGAGCTCTCACCTGTTCCTCGAGTATGGAAACTCAACCTGAATCATCAACAGTGACAAAAAACCTGGGAATACTCATGGACAGTGGTCTCACCCTGAAACCAAAAGGTCAAAGCAATAGCAAAAAAATATTTCTACCACCTTTTGACCAATAAGAGGGATCCTCCCTTGCAACGTCTTCCCACACTGTACCTAGTTAAAATCTCATTGGTATTATCAAGAATAGACAATGCAAATGGCTTCTACCTAGGAATGCCAGAACACTTCACCAAAAAACTACAACATATCAAAAACCCAGCAGCAAGACTACTCCCGAGACTAAATCAAAGAGATCACCCAAGCCCTAAATATTCTACATTGGCTACAAGTCAAGAAACAAATCAATTTCTAATCCCTCTACATTGCCAATACATCGCTACACAGACAAGGAACCAAATTCTCCCAAGCAAAAATCACCCAATACCAAACCAGAAAAACCTTAACTTCTAGCACTGACCACCAAACAGAAACAAGACATTATGAGAAAAGTACATATGGAGAAACTGCTTTCTCCATTCTCATAGCCAAACTAGGGAACTTGATGCCCAAGGGACGATGGAAGACCACCTAATCTTCCGGAAATGGCTTAAAATCTGGTTATTTTACTCGCTGATATAAAAACAGATCAACAACAAATATACAACAATCACCCCATACAATGTCAAAACCATGGGCAGGCTCCTTTAACCCCATACAATGCCCAAACCACACCCACAAAGGCATTGAAACTCTAGCCCTGAGGAACAGAACCGCAAGGATCTCTACAACCGAATTCTCCTCAATTCTCGGACCGATGTTTCAAGACGCATGCACACAATTTTGCATAACAGTTCAAGAGGACCCAGGAAACACAATAACTCCTAAACAACACCCAGCCCCTCTAGATAATGACCCACCCCAGTGACAGATAATAGTCCATTACACTATTATTTCTACCATGTTAATCTATTTCCATCCCAGTAGTCTCTTCCCACCAATCCAATTTTAGCCTCATGCCAATGCAAAGGTGAATGCCCTACAAAACGAAAACAATAGCATAGCTGCACAATATCCAGAGACTTCCCAAAATCTTACCAACCACTTTCTCTTCTCTACCACCCTCCGTCACCACACACTTACCACCCACATCCAGATGGCTAGTGCACCACCCTGCTAAACACCCAAAACCACACATCACTCAAACCAACTCACAAACCCCAATAGCCTCCAACACCCAACAACACAAACACTAAACCCCGCCTATCCGGAAACAATAAGCATGCAGTGTACAAAACAAAGCACACCCAGAAAGCACACATGCACAGACTACAGTTACTACTGGATTTACACGCATTCACACATCCCACTTTACCTTAGGGACCTGACTATAACAGGTCTGACTATACTATCACATGAGCAAATAATCATTCAATATTTCTCCTTGTTGGAGAAGGACACCTCAATGGTTGAATTCTCTGCTAAACCATGTTTATTAGGAGGCGATATTTTGCATACTAATATTTTATTACAAAGGCTTTAATAAATTACACAGTTACATACATTGGGCCTCATCACGAGTCGGGCGGTAGCGCTTAAATGTGGCGGTAACGCTATTACCGCTGAATTTAAGGGTCTGCCCAAACATGAGTCTGGCAGTATTTACCACCAGCTCCAGGTAAAGAGCTGGGGGTAAATGTGTTGGAAAAATTCCCATTTTCGGGCACTATTAGCATGCACTAATTGCACCAAAAATGTCCCATTGTGTCCAATGGACCCAATGGGGAATGGAGAAGACCAATTACCACTCAACGCTTGATCCCGCACTAATAGCGCCAGACCGGGTGGTGGTAACGCTATTAGCACGGGCAGTATCCCGGCGGTAATACCGCCGGGATACTGCCCAGCTCGTGATGAGGCCCATTGTATTTGAATATTAATACTTGTTTTACTATGAACTATACAAGGTAAATTTTACTTTGTGGACTCAACACTCAAATCTTGTCACCGTCTTTGAAAAGATGCTCTGCAAATTAGATGATGTCTGGGATTTACCCTGCAGCCTCTTACATAAAGGTTGGAGGGGTTGTGACAGCTGTGCATCCAGTCATCCCCTTTCTACTGATACAATGGGCCTCTGTAAAACCGCCACGGCTGCTGACAAACCCGTGAAATTACCGGCACCCGGCAATGGGCAATTACCGGGGTATGCTGACCCCAGCGCACCCAGTCATTAACCATTGCTGGGTACCGGTACCCATTACTCCCCATTCCCATTGAGCCCTAGAGGGCTCAATGGGAATGGGGAGGTCAGATGCACCGGCACCATGCATGAATAGTGCTGGTGCATCCGTCGAGTTCTGCTTACGGGTGCCGGTCTGCATCGCCAGGTCAGACCTGGCGGGCAGAAAGACACCCGCGATCACATCTCGTAGTTTGCCAGTCTGGTAAAAACGGTGCCGGGAGCTTACCGACACCTTTGTTATCGAACCGGTAATCTCGTAATGAGGCCCAATGACCTTACTGAGCAGCTCATTCGAAGGTAAGCAGTGTCTGTACATATTTGAAGCATTTCTTAAAAGATGCTCTGTGCTGCAATTGGAAAAATGAAGATTTATCCCCTTGCTCCACATTGTGGGGGGGATAAATCATATAGTATCCCCCCTGCCTAAAATTGTGGGGGGATTTATCCCCTCTGTCCCCCCATTTCCTACGCCCAGGCCCCACAGGATATTTAAGTGGGGGGACTAGCCCTGCAGTTTGAAGAACTGCAGAGCACTATGTAAGAGTACCCATGGATTCACTGGCACCTGGCCCTCGGTGGACTCGTGCAGCGGCAGTGCCAGACACTGCCCAAGGACTCCTGGGAGATATTGTTCAGGGACAGTACAATGGACATATTTACTGGCATTGTTTTTATTTTATTTTTTTAGTGCCCTGAATAGCAGTTATGGAAAACTGGACAACATTCCGAGTTAATATTGAGGATTAAAATGGTAGAGAAAAAAGAAAGGAATAAGATTAGAGGATACGAATTGTCCCGAAATCTGAACGAAAATGTATCCTTAACGCTGTTTTGCATTCAGGAACCTCAAAGAAGGGGTGAATTTCTGTTTAATAAAAGCATATTCAACACTGCGACTGAATAATTCAGTGGTGCAATGTGCAGCGTTTAGACCAACAGTTTAGCTCATAGTAAATGTAAAAACCGAAAAGAAAATATTATCGCCGTGTAGCAAACGTTTTCCTTGCTTATATAATCTGATGAATCGGAGAAATGCAGTTATTGGCTGCTAAATGCCTTGCTTGTCTTTCACAGAAACTGTAATCAACTGGCAATTATAGAATGCAACACAGACACATATCAGCCACCGTTAGGAGTGCGCTAGTTATCCGTGTGCAAGCTTCGGAGCAGTACAGGAAGCAAGACTAAAGAGATTAAAGGTAATGCAGTATGCACATGGCTCAAGGCATCAAGAGGAACCTGCTGTTCGGAAGAGGGATCAAAGCTTGCTTCCTGCTTCAAAGATCTGAGAGAATTTGACCAACTCTCAGAGTCAATTCAGGAGGAGTCATCGAGCTGCAATCTTTTTCAGCTTTGTGATAAAGTTCACACAGCTTTAATAAAAGTGATATTTTTAAATCCTGTCATATAATGTCTTCTTATTAAGGATTTTCGACATACTGAAACATATTTTTAAGTAATGTATTAAATCCTTTAAACTACACATGTAAATATATGCTCGGTTTGTATGGACTCTGTTACAACCCTATTCATGCCCTTATAAGACACCCATACTCCCGGAAAAAGCTATTTGGACACAACTCACAGCTGCAGATCCGAAAGAAAGTTATATATTTGTAGCACTGATTACATTTAAATGCCATTGAAAACATGCAAACATGCCATCTGCTTAAACGTGGTATGGAACACATGGGCGAAAAAACATATCTAAGAGTAATGTTGTGCATGTAAAGCCCCTTTTATATCATGTTGTCGGACACAGATTGTCACATGTATGCATTGCATTTAATACCAGCATGTTGTGCATAAAAATACACATGCAGATAACCCACACGGCACAACACGAAGACATTTGAATAAAGTACAGATGTATATACCACATTAGATCATTTACCACGGTTGAAGGCTGAGCAGCAGATGCCAGAGGTCGCTTGAATGGTGGCGATGTGACACCAGCATCAAGAGAAGGAGGCGGCCTATAACGAAACCTTGTGTTTGCGATATGGACACTATCGTGTGATTGATGATCATTAAACACATCAAGGCGTTGTTCACGCATGATCATGATCCATCCAGCGCTTAAACGTCCTCAGAAAGATTTTAAGCATGTAACTGTGTTCATTTTAGTTTGCTTATTTCATAAATTATTTCCTGAGCATGTCCACCTTTTCGGTGTAGGGCACTTTATGTAAATCCTTTGTGGCCGAGCTCAATAATTATTTTATGCAAATCAACATTATATGTGTTTCGTCACACACTTGATCCCACAAATAATATTTTGTATCTCCACATAACCCAGCGTACGGTATTGTGTGCGGGCATCTGCCAAGTATGGTGACATGTTACACTGATGGATTCCGAGTGGCATGTTAAACACGAGATGTTGCAGTTGTCTATGGTAATGGAGCGCACTGAGGAATACACCCTGTAGTTGAAACCTGCCCATCTTTAGTGCTATGTTGTATATGACTCACACACATCCATTTTCAATCACCTGGCTCTCTCCATGTACCAGCATCGCACAGGCTGGAGAGGGAAGAATGGGGGAATCATAGAAAACATGGGAAACATACAGAAATGTCATCACCCCCTCTCCTCACCCACAAGCCAACCTAAAAATGCGAAAACAAACCCTATTAGGGAATGTCCTGTTTATCCCTGTAGTGATGCCATAAAAGCTGATTAATTGAGTGATTATATCTATATTGTGCACCTTGCTATGAGGGGTCTTATGAATTCAATAATCCTCTGCCATGACCCCCGAGAGGGAGAATAGAAGAGGGCAAACAGCGGCAAATGGCTTCCTAGAGAAGTCATGATTGTCATGTTCTGCATACTGCATCAATAATTCTATGGCAAGACTGGAGGCGAGCATTATGCTTCAACTTCTTTAATTTACTACTCTCCACAGCAGTTTCAACAAACTCAAAACTATACCAAAACGCTGAAAAACAGTCTGAACAGACTTTTTCTTCCTTGAACTACAATCCCCATAGTCTCTGTAGTCCATCCTACTCCAGCTCAGCTATGACCATATCCTGTCCCTGAGCTCCTCCTCTTCTTTTACTGCTCTTCAAGCAGATAAGTGACTTTCTGTTTACCTCTTAGCATAATGTGGGTTTGTGTACATTAGCGTAGGTTTTAGGTTATCTGGAAGGCTTCAGGTGCCTCCACGGCAAGTTTACACTGAGAGGCAGTGTTTAGGACAGTACTATAAAGTTTTGTTTGATGCGTGGTAGGACGGAACTGCGTTGCGAGTCGGAAACGCCGCATTTCCGCATCTTCGCGGAGCGATCTAATTAGCTGCTTCACAGCAGCATCGGGAGCTGCGGCGGCCTCCAGCCCCGTGCCACACTTCTGGCACTCGAGGGGTGTCCCGCCGGGCCTTGGAGCTCCCCGGGCCTCCCCTCACTCAGCGGGGAGTGGGCACGCTGCAGCGGGCCCCCTCCCTTGCGGGGGAGGAGCCGTGTGCCGAACGCGGCGAGCCCTCGCGGAGGGCCAGGAAGAGTCCCCCCACCCTTGGGGGGGCGGAGCTAGAGAAGCGCTGAGCCGCGTCGCTTCCATTACGCGACGTGGCTGCAGCAGAAAGGGATTACACATTCGGAGCGATCCGAAGCTCCAGGACGAGAGTCCTGACTTCCCCGCGCGCGCGCGAAGCGCCCAGCGAGCGTGGGCCTGCATTACCTCATAAGAGGCAGCAGGAGCGAGGCCTTGGAGAATAATAAAAAAAAAAAAAAAAAAAAAAGGAAAGAGACCTACAGCTGACTTACAAAGCTAGCAAGCCACCACAGGCATAATATACCAAGAAGAGTCCGGTGCAGCCACATACTATATAAAAAAAAAGAAAGATCTAAGATATTTGGAGACTCGGAGAGGTCTCAGGGGAGCATCTATCAGGAAGTGGGCAGCAGAAGACACCTGCACGCAGGTACCGAGGCACGCAGCACCCCTTATCATGTCTGAATATGAGTGGAGTGAGGAGGAGCAGTCCCTAGACTTGGCTGCAAGTTTCAAGGAGGTGCTGGGGAATTCCCTGATAGATGCGGTGGCTCAAGGGGTGAGACCCTTACAAGAAAGGCTAGAGACACTAGAAGCTATGCTTCATCAGCCTAAGGAAAGCACCAAGACGACTCGCAGCCTGCCCATGGAACCCTCTGGAGCAGGGTCTAAGGGGAGTATTCAGGCCCGCAAGAGGAAAGCCTCTGCAGACCACCAGGGCCCATCGGATGGGGCAGGAGATAAGGCCCCGGAGGTCGCAGACGCTTTCGCGAAGCTCAAAAGAGCATATTTGCAGCGTCAAGCCGTGCCGGACCTCATGACCCCCTCTCCTGGGGAAGATAATGTGGGAGATGATGACCCAGGCTCGGAAGAAGAGCCAGAGGAGGAGGACTTGTCCCCTCAAGAGCCGGAGGAACCAGTCGAGGAGGAGTGGGCTACGCCCAGCGGGGGTAAGAAAGCCCGCAAAGAGAAGCACCTCGACGAGGAGCAAGATGATATGTTCGATCCGGACGCCATCAGAAATCCGAGATCTTCCGACTGGCAGCCTTCTCCAAGAGTGGCTCAGTACATGACAGCAAGGCTCAGAAAAGCCTTGGATAAGGAAGCCTGCCAGCGGCTTCGTGCAGAATGTCCCAGGCCGGACTTACCGGGGAAGGTGGCGGAAGCCCCCGAATTGGACCCAAAGATGCTCACCTTTGTTTCAAAGACCAGTAAGGACCCCCGTAAAGGAATTGATAGATCATGGAAGAGTTGCCAGGAGAAGGTCCTGGACTTAGCCGGTCCGCTCGCCAAGATCATGGACTTAGCTGAAAGAGCGAAAGACACAGGTGAGGAGGTGGATCCAGAGGCCCTAGCTGGATGGGCGCAAAGGGCGGTTTGCTTCCTAGGTAACGCGAATTGCGCAATAGCCTCCGAGAGGAGAAGAGGATTGCTTCTGAAGATAGATTCGAAGCTCAGCGACCTGGCATCTTACGAGGCCGGGGAGACAGCGCAAGGCCTCTTGTTTGGAGAGACTTTCGGGATGGAGATGGGCCGATTTGTAGGCACATACACATCTCTGGAGAAGGCGCAAGCTTCCATCTGTAAGATCTTCCCACAGAGAGTTTTTGCCGGGACCGGTCGTTACAGGGGTCGCTCGACCGGTCGCCAACAGGGAGGCAGAAGACCCCCGAATCACAGGGCCCAGTACTGGGAGAACAGGCAACAGGACACGTTCTTCCCGGCCAGAGGTCGTAATAGCAGAGGACGGCGAGGAAGAGGCTTCGGACGAGGCCAAGGGTTTACACCAGGTAAGAGAGATAACATACCCTCCAGTGGGAGGGAGAACAAAGAGGTTCTGGGGAAGCTGGCGCGCGCTTTCCAGCGATGCCTGGATTTTGCAAACCGTCAGAGGTCTGCAGCTAGAGTTCATCCAAGACCCAGTGCAGACAAGAGCCCCCCCAGCGCCAACAGCTAGCAAGAGGGGAGCAAGCAGCCCTCAATACCGAATTAGAGCTCTTAGTGAGGAAGAGAGCCATAGAAAGATGCCCCAGGGTCCCAAGTTTTCTCAGCAACATGTTTCTCGTTCACAGGAAGGAGAAAGTACGCCCGGTGATAAATTTGAAGGAGCTGAACGGATGGATAGTTTACCATCATTTCAAGATGGAGGGAATCCATCAGCTCAGAGACTCCCTGAGGGAGGGAGACTGGCTAACCAGGTTAGACCTGAAAGATGCCTACCTTACAGTCCCAGTACAGGAGCGGTTCAGAGGATTTCTGGCTTTTCGCTGGAAGGGACAATTCTGGCAATTCAGGACTATGCCATTCGGACTTGCGTCAGCGCCTTGGGCGTTCACGAAGTTGATGAAACCAGTAGCCGCAGCCATCCGAGAAAAAGGAATTCGGCTGATCATATACTTAGACGATCTATTGCTTCTAGCGGAAGATCAGAAGGCACTGGAATATCAGACACAGTGGGTTCTAGACCTCCTGCAGTCACTGGGGTTTCTAGTGAACACAGAGAAGTCGGATACGAAGCCGGCACAGAGGTTGGATTTTCTCGGATTCATCCTGGACACGAGGAAAGCCACCCTGGAACTTCCAGCGAGGAAGATCCGAGATATCAAGAGAGAGATCCGAGCATGTCTAGGGAAGAGAGTCATATCTCTGAGGATCCTAGCGAGGATTGTGGGCCTACTGGCAGCCTCAATACAAGCTATTTTTCCAGGTCCCTTACACTATCGAGCTTTACAAAGATTGAAAATCAGACACCTGCAACAAGGGCTGAGGTATCATCAATCGATACCACTAGATCAGGAATCGATCACGGAACTGGAATGGTGGTTGCAGAATATGGACGCCTGGAATGGGCGTGCCATATTCGGGGACCGGCCAGACCTCGTGATAGAGTCAGACACCAGCCGTATAGGATGGGGAGCGCGATGCGGAGAGTTGCAAACTGGAGGGAGATGGAGCGCAGAGGAGCTGAACCTACACATAAACTGCTTAGAGCTCCTAGCAGGCTCCTTCGCGATAAAGACATTCACGAGAGACAGAGTGAAGTCTTGCGTCCTACTGAAGATGGACAACATATCGGCAGTGCGTTACATAAACCATTTAGGAGGGACGAAGTCCAGGCTGCTAGCCGAGCTAGCGAAAGATTTCTGGCACTATTGCCTGAGGACGGGGACATCAGTGACAGCGGAGTACTTACCCGGCTCACTGAATGTGATAGCAGATTGGAACTCCCGGTACCTCACAGACTCCAGCGACTGGAGGCTAGACCCATCAGTGTTTCAGATGATAGATCAGAAATGGGGTCCGTTACACACGGATCTATTTGCGTCTCGTCTCAACGCCCAGATATCCAGCTATTTCAGCTGGAGACTAGACCCAGACGCGAGGGGTACGGACGCATTCCTGCAAGACTGGACAGGCGGCACGCATTACGCCTTTCCTCCGTTCATGATGCTGAGCAGAGTGCTGGCGAAGTGTCGGAGGGAGAGAGCAGAGCTAGTGCTGATAGCACCGTTGTGGAAAGCCCAAGTGTGGTTCCCAACGCTGATAGAGCGGTTGATAGACCTGCCGAGGATCCTCCCGGAAGGGGAACGATTGCTCACGGACCCAGCTGGGCAGTGTCATCCTCTGAGAATGAAGAAGACACTCCCGCTCATCGCGTGCAGGATATCAGGAGACGATGGGAACTGCCAGGCATTTCGATGCAGGCAGCAGAGCTTATTGCCGAATCCTGTGCTCCATCGACTCGGAGGAGCTACGACGCGGCTTGGGCCAGGTGGACGAGTTGGTGCAGAGGGAGAGGTTTTCATCCCATTTCTGCTCCTATAGTGGCCATACTGAATTTTTTGGCGCACCTACTACAAGATGGGAAAGCTTTCCGCACTATTGGAGTGTACAGATCAGCGATTTCCGCGGGTCATATGCCGATTGAAGGGGCACCAGCGGGTGAACACCCAGCAGTCTGTAGGCTCATTCGAGGAGCTAAATTTAAAGCGCCACCGGTTCCCAGATATACGGTGTTATGGGACGTCACGAGAGTTTTGGAATTATTAGAGAGTTGGCCGGTGAATAGATTTTTGTCTCTCAAGCAGTTATCAGGCAAATTGGCTATGCTGTTATGTCTCATATCCTGCAAGAGAGTGTCAGATGTTTGGGCCTTAGAAATCAATAGGAGGAGGTTCGGACCAGAGGGAGTGACCTTCGTAGTAGTGCAAAGGACGAAATCAAGTACATTCGCAGTGCACTATCCCTATTTTCCCAATAATGTCAAATGGTGCGTAGCTAGTTGCATCAAGGAATACGAGGCCAGGACGGCAGAAGATAGAGCGAGTAGTACAAGTCAGTTGCTGATAGCGCGTAGGAAGCCCTTTCAGGCGGTAAAGACAGCTACCATAGCGAGATGGGTCAGAGAAGTAATGCTAGCAGCAGGGATCGATTTGCAACAATTCGGTGCACATTCAGTGAGGGGGGCCATGGCGTCCAAAGCATATAGGACAGGGGTTCCCTTGCAAGATATTATGGCAGCAGCAGACTGGGCGAATGATCGCACATTTAGGGAATTTTATTTTAAACCAACAGAGAGTATGGCGAGTGCAGTATTGGGACAGCTTTGAACAAGCATAATGCTCGCCTCCAGTCTTGCCATAGAATAAAGATTACCCCTGCTAACTGCGCAGGGAGTATTAATTCTATTAAAGACTAGGAGGCGAGCATTAAATTCCCACCCGAGAAATGTATTGTGCATATTATTGAATGTATGTATGTGATAATAATATGTGGATGACGGCAATACATGGACACCTCCCTGATTTTTCTGCTTTTCTATTATTTCTAGGAGAGGAGCAGAAGAATAATTGAAGGGAAAGACGAGTAGAAGTCGTTGCCTGAGTTGAAGGAGTGCGACATTCGTTTGGAAGGGTTCAAGTCATTGCCAGTTGCAGGACTAAGTGTGGAGTTTTCTCTGGGACTGTCAGAGCGAGTAAAAGAGAGGAGGAGCTCAGGGACAGGATATGGTCATAGCTGAGCTGGAGTAGGATGGACTACAGAGACTATGGGGATTGTAGTTCAAGGAAGAAAAAGTCTGTTCAGACTGTTTTTCAGCGTTTTGGTATAGTTTTGAGTTTGTTGAAACTGCTGTGGAGAGTAGTAAATTAAAGAAGTTGAAGCATAATGCTCGCCTCCTAGTCTTTAATTGAATTAATACTCCCTGCGCAGTTAGCAGGGGTAATCTTTATTATTACTTATCAGTCGAATGCAATTAAAAGCCCAACCATTTTGCACAACCACCCTGCAGCTCGAAGATGTATTGATTTTAGTGTAGTGGACACTGGTTAAATTATACAACGCACAAGGATTGGTAGCCAGGGTTGCTTGTGCATCTGAATACATGCTCTGCTTGCCTCCCTGCGTGTTGAAGTAATATGTCGGTAGAGAACTTTCAATGGATGCCCGTCAGTGAAGACCCTTTGAATAAAGGACCGCAACCTCTTCCACGGCTCCCTTTTGGATCACACTCAGCTGCATATATACAGCCAACCATACTGTTACAGCAGATAGAGTTTGGTCCCTTGTTGTACATATGACATAGTGCACATGTGACGTGCGTAGCCTAGTGATGCAGAGTGAGGCCACATCCTTCCTCAACATCCCAAATTCCAATGAGCCATGCCTGTGAATGAAGTGTGAGCACATCCACATTGACAAACAAGCGTCAAAGGGACATCAAGACATCAGTGGACCAGAAAGGAAAACAATGTGCAATTAATTAAACCTTGAGTAGTGAATGGGTAGAGATGAATAATCTGTCACCAGATACAACAAACATCAACATCTTGGGCCTAATTACGACCCTGGCGGATGCACCATGGTGTCCATGCCAGTAACTCTCAGACTCCGCCATGGCGGAATGGGGAATTACCACCCCATTCCGAGGTTGGCGGAGTGGTAATTCCCCCTTCCGCCATGGCCATTCCCCATTCCCATTTTTGCCCCATAGGGCATAATGGAATGGGGAAGGCGCTAAGTACGGTGCCGCAAATTGCGGCACTGTACTTAGCACCAAGGTCCCTTTGCGGCATGGTTTTTAACGCCTGCAAAAAGCAGGCGTTAAAATCACCATCCTGCAAAGGGACCTTGTAATCAGGCGTTAAGGGTCGGCGCAGTTTACGGCGCCGTAAAACCCTTAACGCCTGACTCGTAATGAGGCCCCTTGTGAAGCATGTGGCAAGACACATGAAGAAATGCGTACCATCCCCAATGAGAGACCCGGAGGGCCATTCTGAAAAATCTCACTCATCACCAAATGTGTTAGGCAAGATTGTATGCAGTACCCTGTAGGAGACTGCACCAGCCTTGTCCTCTTGGCAATAGTTAACTCAACCTTTGGTATAAGTCTGTATTACACAAGTTGGTAGTGACTGAGCAGCCAGGCTTATCTCAAGAGGGGTCAATCTGAGCTCTAAGATTGTGATACAGAGTTCCACAATGACAGTTATTCAAATAAACAGATACACACAAGGGTTCTTGATTAAACAATTATTAATTTATTTAACAGTCAGTTGAATAAGCCTTCTTTAGAAGGGAGCAATCTAACACCAAATATACTTCAATAAATATACACTCTCAGTTTCAATAAATCCGTTGATACCCATTGGGGATGGCACACAGACACTTCCTACACCATCAGGTGTCTTAAATAACTAGGACACTGTGGACATTGATTTATCACTGGCACATTTAGAGCAATACTGAGTAGGAGATCAAAGGAAACGTTTTACAGGGAGAACAAATATTCTCAACAGCTAAGTACTTTTTGAAAACCTCCATGGCAAAGTAATTTAACCTTTTCCTGGGGGAAAGGCAAAGCACAAAGTCAGAGGTTTGAAGAGTCTTTCAGGGAGCCAGGACAGCCAATGTTAGCTGAGCAAAGGTCTAGGTGAGCTGAAGCACTTCTTGGAGGTAGGTAAAAAGTCTTGCTCAATGTTTTAGCAATCTTTGTAGAAATTAAATCACTGTAGGCCCACAAGCTGCAAGCAGCTTTGCATGGGAAACCAAGACAAGTCTCAAGTGAGAGCTTGCAAGGCAACACAAGAGGTAAGTCCCCTTGGGCAAACTTCACATCAGTGGCACTTCGCGGTTTCAGCTCCTCGCGGCTCTCGCAAACAGCACCACCATAGTTCTCGGATACCTTAGTGGACTTTCGTCACATCTGGGGTCCAGCACTCTGTTGTGGTGGCTCAGACTTGGGCAGTCCTGCTTCATGGCAGTCCGGAGGATCTTCCTGGAGCTTGGGTCTGACTTAATAGGGATGCACTCGGTCTGCTGTTCCCCTCCCTGGCAAACTGTTCCTGCAGCAGCAATGGAAGTACACCCAGCTCCGAGAGGATGTCCTCCAAGGACAGCCAGCCGGGCAATCACATTTGGTTGCATTCCTGTGACCAACAGGATTAAACACACAGATTTTCGGGCACCTCCCTCACTTCCTGCACCTGCCAGACAGACTGGAGCCAGAGGCAGGCTTCACCAGTGAATCCCGCCGAACACAAAACGAACAAAGGGACCAAACCTGGTTTGGTGCGCAGAATAAAACTCAAGAAGGACCTTTGCATGCACCCCTGCATCAATATTATTTTTCTCTCATGTCAGGGCCATTGCCCTCTCAAGGGCATTTCAAGCTGGAGGACTGGAAATGTGCCCATGCTCAGTGGAGTCAACTGATGTGGTATTGTGGACTGCTACAGCCTCTCACTTACATTTGCACATCCCATTGCATATTGATGTATATGTGCAGTCTGTATAACTGACTCCCTTAGCTGGTCCAAATAAATGTCATTTGTTAGTAGGCTTATCTTGCTTCATCCTGTGCCCACACTACCCAAGAGTACCCCCCAAGATCCTATTTCCACCTTAGTCCCCATTCTTTCTGCTGGACACTAGTCCTCCTAGCATGAATGCAGGGGCCCAATGTTAAGTTGAAGTGGTGAGGGATTCACAGCACCACAGCTGTACCAGCAGGTAAGATTGTGTGCACTGTCTATCTTGTTAATACCTGGTTACATATGCACCCCAATAGTGGCTGATGTGGCACACAAAGGTTTTGCATGGATGATATGATTTGGTCATGTTTGTGTGATGGTCACTGTCACTGAAGATGTGAGTTGGCCTACATGACTGTGTGTTTGCATGTCACATTTTTTTAAAACATTTGTTTATTCATGTTTTCACAGCACAAGCAGGTCATGTTTAAACAGCATAATTTACAGGCTTCAACTTATATTTAACAGAGAGATGCATCCACCCTCACTGTTGGGAGACACCTTGTATCAGATACCAAACATTCCGCCGTCCACCCAATACTATCCACCCCTCATACATATCACCCACCCCACAATGATATGATATTATAAGTCATTTATAACGCGCCTGTACACAAGTGTTTCTAGGCGTGACAAGACAAGGGAGGGAAGACAGACGGAGGACAAAACAAACAATCTTACTAGGCCTTGTTTCATTCAGATTGTGCAAGTGGAGCAGCAAAGTGTAGGCAAATGACAGGGGGAGGGAAGCGGTAAGTGCAATCAGGGCAGCAATGGCCTGGGTAAGTGCAGCCAGGGCAGCACAGCTCTTGGGGATTGCAAGGAGGCAGGGGACTGTAGGGTTTAGATACAGACCCTATGTGAATAGCAGGCCTGGAGGCAGTGCAGGGGTTACTGGTCAAGGGGGGCAGGGCTGGTACCCATGAGACTCTGAGAGTAGCCAGGCAGCCAGTCAGCACAGCATATAGGTTGGTCAGCAGGGGGGAGAGAGAGAGAAAGCAGAAGCGAAGAGGAAGGTCTTGAGCTACTTCTGGAACTTCAGATGGTCCGGCTCAAGTATGAGAGGGCAGGGAGGCCATTCCAGAGGGAGGCACCTGCAGGGGAGAGTCACTATCCAACTAGCCACTGTCTGCTGTGAGAAGCATCTGATCCCCCAGTGAGTTGAAGGTGGCTCAGCGAAGTGCTAGAGAAGGAAGGTGTTTAGGAAGAGAGAGTTGAATGTAGTGCGGTCCCGGGACACAAAAAGCCTTGTGGGTGATGCAGAGGGTCTTGAACATGATACAGTCCCTGGGTCTGAGGCCAAGGACAAGTCTCACAGTCATGTTCTGGATTATTTGCAGAGGGCGGAGAGTAGAGGAAGGCAGATTAAGAAAGAGTGCAGTAGTCCAGCCTAGATAGAACCATGGCTCTGTAGACAGTGAGCTTCTGGGGGAAAGTGAGGAAAGTAAAATACCTCTGAGGAGGTGAAGTTGCTAGTGGTGATCTGAGTAGAGAAGGAGAGAGTAGAGTCAAAGATGACACCAAAATGTTTAGCCTCACAGGAAGTCGAAGGAAGAGGGACCAAGGAGGGCGGCCAGAGTGAGAGAGGGAAAGTGAGAGCATGGGTCCCAATGAGAAGGATCTCAGTCTTACCGGCATTGAGGCAGAGATCGTTGGAGGTGCACTACTCCTGAATCACGGCTTGACAGTCAGGAATGAGCAAGAGAGGAGATGAGGCTGAGGATAGCCTGAGGAGAGCTGAGTGTCATCTGCATAACACTGACAGTTAGAAGGTAGAGATAATGTGGGCCAAAGGGACCAAGTAGACATTGAAGAGCCAGGATGAGAGGTTAGAACCATGGGCAACACTAAAAGTGGATAGAGAGATGGTAGAGAGAAAGGACCCAAGTTGGACCTGGGAGGGTCGGCCCAGGTGGAAGGAGGTCATCCAAGCCAGGGACTGATCCATGATTCCCAGGTTCTCATGGAGATTATTGATCAAGATGGCATGATTGACTGTTGAAAACAGAGTAAAGATCCAAGAGGATGAGGACAAATGGAATGCTAGAATCAAGATTAGTGAGCAGATCCTCATGGGTGTTTAGGAGATCAGTTTCCATGCCTCTGGCTGCTCTGAAGCCGGACTGATGGTCATGGAGACAACCAACTGGTTCAGTGTGAAGTGTGGAGAGTGAGCTGGGTGATGGCCATCTTTTCTAGGAGTTTTTCCAGGAAAGGAGCGTTAGAGATCGGCGTTAGTTTGCCTTACTGGAAGGATCAGCAGAAAGCTTTTCGAGCAGGCGGTGCACAAGAGAGTGCTTGAGGGGAGAGGGGAAAGTTCCAGTGGCAAAAGAGTGATTGCAGAAATAGACCAAGGCTGGAGTCAGGGTGGTCTTTGAAGATTTCGAGGGAGCAGGAGAGCAACTGCTTAGACAACACTTTCATAGATTGGACTTGTCTAGAAACCTCATCAGGAGTGGTCAGACAGAAAGATGAGAAAGGAGGAACAGAGAGAGAACACAATGTCCTGAGGTTTAATGGTGAAGTGAGAAGCCAGAGCCATACACAGGGCCTGGGAGGGAACAGGAGAGATGGAGACTGCAGAAGATTGGCCAGCTTCTTGCAGATTTTAAAGAGTTTGCCATGTTATTAGAGGCCCTAGAGACGTGGGCCCAGTTGCTGGCTCCCTTCTTTGTCATGACAGAGAGTCTCTATTGCCTTTGTAGCCGGCAACAGGCCAGTTTGTCAGCGGATGCATCCAATGCCCTCCATTTCCTTTTTCCTCTCAGTCACCCTATAGTTGCGTTTGAGGCTGGCGAGATCAGAGTCATACCAAGAGATGTACTTGGAGGTAGGCTTCAGACAGATTCTCATGACAGGGGCAAGGACATCCCGATTGTAGGAGATAGAAAGATGCAGATTAGAGAGGGCTAGGTCAATCCTATTCCATATTATTCTTTCCCCAGTTCAGGTAGGTTTCAAATATTTGGTACAATTTAGCTCATTTAACATCTGACCCCAGGCAAATTCCACCCCTTCTTCTGAATCAGGGTTCTGAGTTCTTTAGAAGTTTTCCAATTCCACTAGACCCCACCACTGAATATTTTCCATCCACTGTATCAAAGATGGACCCAGAGGCTTCTTCCGGCTAATAGTTACCTGTCATTTTGCTAATATTAACATAAATTCATTTTGTTTCTCTTTTTTTCCACAAATAATACCCCATAGCATCCTTTGGGACATAATATCTGGAATGTATAAACCATTAATACGAGAAATCACTGTATGCAGGTGATCGGGAATAGACAGTCCAATAACATGTGCCATATTCCAGAAGATCCTACCACCCATCGGTGGCAGTGCTGACTTAGTGCCTCATTCATAGCATGTCATTTTTCTTTGGTCAGGTATACCCTGTGCAGGATATTACATTGAATACGTTGAAATTGTGCATTTCTCAATACCTTTTTGAACTGCTCCCGCACTTTGACCCATTTGTCTTCTGGGATCTGAGAACCCATACCCCTATCACATTTTTTCCTTATGCACTGGGCCTTCTGGGGGTATTCTCCAAGTATAGTATTATATATCTTTGAAACCCCCTCGCCCTCCTGTGCCATTTATGTCTGCATTGCCTGGCTAGTACTCGGCTCATCCGGAATACTGCTAATTGCCTGACCGCTTTTGCATGAAGTGCCCTTTTGAGATCCTATATGAGTTGCTCCACTGCTCGAAGAGCGTCCTTTTCCCATCCTCAAAGAAGTTCCCCAGTGTCATGCAACCATGCAATCTTTCTCGCTAAGTTTGCCTAGACCTACCCCGTTCATTGCTGACTCAATCTCTGAGTCCAACCCCCCTGGTAAATCTTTACAGTACAACCCCTTCACATGTAATTTCGCTAACAGCTTCATCGAGGCCACCCAAACCACCTCAAAAATATCAGAAGTTCATTTCTCGCACCTTACCCCATAGCAGATAGATCAGCTGTAGACACTTCAGAAGTCAATTCAACATTTCCCCCAGTGCGTCATTCCAGACAAGTACTACTTGTAATTGAGCAGCCATGAAGTACCATTCATAATCCGGTAGATTAACACCCCCTCCAAGCATAGGCATTGCAGTGTTGCCAAAGATAATATCTGCCTACCGATGTTCGACATAATTCCCCAATTTTTTCATCAAGCATGTTAAAAATAATTCTCTTTATACTATATGGAATATTAATTAGAAAATATAACAACTGCAGAAATATAACCATTTTGCATACTGCCAGCCTTCTATTAAGGGCAGGGGCAATGTTTTCCGAATTGAACCGTATCCCCAATTCCCGAAAACGCCCTTCCAGTATTGTATACAAATGTCTCTGCTATATCGGGAAAGATCTGAATGCCTAGGTAACTCGGGAATGGTGGCAACATCCAGTTTACACAAACCTCCTAGCGGAAACAGCAGAGAGTTTTCTGTATTAATACAAAACCAGACAATGTACGACATGTACCCAGTATCTCCAATAGTATCTGCACATTCTCCAACAGGTTACACCCATATAATATTAAATCATGTGCATAAATGGAAACATTGGGCCACATTAAAAGTTTGCCAGTCTGGGAACTGCGGTACCAGTAAGCTTGCTGGTACCGTAGTGCCCGGACCGGCAAACTACGAGTTGTGCTCGCGGGTGCCTTTCAGCCCACCAGGTCTGACCTGGCAGGCAGAGCAGCACCCGCAAGAACAGCATGTTGGATGCACTGGCACCATTCTGAATGGTGCCGGTGCATCTGTGGGGTACATTTACCCACACAGCAGAATTCCCCTCCATCACCAATCTGCACTTCAGCAGTTCCCAGCAAAATGGCTGCGCTGGCACTGTTGAGCACAATCACCTTGCCTTAAAACTGCATTTTGCAGTCACCAAAATAATTGCTGCACTGTCTTTGCCAAGCACCTATGGGGCAAAATGAAACAGGGAACAAACCGAGAAAGGCTGCCAGTGTGTTTCTTTATTCGCACCAAAGAAGAGAATTGAAAAGCAGCGCGGTTTTGCTGCTTGCTCAGAATTTCCCATTGAAAAAGGAAATATTTTACATTTAACATGATCCCACCCTGATTCTCTTTTTTCATCTGTTCACCAATACACAGTCCTGATCCAGTGACCCTCAGCTATGCCCAGCCATATCCAGGTTGTGCCCCAGCTAATGACAGCATTTCCCACTGAATGACAGGCTGTGTCAGGAATAATCTGTGAAATCACAAACAACTTTACTCCCAGCCATACGGAAAAATGCTTGATTTTTTGCTACACAATATCCCAGATAAAATCTTCAAAAGAAACCCTATCTCTCTGTGCATTTGTCAGTTTCAATGGGTCCTTATTTTGACAGATGTGTGTACATTGGAAACATGACTAGGGCTTTAGAAAGACTCAGAAAATGGATGTAAGAAGGCTGCATTTCAAAGTGACATCCCATCAGAATTAACCACGTGTAAAAAAGGGTTGCTGTTGAAAACAAGAAAAATGTCCATTTAAAAGTGTAATGTTGAATAAGGCCCTGTCCTTGACTAGAAATGTTAGGGGGGTTTTGCTTGAAATGTAATATAATGTTTTATTCCAACAGCATTGCTTTTTGGCTCAAGAAAAAATAAAAATAAATGCATTTGCTGTACTGGGGAACCAGCAAAACAGGTTTTCCTGCTTTGCTTCAAAGGTCATTTGCTTGCTGGAAACAGGATTTGCCATCCCCCAAAGAGCCACCCCCTTGGAAACTCTGAATGGACCAAGAGGAAGCATAACTCACGCTTGTCATACTTTGTGTCTGGGCTTCGGCCTGCTACAATAGATTCTAGGACACTTAGGTGTGAAATTGCAAATAACATCCCCACTCAACTTCAACTGGGGGGCTTCAAAGCCAGCACCAGAGCAGCCTTGGAAGTTATGCCCTTATATGGGAGACAATGCTGGACATCAGGCTCAAACGACTATTGTAATTAATAAACTTTAAGACTGTTATTTTGGCTATTGGACAAACAGTAATGTGGGGGGTTTACAGTTTATATGCAATTTGTGTGGCTTTAAATTAAGACGTGGTAGCGTTCACTAGCATATTGGGGACAAAAATGGCAGAAAATTTGATATTCTGAGGAAAGTCTATATGGTGCCACTTTCAAATTCAATAATAACATGCCTTCTGATTATATGTACACATGTATAAAGTTACAGAATTTAAGTAAAATATTTCTCACTGAAAATGACGAAAAATGATTAGAAGGACGAAACAAAGTCCTACAAACTTTGGAATTTGACTTCCATGCTCTGTGTGAAATATGTAATCTGCCTATGTAAGTTTCTAAAGTACCACAACTGTAAAAGGGGCATGTTTGTGCCATAACTGGTTTTAGCAAAAGTAACTGTGGGATGATCCTATGCATTGTAAATGACACATCATAAATCTGATGTCATGCCCGTGAAACCTAACCGGCTGACTGCAAGGTGGTAAAAATCACCCCTGACCAATCTAGTTGTTAGAGGCATGCCCAGCCTAAACCGGCCCCACCGTATAATCATGTAATGTCATCCGCCTTATAAAAAAGGGGAGCTCACAGAGAACACTCTCTTCTGAATTTTCCAGCGCCTGCGTATCGAGACATTTTATATTTATCCTGCAAGATTCCAGACTCAACTGTCAGGAAAGGGATAGCTGATCCAGGCCCTCCTTTCCAGGCAGAACCACCCTTCAGAACAAAATCCCATAACAAAATCCAACTAAATCAGGGAGAACGGGGAAGAGCTGTGGTACTCTTTTGGAGAGTATCCTGTGACCAGACCAGCTTTTTGCCCCACTACCTGCATGCCGCTGTGCCGTGACCAGACAGGCCCAGCTGTTTTCTGCGAGGAGAGCCGCGATCTGACCAGTGACCAGATATTGCCTTTAGCCTTGCACCCCAGCATCCTGACCAGCAATCATCTTTAAGAAGTCCTGTGGGCCTTTGTCTTCACTACACTCCTCGATGCCAGGCCTTTTCCAACATGGTTGATGGCAAACTCAAGAAGTCCTGAGGATTATACATGCCTCACTCTCATTACGCAATTGGTCCGAGTTCAGCTAAATGTCCCAGAAGGATTGGGAGCTGGCAGGTGAAAGGCAGACCTCATCAAAGGGCCTCTTCTAAGGGGAGAGGCTGCCCTGTCTGGCCATCCATTATTACCAGCCTCCTGGCCAGCAAACATCTTTAAGAAGGCTTGTGGGCCTGGAACTTCACTACACTATTCTTTACCAGACATTTTCCAACATGGCCTGTCGGCAACTTTTAAGGAGCCCTGAGGCTTCTACCTGCCTCACCATCATTGCGTGATTGGTCCGAGTTCAGCTCATGTTCCCAGATGGACCAGGAGCAGGCAGGCGAACGCTGGCCCCCATCGAAGGGTCACCTCTAAGGGTAGAGGCTCACCCTGTCTGATGCTGTCTGGGCTTGGGAGGGCCCTCGCACTGCCCATTTTGTCCCAGATCCTCATCACACCCACCACCGGCCCTGCACGCCGGATTGCAGATAAGCTTGTACCTATTTTCCCATGCCTTCTGTCTGTGTGTTCTGCTACTCAAAATCCCTGAGCGTGCTGGTTAGTACTCCAATTGTGTTCCAATACCATATTATGTTTATTGTTTCTCCCCTCCCCCTTATTCCTCTGTCCCTCTCCACTCCCTCCTGCAATATTGTACATTGTCCCTTATGCTGTTTTAGAGTTGTGATTCAATTACCATTTTATGCTTGTTGTATTTCTTCTTGTTCTTATGTAAAGCACTTTGGATTAAAGGGCTATATACATTAAATAAAATACAAATACAAATACTCCCCCAGCTGCGCTTCCCTTGCAGGCTGCCTTTTACATGCTCTGTTTGCCTGTCTGTGTCCCGTGGACAGTTCTGTGTGAGTCGCAGTCCCCCTCTCCTCACTGCAGTTTGATTGTTCACATTCTATCTGCCCTGAGCCACATCCTGGTCCTGACTGTTCCACATTAACTTTCCACCAGACTGTTCCTTTTTCCTGGTGCCCCGGACCTGGACTGACACTCCATACTACCTCCTCTACATCAAGACCTTCACCTTCGCAAATGAATGCTCTGATTCCTACAACTTCCTGTCTTATTACTTCAGTGCACTCTGACGTGCCTTCTCTTCCTCCGGATCAGTTGCTTACACTAACTATTTGTCTTCATGTCACACTTGAACTCTGGGTTGCTAAATGTCCCACTGCACTGCTTGCCCCACATTGTGCCTTATCGCCTCCTTCCTATGTCATGATTGATGCACTATACAAATTCCCTCAATCTATCCATATACTCAACTACTGTTAGAATTCTATGTTGCTACTTTTTAACTGCATTTGATTGGCAAATCCACCTAATTGCTATTTGCTGCCTGTGGCTAATGTGATACCCTTTTCTATTACTGCCCTCCCCAAAGTGCTGCTTTTTGGTTGTCTGTCTCAAAACCGAATCTGGCTGTGCAGAACTTTGATCCTGTTACTTTACTGCTGCACTCAGCCTCATGTTCCTGATGTCACTTATTTCCTAGTTTATCTTCACCCCAACTGAGCCAAATGTTTTCATACCAAATGTGTTATGTTCTGATGCTGAATGCATTCTTCATTCTTATGTATTTCTAGTGTGCTGCCGAAAAAATTGATTTTAGGCATTTTTTGATCTGCCTTTTTAAATGTATTCTCTTGCATTTCTTGTGTGCTGCTGAAAAATCTATTCTAGGTGTAACTTACTCTGTCTTTTACTGCTTTCAAATCAGGGTACCTTCTTGTACTGTTACTGAATCTTGATTCAGGACATTGTTTAAGTCCTGTGTCAGTGTTATTATCTGGGCCTTTTTTCATCTGATTCCCCCTGTCTCATTCATGTAGTGATACTACCGCCTGATGTAACTTTAGCCTTTCATTGGACTTCCAGACTTACTTTATTGCTGTTTCATCTCCCCTGTCTTGGCTGCTAGGCCGACTAGTGAATTCCTCCTGCACAGTGCAGTCCCTACTCCTGATCCCTGGACTCTCCATATGATCTACATCCTATCCCCTTTCTCCTCCTCTCTCATTAATGGTGGAATGAGATGGGAGTTATCCTGGCATTCTTCTCATCATCTATGTGTATCATTGCTGTCTATCAAAATGGCACTATCATGGGTCAGGGCTCTTATCCTAACGGCCTCCTTCTGGATAGACGTCCCCCATCTCTCATTAACTTCCTCTCCTCTTCTCCCACTCCTCCAACTCTCACCCCACCAATGGGCATACCACATCCCTGTAACACACATACGAAGACCTTCAAAAGGGGGAAACCAGCTTCACTTAACTACCCTCAATTCTCAATCTGCTGTTAAACACTCCTCTGACATTTGTCACCCCCTGGACGACTTTGACCTTGATGTACTCACCCTCACAGAGACGTGGTTCAATGCCAGCTCTGTCACTGCTTTTGACACTCTCCTTGCTGAAGGCTATAAGATCCTCTCCATTCCCAAGTCTACCCGGTCTGGAGGTGGAGTCGCCCTTGTCTTCCCTGAATGGATACCCCCCATTATCATTCCCACTCAATCTTACTCTTTCTTTGAATGTCTTCTGTGTAGGATGGGTGTCTCTCCTACCCTCTTGCTCACTCTCACCATTATCTATGGGCACCCTGGCTGTACCACCCTTTTTCTCTCTGAGTGGGCTGCCCTATCTTCCTCTCCCCTGGCCTCCACCCCCAAAATTCTCTTCCTTGGTGACTTTAATTTTCATCTAGACTCTCCTAAAGCGTCCACTGCTCTCTTCTGCAACCTCTGTGACTCTCTTTCCCTCTCAATTCCTCCCTCCAGCCTGACCCCCTCTGCTGGTCCCACGGTGGATGTGCTCATCTCAGCAGACATCACTCTGTCCAACCTTCTAACTACCCCTCTCTCCTCATCTGACCACTCTCCTCCACTCTCACCTGGAGTTCCCTGCCCCCACGGCAATGCATCTGCCTGCACTGCCAGGCTCCTTCTCCATCATCTTCTCCATTCACCACTGAAGCGTGTGTCAGTCACTGCATTTGCCACCACGTTCATTCCACCTCCCACCCCTGCTATTAACTTTAACTCGGACTCCGCACTTGACGACCTCCATCTCTCTATCTCCAACACTCTGAACATCCTTGCCCCAGTCATGAGGATCCACATAAAACCTCCTTTTTACTAAAAAAAACATTTTTATTTTTTTCATTTATGTATTTGGTTAATAAAAAACCTTTACAAAACTTTTATGAAAGAAGCATTAGGAAAAAAAAGCAAAAGCATGTTCTTTTTTCACATGTACAATATACTGTTAAAACATTACAAACATTCTTTTAAAAACAACACAGTAGTTTTTCTTAAAAAACCGACAGATAAAATTGCAATAATTTTTCTTAAAAACATCCAGAAATCTAAAATTAAACTTCTATCATAATCTTTTTCATAGTGGTTATTCATACAATTCAGGATATTTTTCTATAATCCTTAAAAGAGGACCTAGTGCAAAGATGAATGGGTTGTGATTCACATTCATCAACATTTCCCATAAAAATACAGTGCAGTCTGCAAAGTCAGCATTCACAAATTTCATTATAAATTTAGTACACGCTATTTTGAACTGTGGGCACTCTAGGACTAGATGTCTTAACGTTTCATGAGGTTCATTACTGTCTGGAAATCTACATTTCATAAGTTGCATTTTCGGGGACAGACCAGCTCAATGACGGCACTGTTCCTTGAACTGGTTCAATTTAAAGTAAATGTAATAGGATCTTGTGGACATACAGGGAAAAATGCAAATATACTGGCAGCAGGGCAGTCTCTTATGCGTGTTGTAGGTGCCTTTCCCTGGCTTACTATGTGTGAGAGAAAAAATAAAATAGCAGACACAACCCCTTGTAGGGGAAAGAGGCACTGAGACCCGGCTGCAAGAGTTCAAAGGATGGTGAATTTCTCCAGCTAGGAAATAACCCAAAAAACTCTCTCCATCTCATTACATCATACTCATATTCATATTAGTTAAACTAACTATTGGCGGTGTGGTGCTGTAGGTGTGGGTGGCATCTCTTCCTCCTGGTTGGCTGAGTAGCTGATGGACGTCAAACATCTTGTGCTCCATGCAGGTCAGTGTCCGGTCACTGTGATCACTACCTAAGCTAATATGTAACACACTGATAACAAATTATTTAAAACATTTTATGCTACTTGTCACATTTCTACATAAGTCACACACAATGATTATTGTCAGTACAATTGGGTCACTCGTGGCTTTAATTGAAGGCCTTGACCTTATTGTGCATGTAGAAGAATCAGGCTGTGTTTCGCATCTTTTCCTAGGTTTCAAACTCATTAGTGCAAGTAAAAGCCTATATAGTAGTAAAAATGCTTAAGGTTAGTAAGGAGTGTATTGGGTGGATTTCGCAGCACAGGCGAGGGTCTGGCACTTGAAAAAAATACCTTACAGGGGGTCCAGGGTCAGGATGGCAGTAAATTGTTCTAATGGGGGTGGGTGGATTGCACGTTTATGAGGACGAATCGAGCAGAAAGTGCTTAGCTCATCCTGGTTCACATGCCGGTTCTCAGACGAACAGTGATCTCAGAGGAAGAAAACTGTTGCATATTGATTGTTGCAACTTTCTCCAGCTTCAGCGTGAGAATGGAAGCGCAGAGCTTTCCTTCGCAGGGGGAGTGCAAGGGTGGGGGCCAGCCAGCTGCCTGCGCGCCTTGTGTGTATGTGTCTCTGTCCTTGGCTGCTGCGGTGGAAAGGAAGCTGAGCATTGCTGTACTATCGCAGTGAGGTCTGTTTACCCAAGATTGAGTCAAAAGGGGGCACAAAAGATGGATGCCCCGTGTCTTGCTCAGTAGTCCCATCTATTTAGCAGTCAACCGTGGTTAACTTTACATAAGGGCAAGGGGCAATCCCACTACCGGAGGCACGTGGTCCAAGCCTTGTACTGAGGAGCGTACGACACGAGGGGCCCTAAGGACCCCTCGCTCCCATACATTCCCCCCTTTCGTTACATCTAAAGTAACAAACTACTTTATCTCGTTCTTTCCGTTCTCCCTTCGGTAGCGCTCAGCTTCAGCCACAGCCTCATCCCAAGCAGGTGTACCCTTTATTGACATCTATGCTTTGCACACACTTCTTAAGCTGTTACCTCTTCTTGCATATTCTTCTGGGGTGACCATTAAGTATATCCCGCCATCCCCATCTAAATCTATCCAAACCTCGTTATACCACAGCAAGTTTTTTGGTTCTCTAATGGTACTGTAATGTAGATTATCGACCACGTCCCCATACTGTCTATAGATGGCAGTCATCCTATACTGTTGTGTGGTGTATTCTCCGGTTTGTACTTGGGCATCTATCATGGTAGCCACTGTTGTCTGTCGGCCCACGGTTACCGTCATCATTGCTGAATTAGGCATATTATTTTCACAGCATCTTAGTCCCAGTTGGCACACACAGAATATTAGGAGAAGAAATACTATGATGGGAATGAGTATCTTTGCTGCGGTGTTCACTCATGATGGTATCCAGCTGAACAGATCGTCGAACCACGTGATGGTGTCTACTCCACCTTCTGCTCTCATTCTTTCTCCTAAATTATGCACTGCTGTTATCACATGTGACAGTGTCCCGTTATCAGCATCGGAAGTTGGTACGAACGTGCAACACGCCCCCCCAATTTTTTTGCAAACACCACCGTCCATCGCCATGTTAAGATCTAAGACATATCTGTTTTGCATCGTCATCAGGCGCAATACTCGGAGCTCTATTTTTATGATGTTGAATCCTTCTTCAGTGTCGTTGGCCAGCTGGATGAGCTCCCAGCGTGTTACCTGCATCCATTTCGCGTTTGCCCTTGCTTGAACGCCTGGTGCTAGAAACACGCCTGGTGCTAGAAATGATGCGAAGAATGTTTCTGCAGATGAGAAAAGCTTATACTGTTGTGGGATTTTAGCAAGGAGTTTTGACAATTTGGACGAAATATAATTGGATCTTGTGCTGCATGACAACTTGGTTTTCAAGGTTTCTTCTGACAATAGTTTGTATGCTGGGGGCTCCGTGATTGTCTCATCGGGCGCTGTCGATGGTTCAGCCGATTGCCCTGCTGCCGATGTGTCAGCCGATTGGCCTGCTGTCGATGTGTCAGCCGAAGGCCTTGCTGTAAACTGGATGTGGCTCTCTGGTATCATCATTAGTGCTGAGTGAAGTGTGGCTAGGGCACAAGTGCCCCTCCAGGATGCTGGGAGATGAAGGTAAGCTCGTTTGCCACAGATCCAGTATATGTCCATTAATGCAGCAGTGCCTTTTATTTTTTCATAACCGGCATTATTAAAGTCTTATTGCAATGCTGCACGGTTCCCATGTTCACCTTCCCCTCTCCATGGAAGCAAAGGTTTTGCGATAGTTCCTTTTGAATCTTTATGGGTCTCTCCAGGGGTGTGACCCATGTCAGCTTGGTGATATGCTGTGACCAGATGGGGATGCATGTTTCTTTTGCCCATTTGTATGTTTCATCTGGCAGCCCTCGAAGCCCCTCAGCTTTGCATTCAATCGTTTCATCATGCCACTTGTCATCTGCATATCTTGTCCCTTTTATAATGAAAAATGGCTCCTGGAGGCAGATTACTCCTTGTCGTCTGCTGGTGCAAGTTTGTTCGTTTTCCAATTTTTCCATAGTGACTGTGTGTGCTTGAAATGTCTTTTTTATTCTACACAGCATTAGATGAATCAAACATTGGGCCTCAGACAAGGGTACTTCCTGTGGGATTAACATTTTTGGGGTTTCAGTTGCGTGAGGAATAAGTGAGCACACATAACAACTTTCGTTACTTGCTAGCTTTGCTGCGGCGCTCATGTCTGAATAGCATTTGTTTGATTGGTCAGGGTGTCGGGGGTCCTCTATTTCATCTAACCCCAGGTTATGATAAATATTGTATCTGTTTTTTCACACACCCCTTTTTCTCCTCCTTCTGTTTTTTAATTGGGTACCAACTCGTGGATATTGCAGCGGGAATATTCTAGACCATGCTTCATCTTTGTTGTTCATGGTGACATGTGTGTATTCAGTAGTGGTTTCTGGTGCAGTGTGTGTACACATGCCTGTATTTCTGGAATTAGTTAACCAATAGTAATCATCATTTACATTCCATCCAAGCTCTATTTCTTTGGCCACAATATTATTCAACAATGGAATAGCAGTTTTGTTTACGTGCAATTGTTCAAGGGGCAACGTTATATTTTTACCATTCAATTCAATGTTATAAGTGTCCTTCAAGATAGCCGTTGCTTCAGTCCATATTAGTTTAGACCCTGGTTTTGTCATATCAGTTCCGCTCCCCCCTTTGTTCATTTCATTTGCAACATATAAAACAACATTATACCAAATAAGATAAAACATCATTATTGCAAATAGTATGGCAGCATATTTTATAACACATTCCAAATTATTTAATCTACTGGCCCTAGTGGCATCCCTATTTCAATCTAACATTTCAGCTTGCTCAGCCATTTCGTCGCATTGGCTCATGTTGAACCTATGTGGGTGAGACAAATTCGTTAAGTCATATGAAAAGAAACATAATTGCAATTTTTCATTCTTTTTCATTTCTTTACTCAGTTAGGCATTTAACAATTCCTTTTCATTTCATCATGGAAATAATGAGGAAAAAATAGAAAAAACAACACGATTTATATGAGAAGAAAAGAAAGACAGAGAGAGAGAGAGAGAGAGAGTGAGAGAGAGAGAGAGAGAGAGAGAGAGAGACAAAATATGTAAAACCTTTGCTTTTTCCCTATACTTTCCCTGTCTAAGTTGCAATTTTCATCATGTCAACCTGTGCCAGTGATGGCATCCACCCAGTTGGTTTTGTTTTGGAGAGGTGTAACACGGTGTGCCCTTCTCACGTCTGAGAGGTGCACCCAGTACTTTAACCCCGTAACTTTAACTGCAGTTGGGGTGCTGTACACCACTGTGTATGGACCATGAAATCTTGGTGAATTCCACCTTCTTACAAAATTTCTGACAAGAATCTGCTCCCCTGGCATTAAAGGCCCCTCCAGGCTTTCTGCTGTCGGCATGGAGGTGTCTGTTGCTACATCTTCAGTAAATGTTGAAACAATTTGTTTTGCTATGCTGCGTACCGCGCGTGTTATCTGTGTTAGGTATTCCTTAAACTCTTCTCCCAGCACTGTGGCAGCCCTGTGCGCATCAGACGCCCTCCTAACAGGGGAGAGCGGTGTGTGCATTCTCCTTCCCGTCACGATTTTGTGCGGGCTTAAATGATGATCCTTGCATGGTTGGTTTCTGAGTTGGAACAGTGCTGGGGCAGACAATATACCCAATTATTTTTCAACGTGCTGCATAATTTCAATAAATTGCTTTTGAGCAGCCCGTTGATCCTCTCCACAACTCCATTGGCCATTGGATGATAAATCGAACATAGTTTGTGTTTCACCCCCAGAAGGGAGGTCACTTCCTTGAAGAGGTCATTCACAAAGTGCATGCCGTTGTCTGAACGGATCACGTCACAGATTCCCCACCGTGAGAATACTTCTCGCACAAGGAACTTGGCAGCACATTTTGCATCAGGATGGGGACAGGGGCCCGCTTCCACCCACTGTGAAAAAGGGCATACCACCACAATCAAGTATCTTGCTTCATTACATCTTTCCCCCATATCGGTGTAATCGATATGTAGTTCTCTAAATGGACCTGTAGGAGGTGGCAAAGTGCCACGCAGGGTTCGTAATGTCATTCCTGAATTGTAAGTTTGGCATGCAGTACATTCAATCACAAATTTAGACAAATATTCGTGTAGATTAGGAACAAACCAAACCTCTTGAATATCTGAGGCAATGTGTTGTTTTGCAACGTGAGCTGGGAAATGCAGTTGTTGGAATGCTACTTCTAATAATACTACGGGCATCACTACCTTGCCTGTCGTTTCCTGTCTCCAAATGAGATCTGTGGCTGATTGCTTACACCCTTGTTTGCCCCACAACTCCTGCTCTTCCGGTGGGGCCCTTCTCTGGAGTTCTATCAATTGTGCTATGGGCGTGTTACTATAGGCTTCTGCTGGTTGTTCTGCTGTGGTTGTTTTTACAATATACTCTGATGTTGGTGTCTTATTGAAGTATGAGGCCTCCTTCGCTGCTGCGTCGGCTGCCGCGTTCCCCAATGAGACATCATCTGTGTTATTGGTATGGGCTTGGCATTTAATCACCGCTACTACCGATGGTTCTGCTAAAGCTTCTATTAGTTCATTAAGCAATGTGGCATGTTGTACAGGGGACCTGTCTGCTCTTCTGAACCCTCTCCTTTGCCAACGTGATAGCCCTGAGTGAACTGTGGTGGTGACATAAGCTGAGTCTGAATATATTGTCACGGCACAATCTTTGGCTGTGTATAACGCGCTGATTAGTGCAGTCAGTTCGGCTGCTTGTGCAGAGTAGTGTGAGGGGAGGCGTTTTTGAACAATCACTTCGTATGTGTCTTGTTCCATGCGCACTACCACCATCCCCACATGTTTCTCTCCTGTCTCTGAGTTTATGGATGCTGGCCCGTCTATGAAATAAATTTCTCCTTCTGTAAGGGCGTTTTCGTTTGCTTTGGGAATGTCATCGCCCTCTCCATCATATGTGCTACAATCGTGTTCCTGTAAATCCTCAGTTGTGCATGGCTCTGTAATGAAGGTGGCTGGGTTCACTGTCTTGCATCTGACCACATGTACATTTGGACTTGATATTATTATTTCATAAGCAGAAGCTCTCTGTGTTGTGAGGGTAGATTTTGATCTTTCCAAGATAGCAAATAACGATTGTTCCGCATATAGCATCACTGAACATCCCATTACATTTGAAGCACTTTTCTCAATGGCGAAGGCCGCTGCAGCGAGGGCCTGTTCGCAAGCGAAATGTCCCTGCATTACTGGGTCTAATATTCTACTGTAATACGCTAATGGTTTGTGGCCTAATTGTGTATTTTGTGTCAATACTGCTGTCATTAATGTTCCATTGCTGTGTGAAAACAGGAAAAATTCCCTTTCATAATCTGGATTTGCAAGGACTGGGGCGTCTGAAATAAGGTCTTTTAATCGAGAGAATTGGGTAATTGTCTCCTGTGTCCATTTTATTGGGGCTCTGTTCTTTTGTGCTTCTTTCAGTGCTTGTAGCATTGGCCGTGTGTATGCTGCGTAATTGAGGATCCACACTCGGCAATAGTTACATATGCCAAGAAATTTTTGCATGTTCTTTACTGTTTTTGTTATGATAATGTGTCGAATGGCAGCAGCTCTGTGTGGTAATATTCTTTTTCCATCTTTAGATATTTGCTGACCGAGATATACAACGTCTGCAAGGCAGTATTGTAACTTTCCTTTGTCCACCTTGTATCCCTTGGCAGCCAATACGTTAAGCAGTGTTATCGAATCTTCTCTACACTCCTTCTGTTTTGCTGCAGATGAGTAAATCGTCTACGTACTGTATAATGGTGCTCCCTACATCTATGTTGCCAACGTCTTCTCGTAGTACTCTGTTAAAAATGCTTGGGCTCTCGCAATTCCCCTGTGGGAGTCTGCGATGTTCATATCTGCTGTTTCCTAATGTAAAAGCTGTAAGGTACTGCGACTCTGGTGTGAGTGGCACAGAGAAAAAGGCATTTTTCAGATCAATGACAGTGAAGCAAGTTGCCTCTTTTGGTATACTGCACAATATTGATGACGGGTTAGGCACTAAAGGGAACTCTTTTTGGATGACGTCATTGAGTGGGCGGAGGTCCTGGACCATTCTCCACGACCCTCCTTTTGCTTTCTTAATCGGAAAAATTGCTGAGTTACATAGGGAAGTTGATGGCACTAAAATATCTTGGCTTAGGAGTGCATTCACTGTTTCTCTAATACCTTCCTCTGCTTCTTTGGAAATTGGGTATTGTTTCACTCTGGGTGGGAGGGCACCTGGTTTCAGTTTAATTTTTATGGGAGTTACCTCGTGCAACAATCCCACATCGTGTGGCCCTGTAGTCCAAATTTCAGGAGCTACCCTGGCCATCTCTTCTTCAAATATTGTCAGTGGGGCCTTTATGTTAGCCATGAGTGGGTTGTGTATTTCTCTGTATTGAATCATAATGTCACATGGTATGCTTATTTCCATTATTATTTCTCCATCCCCTTCGTAATCAGTAAACAATTCTTCATCAGTTATATCTTTTTAGCATTATGTTTGGCTCTATAAATAGCACACTTCTCCACTCGCGTCCCTGCGTGTCCAGGCCTATGACCACAATGCGTTTGTTGGAAACTTGAACTGCCTCAATGTCTATAGACATAATTGTGCCTGGCACTACATCTGTTGGTGTGATTGGGCGGATTATGAAGTCGGATGGTATTCTCCACTCTTTATGTGTTATTTCAGGCACTACTCGGGCTAATACCTGTATTCCATAGACGAACATGTCCATGTCAATGGGAATCCCTCTTACTGCAACTTCCTTTGTAATCGTGCTTATTATCAAGAGTGCCCGTACGGGGCATACCCCTGGCGTCAAGCACACTATTCCTCTTTCAGTAAAGGCTATGGTCATGTTTAACTTACTGAGTAAGTCTCGTCCCATCAAATTGATTGGCGCGTCTTCGTAATACAATAAGGGTGCACGCACTGTTTTTCCCCCCACTGTTACATCAAGATCTTTTGTAAAAGGAACTTTTAAAATAGCCCCAGAGAACCCCTGCGTCTCCAAATTTCTTCCCGAGAGCTGAAACCGCCCTTCTGTGAGGCATGAGTTTTCTGCTCCAGAGTCTACCAGTCTACCATAAAGATAAACTGCTTGTTTCCTATCTCTGCCGTCACTAGTGGTTCCTCATGTGCACTTTGTGTGGTGGATAGGACTGGACGCGCAAGTACTCCCTGTGGGCTGTCCTAGTCTTGGTATCTTTGATGACCTGGCATTGAAAAAACGTTGTCACCCACGACCGTTACGCCGTGGAATGGTGCAGGGCCACCATTTGCTGCTGCTGCAAAAGGGTTATTGTTTATGTTCCCTACTGGGTTTTGTCTCGCCATGGGCTGTAGTGCATTTTGCTGTTATGGCTGCTGCTGCTGTTGCTGCTGTTGTGGGGCTTGCTGTCTCTGTTGCATTTGGGGTTCATAGCAGTATTGATCCTGTTGTCCCCCCCTTCCCATTGGAGCTCCACAAGGGCTACCTGGGTGTGGGCAGCCCCACCCCTGTTCATTGTTCATGGGCTGTTGTTGCTGCTGTTGAAAATACCCTGATGGTCGCATTCTACAATCTCGTGAATAATGTCCCCATCTTCCACAATTCCAACACGACCCCTGTTGTCCTCCCCTTGGTCCTTGCCCACCATACCCTCTGTTTCCCATTCCTCTGTATCCTCCCCTTTGCCCACAGTACCCACCTCTTCCTTGGGCAAGCCTGTTCTGCCACTGCGATCCTTGGCATGGCTGTTCCTCTCCGTTCCACTGTCCTTGGTCCTCTCCAACCCACTGAGCTGCTATCCCAAAAGGCGTTCCTCCCGCGTTTTCCTCCCCTTCGTTTCCTCTGTCTGCTGTTGCACTGGCAGTAATGGCAGCGACCTTCGCTAATTTGTCTGTACTAATTTTGCTTCGTCAGCCAGCCTCTTTTGCGTGACCTCCTTTTCCTTCTCTTTGATCCTCCTCCAGTGGTGTACAATTATGCTCTGAATTTCAGGCCACCCTTTGGCTTCGATCCCAGCTATTTTGTCCAAGGCCTTCTGCACCTTTTTCTGCAACCCCTTTTTAATGATAAAATAGACTAAAGCTGTTGATTGATTCCATGCCGTACCAGTTTTGCTTCTCCATAAATCTTGCACTCGCAAAATGAATTGCGCAGGATCCTCGTTCTCCTCCATCGTGCACTGCATCACTGCATGTAAATCTGGAACGTCTGGAAATGCACGCCGCAATGCATCCCACACTTGTGCTCGAACATTGTTAAATGGTGATCCATCGTGTCGGTCACAGCTCATCGTTACTCCCGGGAACCCTTCCCTTTCCCAGATTGTGTCTGCTTGGTCCCGGATTGCTGAAACTAATAGACTTAAAAATAGCTTTTTACATCACCTATAGCTAACTGCACACCTGCCGTGTTCTTCTCAAATACATGTGTCCACTTACCTGCCCCTCCCGTCAGCGGGGGGAGGAGTTTTAACAAGTTGGTTTTGTCCATTTGGGCCCACGGAATGTAGTTTGGCCTACCTGTTCCTTTATGTATCAGTGGCATTTGTAGTTTTTGTTTCTTTCCCATTCTGTTCGTCTTCCCTTTTTTCGTTTTACTTACCAATATGTTTCCTATCCTCCCTGTTCATTGTCTTAATCTACCTTGCCATAATGGTGGCGATAGTGTGTCTGGGTAACGGCGGTTAGGCAGTGGGGACCCCTCTGCAGCAGCTGCCTCTTCGTATTCATCTAAATCGTCCCATATTTCTTCTATTTCTGTCTCTAGCTCGTTATTATCCTCCCAGTTTAACTTAGGTTCACTTCCTTGTCTTTCACCCTGGTCTCCACTTTGTTGACTCTCTGGTGTATCTGGGCGTATAATTCTCACTGGTTTGTTATTCAATCAGAACAGGAACTGTCCTGACTGCCACTCCTGTTCTTGTCTCTGCTTCGATGGCGTCCCTTGTGATACTATAGACTGCACTGATACCGAGGCTGCTGGGGTTGGATTGCTTGCTGCCCCTATCGGGGGTGTGAGATCTGCCAGTGACAGCAGAGGTACCTCCCCTCCCCCTGGCAGCATTTGCCCTTTGTCGCATAGAGCTCTTAACCGTGTTATTTCCATTTGCGTGTGTGCTAACTGACGGTTCAAATCACCTGTTAAACGTGCTATATCCACAGGAGGCGCACTTGTGGGGCCGTACAGGCCTCCTTTTTCATATGGTGGAGGTTCGGTGGCTGTTGTCTTGCCTTGGGCAGTGGCGGTGGGTGGTATATACAGGGGTTCATTAAACCCTACCGATGGCCTAGTCATTAAGGGATAGATTTCTGTTACTTCGTTTCCAGTTGTATTTGTTGAGCATTCCCCTTTTGGTGTCCCGCCTACTTCTTCAGGGTTTTTCTGCTTTTCTGTCATTCGGCTTGTAGCTACCTCTGCCATGGGGGCAACTTCCTCAAACACTTCTCTCCGATTCTGTAACTGTTTCCCTTTGTATTGCGCTAACAAATGTGTTGATACTAGGTTCAACACTCTTTTGTTAAATGATCCTCCTTCTGGCCAAATTTGTGTGACCCCATCTCCCTTTATCTTAGTAATCCACTGATTGTGATACTTCTGTATCCGGTCGCTATAAAGTGGAAGGTGCTGGCAAATATGTGCTAGTGGTGTTACTCCCCCCATGGCAATGTTTCTTTTCCTTTCTTGTGTATTCTGGTACCCTTGAATCTCTTCCCACCTCTAAGTTGGTATGTCAGTTACAAAATGTGGAAATAATACGTTCTTTATCAATGCTCACAATTACCATATGTCACATTAGCTTTCTGAGAAGTGTTACCTGGTCACCCCTCCCAATTTATTTCTTTGCTTTACCTTATATCAATTACAAATTACTTGTATTAAAATACTTTAGCGTGTTCAACAAGACATATACACAGAAGCAGTCTGACAAACATATAATCATGCAACATACACATGCACTGCCTGCGCACGTTTGTTCTTTCCCTATTCCCGTTACTGTCCCTGTTTTTCTTCTTCCCTATTCTACCTACTATTTCGCTCCCCACCTCTTTCACCTTTATTATGTCTCGAGATTTCTTACTTCCACAGAAAAAGAATATTCTAAAAATTACTCCGAGCCTACACGAGACCCCAACTATTTTTCTCTTTATCTCTATTCTGCACTTGGTCGGGACAAATGCTACGCGGTGCTGCCTTCTACCCCCTGTAGGCTAGGATACCACTTCTCTTCTTATTCTCACTTCTTACAACACCTAATGGCCATATAAAGGATAGATCAGAAAAGCCTCACCGTCACTCACGCAGACCCTATTCTTAGCTACCTTCCCTTTGTTGCTAATTCCCTTCTTCCCGTTTTTCCCCTTACCTTCCTTTGGGGTCTTTGCAACCGGGACTCCACGTGTTCAGTTAGGTACTCCAAGGGTCGCCGCTCACGGCCGGACCTCGCTCAGGTCCGTCCCCCAACCAAGCCGTGGCTTGCCTTGGCGAGAAGCTTTTTCGATCGGGTATTCGTCAACCGGGAACCCTTGACCCTTTCTTCTTGGTGTGCGCAGTCTGGTCAACCGCGGAGGCGATGGTTCTGCTGGGGGGTGCCCTGGATCTTGCTGCCGGGCGGCGCAGGCCTCAAGGCAACTCTCTAAATCACGTTGCGGGGGTCACCAAAAATGTAGGTGCCTTTCCCCGGCTTACTACTTGTGAGAGAAAAAATAAAATAGCAGACACAACCCCTTGTCGGGGAAAGAGGCACTGAGACCCGGCTGCAAGAATTCAAAGGATGGTTTATTTCTCCAGCTAGGAAATAACCCAAAAAACTCTCTCCATCTCATTGCATCATACTCATATTTATATTAGTTAAAGTAACTCTAACAAAAAATGCTAAATGGACCGGATTGGCCAGGCGGTGTGGTGCTGTAGATGTGGGTGGCATTTCTTCCTCCTGGTTGGCTGAGTAGCTGACGGATGTCAAACATCTTGAGCTCCATGCAGGTCAGGGTCCGGTCACTGTGATCACTACCTAAGCTAATATGTTACACACTAAATATCAAATTATTTAAAACATTTTATGCTACTTTTCACATTTCTACATGAGTCACACACAAAGATTATTGTCAGTACAATTGGGTCATTCGTGGCTTTAATTGAAGGCCTTGACCTTATTGTGCATGTAGAAGAATCAGGCTGTGTTTCGCATCTTTTCCTAGGTTTCAAACTCATTAGTGCAAGTAAAAGCATATATAGTAGTAAAAATGCTTAAGCTTAGTAAGGAGTGTATTGGGTGGATTTCGCAGCACAGGTGAGGGTCTGGCACTTGAAAGAAATCCCTTACAGGGGGTGCAGGGTCAGGATGGCAATAAATTGTTGTAATGGGGGTGGGTGGCTTGCACGATTATGAGGACGAATCGAGCAGAAAGTGCTTAGCTCATCCTGGTTCACATGCCAGTTCTCAGACCAACAATGATCTCAGAGGAAGAAAACTGTCGCATATTGATTGTTGCAACTTTCTCCAGCTTCAGCGTGAGAATGGAAGCGCAGAGCTTTCCTTCACAGGGGGAGTGCAAGGGTGGGGGCCAGCCAGCTGCCTGCGCGCCTTGTGTGTGTGTGTCTCTGTCCTTGGCTGCTGCGGTGGAAAGGAAGCTGAGCATTGCTGTACTATCGCAGTGAGGCCTGTTTACCCAGGATGGAGTCGAAAGGGGGCATAAAAGATGGATGCCCTGTGTCTTGCTCAGTAGTCCCATCTATGTAGCAGTCAACCGTGGTTAACTTTACATAAGGGCAAGGGGCAATCCCACTACCGGAGGCACGTGGTCCAAGCCTTGTACTGAGAAGCGTACGACGTGAGGGGGCCTAAGGACCCCTCGCTCCCATAAATCTCTTTTGCGTGTGTTTGGCATATTCCACAAAGGTACCATATTGTTTCAGTTGGTCAAGAGTGAAATTCAAATCTTTTTCAAACAGTTTTTTTGACAAAAGCAGGTTTGAAACACAGATCATCTTCGGATACTAATAAACTGTCTAATAAATCTTGCATTCTTTTTTGGTATAGATTAACAGATAAGTATAAATTAAAAAGAGTCGCGGCAAGGTTACATCCTTGCTTTAGTCCAATGCATGTTTAAATGGGCTCAGTGGTTGCTCCATCTCTGGTAATTATGACCATGTATGGGGTGAAGGTGTAGAGCATCATGATCCAAAAAATGAATACATCTGGGATCACAACTTTTTTCATTTTTCTCCACAGCAGCTCCCTCACCACCGTATCAAATGCAGAAGACATATCAATGCTCGCAATGTATACGGGATTCACTCCCTTCTTTTTGGTACCGGCTACAATATGTGACATCAAAGTTGCATTGAGAGTAGTCCCCATGTCCTTCCTAAATCCAATCTGAGATTTAGAAAATATGTTATTCTGTGATATAAATTTATAAGGTCATGGAGGACTAAACTCGCAAATATTTTTGGCGCAGGTATCGATTAAGTTATCAGTCGATAGTTATGGGGATCACTCAGCTTTCCTTTTTTGTATGTGGGAACTATTATGGATGTCCCCCATTGTTTAGGCATATTCCCTATCCTTAAGATTAGATCAAATTTGATCATAAGGAGGGGTCTGCTTTGCATAGACATGGAGGGATCCCATCAGGGCCAGGGACTTTGTAGGAGGAGAGCCTCTTTATTGCCCAAATGATGTTGTGCTTGGTCCTACTAAAGCATTCCCACTTCAAGAAAGAATCCAGATATGTTTAGATATAACCAAAACGCAAGGGGCGAGAGAATTTTTCAGATATGTATTTTACCCGTGTTTGTGCGGGTATGATGTTCTAATTACTTGCTACTAAAGGCATATGGGGATTGCATATTACAGACCACATGGCTTTAGAGTCATGTTTACATATTTTTCTTATAAACTCGCAGTTAAGATTATTTTGTTTGGTGATTCGTAAAAAGTTCAATTTATTTTTGTATGTTAGGAGCATACACCTTTTAACATACAAATGCTGCTGAAGGTAACTTGCAAAAGATTTGATGGTACAAAGTTCTTTATTTTTGTTGCGTTTTAATAGTTGGATCTCGGCATCATGTTGCAATGGACAAAACGTTTGTTTAACTGCAGCTTTAGCCCATAAGGAATTTATAACTTGGGCAATAATATTGCTTGTTTTATTTTCATCTAAATAACACGCTGGACTTAATTGTATTAATGTGTCAGAAAATTTGTCAAATTCACTCCGCACCTTATCAGTTATTTTATGGCAAAAGGCCGGATTCCACCTGATCAAGATGTTAGGACGATCGGTTTCAGTTAGTGTGAGTAAATTATTCACGTTTTGGCAGAAGAGGGGCATTGCCATGTGTAGGTGGATGGTTGCAGGGTCACCTGAGGTAATCAGATGGATCTATGCAGGTTCCACTAAATGTATCAGCGTGTTGGAGATTGAAAAGAAGTCGATCATCGAGACCGAATTCCCTCGACTCCATGTATAATTAATACATGCTTCTGAGAATTTTACAAAAGATATCTCCCAGCTGTCAAAATATGAGATCCATCTATTACCTCGAATCTGCGCAAAACGATTTCCCACACTCTGATCCCGACTCACTTCCCCATTCCTCGCTATACACATCAAATTAAAATCACCACCAATAATGATTTTACACATAGGCCTTTGGATAGGGATACCCTCAATGCATTGATCTAGATCCTCAAGCATTTCCCCCAGTGATACATTTAGTGGATTACAATATATTGTTAGCACAATTACAGGCTCTTCTAGCTTCTCATAGAGATCTATTTCCACTGAAAGAACATTTGAGGAAGAATACATAATATCAACTTTATATTTAATGTGTTTACTAACCGCAATTGTGAGTCTGGCCATAGGGCGGCCTTCTAGACCCTTGGTTGCATGACTACAGTATGTATTGAAACCTTCAAGCGTTACTCCATGTGTGCTCATAGTTTCTTGGATTAAGACAATATCTAATTTTATTTTGTTAAGGGAAGAAGCCAACCACCTATGGAGCGATAGGTGGCCACATGAATTCCATGAAATACTATGGAGGCTGTATTTCCTCTCTAGCTAAGTCGAAGTTTCACAATTTGTGATGCTAGAAATTGAGCGCAACTACGGTTCCACTCAGACCAATTCTTGCTTACCTGCCGCAATTGCAAGCAACTGTGTTATACATTTTTGCTCAGCAGAAATGCCATCTAATGCTCCATGTGTGGTCAGCTCAACCTTCTTCCATGCAAGAGAGGGCATTTGCAGAAACTTATTTGCTGCTACTTCACAATTAAATGTATATAAGCGAAAACCCATCTACAATAGGTCAGCTCTAAATCCCCAAATGTATTTCAGTACATTGACATTAGACACATAGCATAGCATTCGGAAATTGTTTACACGTGCGAGGGAGATCCTTTCAAAATCCGCACTTGTTGGAATACGCATTGAAGGATTGCGAGTAATTACATCCATAAAGTATCTGCGGTTGATCCGTTCACCATGTAACACATCAGCATTACCCTCTAATCCAATGATGTTATACTCAAGATTCATTTGATCTGATTCCTTATTTGTAGGTTTGGGCTGCACTGCATGATGCATCGGATTTGAAGGATCAGTGGAAGGTGCAGTGCAAACCAATAAGGCAGTTGCACCCTCAACATGTCCACTAGACCTCGATAATTATCCCATCTCTTGTAATACAGGGGCATGTCCACCTACTTCCAGCACCCTGTCAGAGGGAACATTAGGTGGGTTACCATTGTGAGGTCCAACTGCCACCACATCGTTCAGATTACATTGTTTCACCCCATGTAAATTTAATTATTTTTCTAGTGTTTATGGTGATACTAAACCACATTCGACCACTGAATTTAAAGATTGAATACTATTTGCATAAGTAGGCAGGTTAGACAAAGGTCTATTTGCGTGGTTAGTGGGGATAGGACCATGGGGATCTCTGATAGAGTTTACATCCCATAAGTGAAAACCTACTTTCTGACCCTACTGACCCTACTTTCTAACAATATCAATACCACTTAGCAAACCCTAATCCTAGGAGATTTCAACTAAGGATACAATGACCCTAACAACTTTCCAGCAACCTGCTAGCTAATACCTTGGTTGAACATGGCTTTACTCAAAAAATCACCCAACCTACTCATGAGAAAGGAAGGACCCTTGATTGGGTAGCAGATCTAAATTGCAACATCTCAGTAAATGGAATCATACCGCAAACCTGGACTGACCACTTCCTTATCTCTTTGGAGCTTAACATTGACAAAACACCTAATAAAACTTGGCCCATAGCACCCCCGTGCCCCATCAGAAACAAACGGAACACTACTCCTGAGGAAATCATGCCTCTTGTAATCCTTACCCTTAGTGCGCTACTAAACACGAATTACCCTAATGTTCTTGTGGACGCCTATATCTCATCCATGTCTAAAGCAATAGATTCAGTAGTACCTCTTAAAATGTGTAAAGGGAAACCAAGAGCCCATGTGAATTCATGGTTTACCCCCGAGCGGAAGGCGCTTCGCTCTGAAAAAAGAAAACTTGAAACTCTTTGGAAAGATACACCCTCACCAGAGAATAAAACCAACCTAGTCACCATCTCCACCAAACGTTTCACCATTTTGCGAAAAATGGAGACGCCCAACCCACCCATGGATTCATGCCTAAAAGACAAAATTTGGTGCACGAATATCCAAAATGCTCTCACCAACAAAATTGCCAGTCTACAGACTAAAATAGCAGGCATATAATTCTTAAACGCCTCATTAATTTTGTGCAGGGAGCTAATCAAATCCTCTGACTCCGTAAGAATGTGTGTGATAGTGGATCCGAGCTGCCCTCTCCAGGCCAGGCCATTAATCATCTGCCTTGTTTCCTTCCCCATGAATCCATACATCATATTGGAAAAAAAAGCCAGGCTTATTGATACAGCTGGTCTATTAGGCGACTCGTAAATCACAACTCAACCTCAAAAGAAAAAATGGCACTAATTGTGGCAAGTTAAAGAATCTCTGTATCGTTGGAGGTCACTGGATTGACGGTGAGCCAAGAAAAACCTGTCATAAACTCAAGTACAAGTATACAAAAGCATGCAAAAAGATCCAGGACATTGCGCCCATATAGGTTGAAAAATATTTTATTATTATCCAATCTTCAAATTTGCCCTTTACTGATAACACGTGTTTCGGCCCTTGCTGGCCTATCTCAAATCAGGGCTGGGCATAGTATTTGTATATTCATACTATTGTAATGCAAAAATGATTTAAAAAAATGATAATAATAATATAAAAGTAAGAAAAAGTCCATATATCCAATGCCAAACCAACAGAGCCGTTGAACAAAATCATGTATTATATCATGCAAATGTAAAAATAAATTCCACCATATTCATATATAATCAAAAAACATCATAGACAAAGCAAGAGAGAAGATTTGGCATCAATACAATTAAAGCATAATGAACCGAATGAAAATAATTAAACATATGATAATTAAACACATCATACAATTAAAGTTGTAGGAAAGGGTAAGAGAGAGAAGAGAATGGACAAACAAACATACAGGGAAAAGAAACGGATAATAAATTAGTCATGGTTTGTATCAGACCTAAATATACAATTGGAGCCATAGCTCTTAGGAATCATGACTTACCCACACCGGGGCTCATTGACTCCTCCTATGTTAGTTGTGTGTATTGGGCCAAATCCCATCTACTTATGATCTGGTGCCAAAGATGGATACAAGAAAATTCTTTAGTCCCAATATCACGATCCACATATTAAATTGAGTCATTATTTTAGAAGCAGTACTATGATACCACTGTTGTAATCCACACATTATTAAAATTGTGGCTTGGAGGAGCATTAGGCGCGTACCACACTCATTTGGTATAAACATTAAGCAAAACACTACGTGTCATCTATGTCTAATGTGAGGTAACATCATAATATCCAAAATCTGCTGCTCCCAATTGTTATGGTGTTATTCTGAATCTTATAACCTCATATTATTCGGTTGATATAAATTCTATATACATGTTTGACCAAAGTTAGACAAAGCGCATTGCGCAAGAACGTAATAGAGCACTTACTTTAAAGGAACCTGCAGTCACACGCGTTGGCTTTGTACTAAGAAGGCGGGCACCATCTTGGGACTATTTGTTATGTTCCCATGGTGACGCGTCGTCTGATCCGCCGCTGGGTCAAGTTGCTAAGCAACTTACGTGCAGATTGCCTGGTTTAAGCATGGGGCTAGTGTCAGTTTATCGTGGGTGTACCTGCGATAAACTGCATCATAGAATGTAGTTAGGGGTTATCATGTTACAATAACCGAACTTTTTACAATTACATATTCTCGTAAAAACAGTTGTATTGGTTGTCATAGCAACTAGACTGCACTAGTGAATTTGTTCAAGGTTTATACCTTCCATATCATATATACAAATTTACCAGTCCTGTCAGTGGACTTCAGATCTGTAATACAGAAACATTCACATAATGTCAAGTATTTGTTGTAATGTGTCTCATCAAAAACCTTAGGGAGTGTTACAGGGAAGTATACCGGATATAACAACAAAAAATATAGTGATGAAGATCACGATAGTGCGCTTTGAAGACTATTGAGTCAAGAAAACCTGATACATGATATTAGTACATCATTATCACTAAACCCATATAATGAAAATGGATACATGTATAGTGATATACCTAGTATAACACCAGTCTAACACATTAGTAGAACTCCTTGTATCTTTGTTTCTATAAGAAGGATACCATTTCGGTGTCCAAATTTAAACCGAGCACAGTTGTATTGAAAAAGCAAATCAGTCTTGCTTCAGCTTGACGTAATGCTTGGACTCTGTCTCCACCCCTTTTGTTCATTGTGATATGTTGTAGACCCATAAATTGAATGTTTGCCTTATCATCCATCTGATGGTTCTTTTGCCAATGTGCTGCTAGAGGCAGGGTCAAGTCTTGAACCAATGTGCTTTTTTATTACAACTGCACACCCCCACTTTGTACTGCATTTATATACAGTCTGGGCCAGTTTTTAAACTAGGTGTGTTTTAACAACCCCCCTTTTGTACCCAAGTAGTTTTACTGCATCTGTTTTCTCCCCTTCAGGCTACTAGGCCACCTGGTGAGTTTGTGATCTTGCTGTGCTGTCTCTCCTTCTATCCTCCATCCACCTCTCTCCAGCACTCCTATGGCACTCGCATACCTACTCTAACTGCTTATTACCACCTATCCTCCTTCTCTCACAAAGGAAGGAAAAAGTTGAAAAAATAACGCCTGACCACTAACCGTGGTCTACCCATTGCAGACACATATGATAGTGCAACTTCCAGATAGACTATTACACACATCCTCTTTTCTGAAGCCTCCCCAGATCTCTGGACCTCTCATCTTATCTCTACTCTCTCTCTCCTTTCCTGTCCTCACCCATTAATGGGGGCATTAGATGGGATGTACTCTTGGCAGGTTTCTCATCCAGGTGTATCATTAATGTCTATCACAATGGCACTAGCATGGCTCAGGGTCCTCAACCCAACCTTCTCCTCTTTTATCAGCGCTTGTCATTCCTCATCAACTTCCTTTCTGTGCCTGCTGCTCCTTCCTCCACTCTCTTTCTGTCCCTCTTCCCCCTCCTCCGATTGGTGTAGCACATCCCTGTACCCCTCCTTGTGGAACATTCAAAGGTAGAGACCTGCTTCACCTAGCAACGCTTAATGCTTGCTCTGCTTTCAAACACTCTTCTGACATCTGCCTTCTCCTTGAAGACATTGACCTTGATATTCTCACTCTCACTGAGTCACGGTTCAATGCAGGCTCAGTCACGGCCTTTGACTCCCTCCTCCCTGATGGCTACAAGATCATCTCTATACCTTGCCCTAACCCTCCAGTGGTGGGGTTGCCCGCATCTTCCCTGAGTGGTTCCCTTCTTCTCTCGTACCCACCAAGCCATGCTCCTCCTTCGAGAGCCTAGTGTGCAAGCTGGTCATCTCTCCTACCTCCTCGGGGACCATTGCCACTATCTATAGGTTGCTTGGCTATATCACCCTGTTCCTCTCTGAATGGGCTGATTTCTCCTTCTCTCTCCAGACATCTTTCTCTAAACTCCTTCTACTGGGTGACTTCAACATCCACCTTGACTCCTCAAAAACAGCAGCCACTCTCTTCTATGACCTCTGCACCTTGCTCTCCCTCTCCATTGTCCCCTTGGGTCCTACGCACACGCTGGACACATTTTTGATGGTTTTATCCACACAGACCGTTCTCTCTCCCCCCACTCACCACCCCACTTCCTCCTCTCCTCCCACCTGGGCCCTCTCAACCCGTTAACCATACCTCACCCTGCTATGGCAACCTCGTTCACAGATATCCACCTGATGAAACAATTGTCAGCTGCTGCCTTTGCATCCACTTTCATCCCACCCTCTCCTACCACTGCAGATTCTACCACCGACCCTGCTCTCAGCAACCTCCATCTCGCTATCTCTAACACTCTTGACATTCTTGCCCCAGTCATGAGGATCTGCCTGAAAAGATCCACCAAGCATAAAACCTGGTACGACTCCGACCTAGCCGACATGACGAGCAAATGCAGAGCTGCATAATGGAAGTGGCAGACAACATCCTCTGACAAACTGGCCTGCCACCTTCTCCAAAGGAAATTTTGTCTCATCATTCATCCCAAGAAGACGGTCCACATCCAGCCCCTGTCTTTGGAGCCTCCGACAACACGGCTGAACTCTTTAAAATCTGCCAGGAACTAGCCAATCCTTCCGCAGTCTCAACCATGTCTCTTCCCTCCCAGGCCCTCTGCATTGCACTGGCCACCCATTTCACGGCAAAAACTCAGGACATCCCAAGTACTTTTTCTTTCTCCCCTTCACCCGCTCCCTTCCTCCCATACCCCTAGAAACCCTGGCCCCCCATCATCCCTCAGCCTTTCTCTCCTCCATCTCTCCTATCACAAAGGACGAGGTCACTAGGGTTGTCCTCTGTATGAAGGTCTCCTCCAAACAGGTCTTCCCTGTTCTTCCAGAACTCTTAAGGACAACACCAGCTATCTTGCCCCTGCACTTACTGATTTCTGCAATTACTCAATTGCTACTGGGTCTTTCCCCTCTTCACTCAAGCACTCTTCGGTTACCCCCTGTAAAAGCCTTCCAATGACCCCCTGTGTCTGTCTAACTGCCACCCCATCTCTAAAACTCCCTTCCTTGGTAAACTCCTGGAGAAGCTGGTCTTCCCCCTACTGGTCTTTGGTGGCCTACACAACCATCAATCTGGATTCTGATCATCCAGGAGCACAGAAAATGCTCTTCTGAACACCCGTAAAGAAATGCTTGCATCTCTTGACACTAATTCTCACACTGTTCTCATCCTACTTGATCTTTCCTCTGAATTCAATATGGTCAACCACTCCATCCTCATAAAATGGCTCCATGATACAATTGGTACCTCGGAACAGGCACTGAAATGGCTGATCTCCTTCTTCACTCACCGCCTCTCCCAGGTCATCATGGACTATTTCTCGTCTCCTACCTCTATCTTTACTTGTGGAGTTCGCCAGGGCTCTAACTGTTCACCCTGGCACTTTAACATCTATCCCACCCCACTTGCTCACTTTATATCCTCTTTCTCCCCGCACTTCCAGTGCCTTGCTGGCGACATCCAAATCTTCTTCAAACTTCCCTCTCATGCTCTCCCTACCTCCTCTACAATCCAAGATAGCCTATCTGCTATCCAGTCCTGGTGTGCCTCCAATGATCTCTGCCTCAATGCCAGCAAGACTGAGATCCTTCCTATTGGGATCCCACTCCCTCTTTCCTCCCTTCACTTTGGCCACACTCTTTGGGCTCTTCTCCTTCTCCTTCATCTGAAGCGAGAAAGCTTGTAGTCATCTTCGAATGCTCTCTCTCTTTCTGCCCTCACATCTTGGAACTTGCCAAGAAGGATCATTTACAATTCCACCTCCTCAGAGGCCTCCTTTATTTCCTCACTTTTTCGCAGAAGCTCAATGTATCTAGAGCCCTGACACTATCTAGGCTGGACTATAGCAACAGCCTCTTCCTTAACACACCCTTGTCCTCTCTCTGCCCACTCCAGCTTGTCCAGAATAAGGCTGCAAGACATATCCATGGCCTCAAGCTCAGGAACTATATATCTCCAGCCCTAAAATCCCTTTGCTGGCTCCCGGTTGCTGCAAGGATCAAATTCAAATCCCTCTGCATCACCCCTAAGGCTGTCTGGGACCAGGGACCAATCTGTCTACAACTTGCTCTCACCAAATACCTTCCTTCCAGATCTCTAAGGTCCTCTGGCTCCAACTCTCTGCAGGTCAGGCGCTTATCTAAGCTGTGAGGTGGTGGCAGATCTCTCTCTTCAGCTGGCTCCCTCCTCTGGACAGTCCCCCCCTCTCTGTCTTGAGCCTGATCTTCTCAAAATCAAGAAGCTCCTCAAGATTTTCCTCTTCACCTCCTCCTTCCCCCTCTAACTCCTGTGATAATACCCACAGTAACTGAGATTGGTGGCCTGGGAACTTACGTGTCCTTCCAGGTCCTGGCCTCCCGCCTAATCGTCCTCAGCCTCCGCCCCATGTCAGCACTTGCCTTCGGGCACCCACTCACTACGTTCTCACAGGCCCGCACTTAATATTGGCAGTTGATCACTCTATTCCAAGCGATCTCTGCCAGGCACTTACTGTTGCACATAATTGATTCCTTGGCATGTCCCTCTGGGTAACTCTTAGCACTTACCCCATTCCCTATCCCTTCTCGCTTTCCCTCCACTTACATGTTCTGAATTCTCACAAGGCCTAGTAGGACCACCATTTTCCTCTTCATCAGTTCTATTTGCCTTTTGTTCCCATGTTCCTTCCCCTTTGCCCTGTGGGCGCTTTGAAATACAATTTCATGTTGTATAAGCACCTTACAAATGCATAATACATCAAATAAATAAAAACATGTGCATTTTGTGAAGCGTGGACAATTGAGTCCCATGTCTTTAAAAAAAAACACACTCATATGCACTTCATACCTTCATCCTTTTGCCTAAGCCTCATATATTCCACGTCCCAATGTTTAAGTAATCACTCCCCATGATGAAAGGTAATAAGGAACACACTCCCTCCAAACCATCACCCCAAACTTTGCTTCCACTTCGAGAACCTCAATGTCAAGATGTACGTCAAACATGACCTTTACCACCGCTCGAACAGCTGATTTGATTGTAGCTTCCTTCCAAGCTCGATAAACTGATGACACATGTTTAAATTGTCTATCAACTCCCTACTTTCCCCTTCACCTTCTCCATTTCTTCTCTCCCCGCCATCTCCCCAAACCCAAATTCCTCTCTCCAATAATGGCAACAAACCCCAACCCACAACATTGCCCCCTCCCCCTAACCCTCTATCCCCAAAGCATCCACCCCACCCCCTTCAATCTCCTTGACCCTGCCGTTTTAATATCCTCTCTTCTCCCACCCTCCATGGATATAAGACCTTATGTCCGTTGCCAACACTTCTGAAACCCTGCCTGCTGTAATGGTCACTAGCCATTCCTATAGCCCCATCGTGACCAACAGATTGCTAGATTCCTGGCTCAGGCTACCCACTGGCACAACAAACAGGCCATTTCCCAGTCCAAGATCAATCCCCGGCTGCAGGGTATTTTCCATCTCTGTTCCCTGTTGACCAGGATGCCTCGCCATCAACTCTAGCGAGCTCCACAATTCTTGCAGTGACATGAAAAAAATATGTTTTTCTATCTGCAATAATATTCAACTTTGCCAGGAAAAACATCATATATTTGATATTCTTCTCTCTGAGATGCTGAAGTACTGCGTCAAAAGATCTGCACTGCCGTTGTACTTCCAGCAGAGAATCCCCAAAAATTCACAATTTCATATTGCTCACCTCATAGTGCCCCATTTTTTAGGATTCCTGCAGGATAGCGTACCTATCCCATAAGTTTTGAATTTTTGTCACTTTCACTCTCAGGGTGTTTTCCACTGTGAACATTTTTGAAAGGCCCTTCAGTTTCAGTATCTTTAGGATCAGGTGTTCCACAAACAGTTCTACACTAGACCCTACCTTTCTATTTGGGATAATCACCAAATAAATATTGCGTCACCGAGAGCGGCCCAACTCATCCTCTGCTTTTGTCTCCAATGCTCTTGTCGCCGATACTAGGCCTGCTACCTGATTTTGAGATGTAGTTGATCATCCTCCACCATGCTCAATCTCTGTTCCACTTCTGTCATGCTTTTTGCACACCCTGTGCAGATGCACACGCACCAGGGACACATCAACCTCCACCTCGTTAATGCTCCCTTCCAAGGATGATCTGGTCACTTGAATGGCCACAATCAGAGTTTTCAAAGTAACGCCTTATTAGGTAGATGTTTTCTTGTCTATGCCAAATTCCCTTCATCTGAGAGACACCTAGCACTTTTTCCTGGACATCTGGATGTTTTGCTTTGTCTCCTGAGTGAGTGGGAATTTTTTTCCTCACTCAGTCATTATTTTACTCTATCTTTGGAAACCTCTTTGTATTGTTGCTATACTTGTACCCTTGGAGAATGTTTTCCTCTAAGTGTTCATGGCATCTATAATTTCCTTTTGCTGCCCACAGCCCTTCTGTGCAGTGTTGCTGGGTTGACCCTTGGGCTTCCCTTAATATTTTCTATTTGCTTACATTGCAGATCTACTGTTCTCAAGGTTAAGTTGGGATTTCCATCCTCTTTATGTTTTATTTAGTGAGGTACTGAGTATCCCTTTTCTCACTGCAGCTGTAACATTTTTGTTACACTGGGAAGGCTCAATATTATGGCCGGTGGCAGTGGACATACCCTACTTACCATTGTGCAGTTTTTACATGCAGGCTGTCATTACAATTGTGGTAATGCACAGAAGGGTCACCATTCTGTTAGAATGGTGGCTTCTTTCTCTTATCACCATTTTTAGTGCCCTTACCCTTTCTTGGTCCTTCTTCTGCCGTTCCGGGTGGGATAGGTCCTGGTTGATCTTTTGTTTTCGATGGGAACCCCTGTGTGTAACTGCCGAGGCTCCAGCGTGTCTGACAAGGCTTGAGGTTATGGAGGAGTCTGAAACTCTGCTGTCCTTTCTCTGCTGGTGTGCCTGATAGATCCCAGTTCCCATTATTCGGAAAAGTAATTAGAAGCTCTGAAGTGTGTTTACCTGCTTATGTGGGTACCTTAACTAAAGTTATCTTACTTGCTTTGAATGGCAAAATGCCATTCGGAAAATGTAATTTCTGAGTTCTTACTAACGTTTGAATTGTTGATACCATTCTAAAAAGCAACCATACTCTCTGTAATGTGCTTACCTGCTCATGCAGGACTGTAACTCCATAGTATTCCTGAAACTGAATATCCAGAGTTATTCAAACTGTGGTGTTTGACTTCCTTAAATTGTATTTATTCTATGTCTTTTTACACTGCGATATGCTCATGTGAATGAGTGCTTGGCTTTCTATTGTCTTTGCTGTTTATTGTAGTACTTACCTTCTTTGAAGATTTATCTTTACCTTATGTATACATAGAATACACCATTATTTGTTTATTGCTCTAGAGTGTCTAAGTGTTTCTTTGGCCAATGTGTATTCTACAAGTTCTTTGTACGTTCCTTCAGCCCACTCTCCCTCCTAAAATAAGCCTGGCTGCTCTGTCACCTACGAGTACCTTGAGAGGTACAGGCCTATACTAAGTGTTGGGGATCTGTATTGCCCAAGGGATAGTCTTATAAAGTCTTACCACAGCCAGACTTTAGAAAAAGGGTCCTAATACCCCTCCAGCTGCTCCTTCTGTTGCACCTTCCACCTCACTGTTAGTCGCACTGTGATTGCTTTGTCTGCATTTAGGGTTCACATACTTCTCCATTTTAATGTTGGCCTTTGACGATGTTTGTGCAGTACCCCACTGCAAGACTAAAAGCCTCCACCCCCACTTCAAATAACCAATGTTAGCCAGGCTGCAAGGAAAGGAACGCCAGCACCTCATGCCCCAAACACGTCTCCAACAAATGATAATGCCACTACCTGATACTGCTCCTGTCTTTGTACTGCTCGTGAAGTGGAAGTCTGTGAGGCCTGCAGTGATATAGTTCAATGTGATGGATCAGCTCACATTCCTTGGTCCTGTTAATGTCTCCTAAATGTGTACCCTTATTAGTCCAACCTAGTGTGCACCCTGTGGATTTTCATGCTGGTACAGGAAAGCATTGAGAAGCACCAGTTCCACGTGTAAAAATGTTGCTTGGACAGTATGCATCTACAATTGCAAATATGATGTAGCCATATAAGAAAGTCTCATCAAACCTCGCCACACAAGACAGGATAATGTGGACCTCTTGTCATTCAGGTCAGCAGGTGCAGCATTGCTTTATATTTGCCCCAGAGTACACACAAAAAGCGCCAGGGCAGAGTCGGAACTGAGTGAGCTTGGGTGCAGTGGTTGTTCTCAACAGAAGAGCGCTGACCCTGCCATTGTGGCAGATCTCCTGCAATTTGTTGCAGACCGCCTATGGTGTACCTCAGCTAAGGCTCGGGTGTCACTGATGTTGTGCCACTCCTCTGTGCCTCACTATCATGCCTGCCTCCAGGCCGGCAATCTGTGCCCTGGTGAGCCATTTCCCCCGTCGGTCACGACACTCGGCTTCTCACTATGTGAAACGACATGCTGAACTGCAGCTGAGGCTCCTGGTGCTGCCTTTCGGCCATCCACAGACAGGGCAAGCAGATGGTGGCCATCTTGGCATCTTCTGTGCACTTCTTCATCACAGGAGGTTGTTGGGGGTAGATGGGGAACTGTGTCCACCTGTTACTCGACTGAGCAATTATTAGATGCTCTGGTAATCTCACAGTAGGCCTCTGCAACCTGTGCCAAGATTGTGTGCTGTGTCCACATAAAAGAGCAATTACAAGAACAATTATAATTTTCTCATGGGATCGGGTTGGCCTTGTAGCTTGAAGTGTGATTTTGAGTCACTGTGGGTATCATTTCCATGGCCTCTTATGGTTCCATGCCCAACCCTGTCCATTTTGCATGGATATGCAAAACACCTGGCTGTCTCATTCAACATAGGTGGATGATCCAATTGCCATTTATGCATGTTGGTGATGTGTGTAGTGTGTGGTTCATTGCTGGTGAGATGCAGGTGTCAAATGCTAGCATGTCCTTCTCATGTGTCACGTGTCATGTTGCTGATGTGTTCCCATTGATATGGTCAATGACTGGTGAGGGAGGAGGTGTGTTACCTTACCTTTTTATGTGTGTGTATCTAGTTTTCTTTCTGGTATTCCTGGAGAGCATATTCATGATTGGACAGGGAACATGTTGAAGGTATCAGGGACATGCACATGGAGGGGCTGGATGGGCAGCTGTGGATTGTCCCCATTGCAGGTGTACATACATAGCAGTGGTGTGTGGAGGTGAGCACGTCCAGCAGCAATGGTGCGTAGGGAGACATCATGGAGATGGCAGTCAGGTGAGTCCTTTCTTGCACCTGGTGAATGTCACTAAGGGGAGCACATGGTATGGTGACATTGTGCCTGGAGATGGCTTCACTCTGTTTAGAATGTTGTGCCTGTGAAAAGGATACTTTTATTTCCACTTTCTATGGCTGTATTGGTGTTTTGTGCACTTGATGTAATGGATGTCGATGAAGTGGCATTGTAGTTTTTGTGGTATAAGGCGCACATCGTTTGACTCTCAAAGACACACATTCTCAGGGTGTTTTAATGTACAAGCTGCATTGGCCCAATAGCATCATTCAAGGGCATCAGGGAAGTGGCTTTGCTGTGTGTGCTCCACAGGGATTGAAGTTTATGTGAATTACACTTGTACAACCTGATTGTGTGTGTCTTGTCCTTGTACCCTTTGGCACAAGAGAATGGGTGGTGCCTGTCGAGGGTTGTGGCCCTCCTGCAGCTCCTGCAGCTCCCCGGCTATGCCATGATGTTTAGCAATATTTTGCAGGACACAACATGCCACAATGATCTTGCCTACTACAGGGGGTGCATACAGCAATACACCACCTAAGTAGTCAAGGGAGCAGAAGCAACACTGTGCCCCTGGTGGCTGCCCCTGGTGGCTGCCCCTGGTGGCTTTGTGTGCTATGTTGTAGCTTGCCTCACCTTGCTTGGCCTTGCTGCCTATGCTTTTTAATATCTATGTTCAGCCGCTAGTTCGGCTTATCTGCTCCCATGTCATCTGCTGCTACTCGTATGCCAAAAACACTCAGATTCTTTTGTGGTTGGATCAGGAGTCGGCTGAGGTGTCGTTGCGTTTGAGCAAGTGTCTTGCTGTGATCGGGGAGTAGATGAGTGTGAACTGGCTGAAACTAAACAGCAACAAGACTGAGGTCTTAGTCGTGGGTACGTCTTTGGGTCCAGCTCTGTGGACTCCATCGGTTTGGCCTTCTACTCCGGGTGACCTTCCTACTCCGGTGACTGCTGTGAAGAATCTTAGTGTCTTTATGTCTTCTTTAATTTCTAGAGCTCCCCAGGTAAGTGTGGTTTGTAAAACTGGCCATTTCCTTCCCAGAGTGCTCTAAAAGATATTCCCTTTCTTTCTGTCTCATTTGCATCCGCTGGTGGTATCCTGTCTTATCAACAGTCGCATTGATTATTGCAATGCTCTTTAACTAGCTCAACCAGCAGGAATTATACATCTTTTACAGCTACTGTAGAACCTTGCGGCCCCAGTATCTACATATGCTCCTTATGGAGCACATATTAGCCCCATTCTCCAAGCACTGCATTGGCTTCCCGTGAACCAAAGGATTAAGTTTAAATCTCTCTGTTTGGTTAACTGGTCCATTTATGGTCTCAGAGCTGATTATCTTACAGATAAGTTCTCCCACTATATTCTGGAATGGCTACCTCGGTCTAGCAATGCCAATCTGTTGGTGGTCCCTAAGTTCCGACTATGGCGGGTCGGTGGACAAGCTTTCTCACTATATTCCGGAATGGCTGCTTCGGTCTAGCAATGCCAATATGTTGGTGGCCCCTAAGTTCCGATTATGGCGGGTCAGTGGACATGCTTTCTCATTCGCTGCTGCTAAATTATGAAATGGTCTCCCCTCCGGACTCAGCGCTATAGAGAACCATCTTCTGTTCATGTGTCTCCTGGAAAAGGTTATTTTCCCATAAATATGTATCTTGCCTGCACTTTCTTTGTCCTCGTGCCAAGATGCCTCTGGGTGCCTGTGCGTGCTATAAATATTAATAACATACCATAACATAACCTAGGGTAGCCACGATTCCCGATGGGTGTCAACAGGAATGGTGAGAGTGGATACACACTGTCTCCTGCACAGGGGGAAATGTTTATTGTTTCCATTTATTGTCATTCCTTGTGTTCATGTGTGTTATGTGACTGATTGGGAGTGCGTGATTGTTGATTTTCACCCACTAGCCTGTTGTTTCCAAAGGTTTGAGTTGCAAGGGCCTAGTTTATGGGGGAATGGCGGAAGATGTAGATGTCATGCAAGCATTCCTGGTAGTAGGCATTGACATCCATGATGTGTCCCTTTTCCCTTAACATCACAGATCACGTGTGCATTAATAGAATGCCAATTTATCCTGTTGTGATAGATGTACTCAGTTTCTCAGGGTGGGGGGCTGCAACACTACATGTCTGCAGTTGATGGCTCCCAGAACCCGTGGAAAGTTTGAAACTGTGTAGAACTCCTGGCACACTCTCTGCCTTGCCTTCAGTGTGCATGGCATGTATGTGTGCCTATGCACACCTGCTAGTATGCAGTGCTATACCTGGTGGAGGGCCCTGGATTGTGTGGGCTGTGATATTTCCCTGCCAATGGCTGTGGTGTGCTGGAATGATCCAGTATCCAGGAAGTTTAAGGCTGATGGTACTTTCACCATGGGTGTCATTGGGTGGGTGATGGCAGTCCATCCTCCTACTCCCTGACGAGGTCTAGGATGACATGGGGAGGGAATTGCTATGCTCCATGCACATTCTCATCTGGCATTCCAAATAATTAAGTTTGTGGATGTAAGATTCGTCCACTCCTCCTCCTTCTACCATGTAGTAGGATCAGTGCTAGCAATGAAGGGGCTGATATTCTGGAAGTCCTATGTACCATGTGGTTGCATTGCACTTTTATACATGAGCTTTCATTGCAGTTTTTGCTTTGCTACGTGTAACAAGTGAGGGTAAGATCGCAAGATGTGCATTCTCCTTTGGTTTCCAGAGAATTGCGTGATGGCGACTGTGAATAGGGTTTCCTTAGTGCTTGATAGGGTGAGTTTGTTGTTTGCACAGTGCCTCACTCCCGATGCCCATGTTCTTCCTCATTTTTTTCCCTAAATGTGGGTTTTGCATGTTCTGCCCCCTATTTACTTCTTTCCGGTGGCCCTTCCCACGTGTTTCACTCTGTGTCGCACAAAGAGCACCAGCCCAGCACAAACTCGGAAGGACCTGTGCAAAGTCAGATCTGTGAATCAGAAATTGTTTCTTAGTGCAGTGAAAAGTGCAATTTTACGGTGCAAAGTCACTTTGTGCCATGCTAAATATTTTGTAAATTAGGCTCCTGGAGTTGTGTGTTTGACAAGGGAGTAGCCCACTTAAGCTAAACGTGTGATTTAGTTATGTTTTTGCCTTGTTTTGCCCCCTGTAAACATGGACTTACCTTATCTAGTAACTTAATATACAGGGAAGAACGTGCCTGCATCTGCTATGTTGGGGGTCTTCTGTCCATAAACCTGCAACAAAAAGGGGGAGTGATCATTGATAAGAATCATAAAGGCAACCCTAGGTCCCCTTCAAAGTCCTCTTCTGAGCACATGCTGTACAGGGTCTGTGGGGACAGCAAAGCCTTATCATGTTTCACGCAAAACAGCAACATGTACCTGCAGGCAAATGAAAATAAATGTGATGTTAACAATACTTGGTCAAATTATATTAATAAAGGACAAGTACTATTCGTAAACGTCATCCCTGGATAAATGCATTAGAATATTAAATCATACAAATTACAAGGCACACATACTATGTAGACACTAAGGGCCTAATTCACAGAGCGTTTTCCAATGGGGTTTTGCCATTGTAAAATGCTTCTGCGAATTAGGTCCCAAAAGACACTGCAATGGCCACTCTTCTAAAGTCTCCCTGACATCAAAAGGATCAGATGCAGCAACTTCTGCATCCAACGTAATGCCTTCTTCTATTCACTGAAAACCCATAAGATTCACAGGTTGGACCCAGAGCCACTAAAGATTTTAGCGCCAGCACAACATAAAATGTCATAAATGTCTTCCTCAAATAATCAGAAACATGTCTCACCGAGCACAAGATAATGCATCTTGTCTCTAACGCCTGGCCAGTAGCAATTAAACAGTAGCTAAGGGCTGCTACAGTTCTTAAGCAACACAATTACCACGACTGACGAATGAGTTTATATGAAGACCCCAATGAGCTCAGCCTGTTGAGGTTCTCCTTGGGGCACAAGAGATGGGCATACAATGCTGGTCTCTTTAATGAGGTTGAAAAGTTTGTTTTCTCGCGGTCATGTTAGAATTGTTTTTCTGTGAGGATGGCTACAACTAATTTGTAAAAAGGTAGTATTTGAAGTACAATTTTAGCCACATGAATAAACAAACACCAAGGTTGTATCACTTGCTTCAAGGAAGAAATGTTTCATGATTTTTGCGGGCATTTACTTCCTTCCATGTACAGGCAACAGAAACTAAGGTGGTCGTCATATAATGTTTTGTAAACTTCATAAGTGCTGAAAGGCACCATCTGAGCAGTTTTCTTAATTTGCGCTGCAAAGAGCAAAAGAGTAGAATAAAAACAAGAGAAATCGCCTTGACTCCTTTTTGCACATTGATTTGCAAATTGTGTAAAGGTCAGCTGCTATTTGTGAACTGGAAACGGAGTGCTTTTAGCAGGTGTAAAAAGCAGGTGGATTCCACAGGGTTTCAGTCAATTATGTCAGCAACAATATCAAATGCTGACATTAACGCATGTAGATTTGTATAATCCAGTGAATTTGGGTCAGGGAAGCAGTAATTCTACTCTATTCCTCTTCTCCACTATACTAATCAAATACAATCTGGCAGAAGGTAAAACGCATGGATGCAAAGTTTTACCCATGCTTCGTGCATTATGCCAAAAGGAGAATTACCTCTTGACCATCTGAGATGCATACTTGTCACCAAATGAAGGCACAGCAAATAGCACTCATATCAAAGGTTTACAATATTTTGAATGGGAATTTAAATATATGGTACAGTCCATGACATCCATTATACTAAAGGGGTTTTGATCGATAATCGATTTAAATCAATTCCAGATTACAGCACTAAATTAACATAAACAATGACCCACGCTTTCCTAGATCATTAGAAGAGGCCGGTGGTGACGTTTACCTAGGCGCTTGTGAAGACTATGCTGACTGCAGCATATTTTAATCACGTGGCACTGTGAATGCCGAAACCAGTGGTAGTGAGGCGGCTTTAGGCCAGGCCTGCCTACATTACCTGAATAGAATGATGATGAATGATGTCACAGATGCCCCACCCCTTTTCAACAAGTTGCTGTCCATTTTTTATAACCTCTCCACCCCAAACCCCACGACAAATGACGTCAATATGAGCTGGATTTCGCTCAATAATTTTTCCCCGCCCACACCTCCATGTGATTGGCCACTAGCTCTCTGTGTGTAGCCAATCAAATCGAGGTGTGGGAAGTTGCTGAGATGGCTGGAACTCCCAGAGACTCCACGCTCTTCCCCGGAGACCCAGAGAAGAGCGTAAAAACCTGGAGTCTCTGGGAGGCCTGCTTTAGGGCTGCTAGAAAATTAAAACAGGGTCAGTGCTGCAGAAGCCTTGTGGCTGTGCCCCATCATGAGTCCCTTCTGGGTACGGCCTGGAAACGGTGCATTGTCCTGGCACCCCATGAAGCAGCCAGCCATATTTGGGGCCCATGCTGTGGCTGCGCCCTCCTGAGGAGACTTCTGCTTGTGGTGGCGGCAGCATTACTTGCTCTATGCACGCCCACTTGCAAGCAGTGTGTTGCATGCTAACTGCCGGCACTCTCCAGCATAGGTCTCCCTTGAGGGGGCAGAGAGGGGCAATTGCCCCCTATTGGCTGATTTGCTTCCCTAATGTGTGGCCTGCTCCCCCTCTGACAAATAACTCTTTCCAGGAGTCTTAAAGGTGTTCCTTCTCCCAGCCGTTATTCGCACGTTTTCAGGTTCTATTTGCTCAGCCTGTGGTCTTTCTTCGGGCCTGAAAGGGACAGCAGTGGAATCAATGGTCCATGAATATTACAAGGTTGGGGTCCATCACTGTTGAAGGAGCACACTATTGTTATCCAAATGTACATCCTACACTTGTCTAGAAAAACACAAAAAAGATGTTTCCATACTGAAACATGCACCTTGAACTTTCATTCACTAGTTTTCTTTAAAATGTTTTGCTTGTTTCTGTCAGACTTCCACACAGATATGTTGTGATATGTGTGCCCCTTCCTTTGTTTTTTATCACAGGATATATTTTGAAAGCTGTTATATGCTTGCCAAACTGCTTAATCACAAATAAATGCTTGTAGTGTGCTTATAGCAATCATTAGGAAATTAAACTCTGGGTTTATGGGTGCTAACATTTGATTTTCACTCTGGGGGCAGACGTTCCCCCACACTAGCCTTGAATATAAGCAAGCTACCAGCCCAGGGAAGTGCACGGAAAGTGCCTGGATCGTGCCTTGATCATGCTGCTTAACTGTGTGGACGCTGTGCAGACTCTGATTTGAGATTGCAGAGTGATTTGGGTGGCTTTGATGAGTATTCTTTACTCTTAATCATAAGGCTCCGCCCACTTTCTGCCTGTGACGACAAAGCCGGCACACACGTGCACCAGCGCCCGCGCACCAGGGAAGTGCATGGAAAGTGCCCAGATCGTTCTTTGATCATGCTGCTTAGCTGTGTGGACTATGTGTGGACTCTGATTCGAGATTGCAGCGTGGTATGCCGACTGTTTTCCTTATGACATCACTGGACTCTGATGCTGACGAGAACTTGAATATAACGTTTTCACTTTTTCCATCGTTTATATTACAGATTTGGGTGGATATTAAGAGCATTCTTTACTCTTTATCATGGGCCTCCGCCCACCTTCTGCCCTTGGCTGCAAATCCGGCATGCACGTGCACCAGGGACATGCACGGAAAGTACCCATATCGTGCCCTGATCATTGCTTAACTGCTGAGCAGCGAGCAGTGTGCGATTCTCTGTGTATTTCCCAACCAGACAGTTTCACAAAGGTAACGTCTCTGCCACACTCTGTAATTTCCCAACCTCAGAGAGAATAACCATGTCTTCAGGTGTCTACTCTTTATAAACGGGCATGCCGCAGTTGATCTGTAACAGTGAACCCATTTCCCATTGCTCACATAACTCTTTGAGAAAGTCTATGGCTGCTGTGGCTATAAAATCGTGTTGCTTAAAGTTGCAGACCCATCCTCATTCAATGGGCCTCGACATTCCCACTTATTGTCGCTCTAATACTGTGATTTCAGCTACTCCTTAGATAGTAGAAGAAACTCAAACAACCTTGTCTATACCGGAACCGAAACAGCACTGCATGGACAGAATACCAAGGTCTTGCATGTCAATTACCAAAATAAATTAATAAATAGTGCCATTTTTATCAGACTCTGCCTCCGAGGTGGCGTTCTCGCTCTCTAATCCCTTATCTACAAACGTAGATTCTGTTGAGAATGACCACGATCCCCTCTGGGTAGAATCTCCTTTACATATGTAGAAACACTTCATCAAAACCCTTGTCTATCTCACGCTGCAATCACATCAGCAGCTCTTAATAAGCTATCCAAACCACTGCAGAATGATGCGCATGACTCAAGTCAAGTGGTCTCAGAGGAAGTCGTGTTTGTGCAGTCTAATTCGGATGATACAGTGGAGCTGAGACAGCCAGGAAATGACATGCATTCGAAGCGTCATTCATCTCCATTGTCTCTATCTTTTGTGAACCTGACGCCTAGACGTTCTAACATACCTCTGACCAACGCATTGAACAATCACCCATGTCATAATTGTTTAATTAAGGACTCAGGTGTAAATAACATGTTAACAGCTATGAATACAGCGCTCTTGTCCATAGCACGATTATATGAAACGTTAAAGCATTTCAGAACATCTCCATCTGCAGCTCCTACTTGAGATCTAGAAGTCTCGCAATATAAATCATCAGATACACAAACAGAAAGTATGGTGAAACAAAATGTGTCCCCTTCATTGCAGGAAATTACTGAAGTTGCTCGTATGCCTCAGACAATTGAGCCGATAAGAGCATTGGCTGATGATAATGTGGCCATCAAGTCCAAGTTAACAGACACAGCTCTGCCAGAGGTGCTGAAAGACGATGAGATACTAGATGAAACCACTTAAATCTGCTCCTACTTTCAATATTTTCACAGGACTATCGAGGAAGAAAAAATAACAGTGAAATATACCCAATTAAAAAAAAAAATTCTAAAAATCAACCATCAAACGGTACGCAAGCACGTTCGAGATGCTTTATTAATAATCTGACCACATCAATATCACAGATGATCAGATCCAACGAAGCAAAGGACAAACCAACGAGTACACTGGCTGCTAACAAGCCATCCTAGTAATAAAGACTACACCTAATCTGGTGTATCAACCTTTGGATGATCTTGTAGCAATTGCCAAAGCTGCTGAAAACCAAACATCTAATTATCTTTCTAATAGACAATTAGATAAACAATTGCTTACACCTTTTACACAAGTGGCCCCATTTTCGAACATATAACCTTCTCTATGTCTGTTAATATCTAGCTCTGGAACAGTTGGGATCCAAGTTGAATCTCGACTGCAGTCAAGGGATGAGATCATCATCTTAGCACCATCAGAACAGTAACCTAAATCGCTGCCGACCTGGACTCCCCAAATATTTCCCACAATTGAGCAGATGCGAGATGAAATTCAAAAATTCCTGGGGGCTTATATCTCATTGTAATAAAGCTCTGGCACAGGCAGGAAACATGCTACCAATTGCTTCATACAATCCAGACTTATGTGGCCCTTTGATCCAAGCTCCAGTTCAAACGAGCAAAGTGATCCAATGCCCCTCTGTGATTGTTGCTAGGTCACCACAATATCAAGATGATCCTTCCCGAGTGAATCCGATAAAAAAGAATTCACAATCGATGCAGGCTAGTAAAACTTTACAATATAACAAATCCCTTCATTTGTTAATAGGGTCCAGGGACCTACCCTATCCACAATACGATCTAAATAGATCTAGCATACTGGACATATTTATGGAAGTACCTAGTTTAGAAGATGTTACTGCAATTGAAATTGAAGCAGTCAAATTTATTTATGACAACGATTTGACCATTGCTCGTCTATCGATTAGATCAGGGGTTTTATTAAACACCTTGTGGCAAGCAAGAGTCTCATTATAAGAGGTAGACTTTTTGCTGCTCCAGGACACCCCTCGCTCTAAGGAGAATATTCAATTTAATCCAGCAATCAGTCAGTCAAAAATCGAAGAGCTGATCATAATAATCACCAAACAGCAAATCCCAATCTTCCCGGTGGGGGGGTAGCCCTGAACTTTCCTGTGTGGATTCCTGCCTCTGTCATTCCTACTCAGACCTACTCCTCTTTTGAATGCCTTGTCTGTAGGCTCTCTGTCTCCCCTACCCATTCTCTTACTGTGGCTACCATCTACCTGGTCAAATCACCTTATTTCTCTCTCAGTGGGCAGACTTCTGCTCCTCCCTTCTAGACTCTCATTGTTCCTCCTCTGTACTCTTCTGTGACCTCTGGGACTCCCTCTCCCTGTCCATCCTCCCCTCTGGCCCGACTCACTCTGCAGGGCACACACTCGATGTCTTGATCTCCTCTGTCCTCCCCCTCTCCATCCCTCTGACCACTCTCCTGGAGCGATCACTCCCTCCTCTCCTCTCATCTCTCCCTCTCTTCCCCCCAAGCCAAGCCTACCCCAACACTGCTACCTACCTTCGCGGACATCCGCCCCATGAAGCATGTGTCAGTTGAGGCTTTCGCCGCCACCTTCTCTCCCCCCTCCAACTCTGGCTGTTTGACATCCTGACACAGCCCTGTCTTTGCTCTACTCTTCAATTTCTGATACTCTTGATGCTCTTGCCCCTGTCATGAGGATCAGTTTGAAGTCCAAAGCCAAGTGCAATTCCGGGTATGACTCTGACCTAGCTACACATAAACATAAGTGTAGGGCGGCTGAGAGGAAATGGAGGGCTTCTTGTTCATCCTCTGACAAACTGGCCTGTTGCCTGCTCCAAAGGCAATACCAACTCTCTGTCCTCACCAAGAAGAGAGTCCACATTCAAGCTCGTGTCTCTGCGGCATCTAACAATTCGGCCGAACTCTTTAAAATCTGAAAGGAGCTGGCCAACCCTGCTGCAGCCTCTACCGCTCCTGTTGCCTCCCAGGCTCTTTGCAATGCCCTTGCCTCTCACTTTATCTAAAAAACCCAGGACATCCTGTCCACCCTCTCCATCCCTGCCCCTCCTCTCCGATCTCAGTCTGTGCTTGCTAACCTTCCTTCAGCCATCCCCCCACCCTCCTTCTCGTGCTTTCCTCTTTTCTCTCCTGATGAGGTTGTTAGACAAGTCCGATCTATGAAAGCCTCATCAAAACTGGTTCATCCCTGTTCCTCTAAAACAATCAAGGACCACATTGACACCGTCGCTCCAGCCCTTGCTGATTTTTGCAACCACTCCTTTGCCTCAGGATCCTTCCAACCCTTCTGAAGCACTCCGTTGTGCATCCTATTCTCAAGAAACCCACAGCTGATCCTTCTTGTCCAGCTAACTATCGCCCAATTTCCATTACTCCATTTCTGGGCAAACTCCTGAAAAAGCTGGACATCTCTCATCTTAACCGTCATTCCAATTCTGTTGGCTGGCTCCATGACCAACAGTCTAGCTTCAGAGCTGTCAGAAGCATGGAAACTGCTCTCCTGAACATCCGTGAAGATCTGCTCTCGAACTTTGACTCTAACATTCCCTCTGTCCTCATCATCCTCGATCTCTCTTCTGCCTTTGACACGTTCAACCATACCATCCTGCTCAACCATCTCCGTGATAACCTGGGTATCACTGATCAGACTGGCCTGGCTGACCTCTTTCCTCTCTGATCAACCCTCCCAGGTCCAACTTTGGTCCTTCCTATCTATCTTCCTCTGTACCTGTGGTGTTCCTCAGTGGTCTAACCTCTTGCCCTGGCTTTTCAACCAATACCTGGCAACTCTCACCCACTTCATTGCCATTTTCTGCTCAAATTTCGAGTGCTATGCTGACGACACTCAAGTCATTCTCAGTCTGCCCTTGGTCACCTCTTCTCCCTCTCTCATCTCTGATTGCCTAACTGCTATTCAAGATTGGTTTGCCGCCAATGATCTTTGTCTGAATGCCATCAAGACGGAGATCCTCCTCATCGGCACACCTTCATCATCCTTTCCCCTCCGTCTCTGTCCAGCCTTCCTTGGCCCTCCTCCTACCCCCACCGGCGAGGCTAAGAACCTCAGGGTCATCTTTGACTCAACACTTTCCTTTTCCGCCCAAATCTTTGATGTCTCTAAAAAGTCAAACTTTCTACTGCACCTCCCCAGAGGTACTCTGCCTTTCTTCTCCTTCCCCCAGAAGCTCATGGTCTCCCAATCTCTGGTTCTCTCTAGGTTGGACTATTGTAACAGCCTCTTTCTAAATCTTCCTAAATCTACCTGTCTCTACTCTCCGCCCCCTGCAACTAATCCAGAACAGGACTGCAGGACTTGTCCTTGGCCTCAGGCCCTGAGATCCTATCTCTCCAGCTCTGAAATCTCTCCATTGGCTCCCAGTGGATACAAGTATTAAATTCAAAACCATATGCATTGTCCACAATGCTCTCTGGGGCCTGGGTCCAAATTACTTTCAGCTAGCCCTTCGCAAATACCTCCCCTCTCGAGCTCTTCGCTCCTCTAACTCTAACTCCCTCAGGGTCAGTCGTTTTTCAAAGAAACAAGCTGGCGGTAGATCTCTGTCTTCGGCTGGGGCCTCCCTCTAGAACAGCCTCCATGCCACTCTAAAACTTCAGGAGAAACATCTCCGGTTCCTGAATCACCACAAGACCTTCCTCTTTGCTTCTGCCTTCGCTCCACCACTTCCCTGCTGATATTTTTTTTCTTGTGCACCTGGCCACCCTCTGTCCTCCGGGCCCAGGTACCTGCTCACCCTGCCACCCTCCCGCACTGTGGAAGAGTCTGTTCCATAATTCCTTTGATGTAAGGATTGTGAGGTGATCAACATATACCTTGAATAACAAGATTTGTTTAGACAGAAGACTAGGACATTCGGTAAGTAGATGTTGTAAGTTCTCCTTGCACATTGGAATAAGGCAAAAGCGGCAGCAGTTCTCAACATTTTTAATTTGGTGACGTTGTTGCAATATTTGTTTTGTTTTTACTAAATCTAGGCAATATCTTAAATAGGTCTGTTGATGTCGAGGAGCTGGAAATGTTAATAAGAATGATTCTGATGTTCGGAATTTCTTACCTATGTAATCAATTTCCTTATAGCTCTTATATGTTTTGCATTTGTCTAAGGTCCAAATCCAGTCAATGCGCCACAATTAATCTTGACTTTAACAGTGTTAGATGTGAGTGTCTCTACTGATATCCCCACCTCTTCCATTGCATCAGTTGTGAGGAGATGCCACTTACAAGGGAACATATGATCAGATTTAAGCATATACATAGCAAGATCATCTATAAGAAGAGCAGATCAGGGGGCCATGATTAGCTTCCTGTATAAGCTCAAAACCTTCCAGCAATATGTTGCATAGATAGAGGAGAGACCAAGTTCATATCTCACCATACAGATGGGGGTACTCTGGGGGATGACTAGGACTCTCCTCCAAAATGTACCCTCGAGTCTTGACCAGAACTGCTGGGATTTTGGTGGTTTGGTTTCTGAACCGTATAAAATTATAGCTGTGACTTTCTGGAAATAAAAAGTGATAATTGGGGAGTATGAAAACTTGGCAAATTTATATTTGAGGATCAATGCTTGGGAGGTAGCTGTTTGAATTGTGTCTTCTAAATCAGTGAGGTATATGGCATCCGTGTGTTGATTACTAACGTTGATTCCCAAATACTTGCAGGGTTGGACGATGTCCAGCACCTTTCCATGAAATCTCCATTTATAATTGCATAACTGGGCTCGCCTGATTGGAGTATTAATCAAGATCCTCTTTTTTTCAACATTGATTGTCAAGTGATTTGAATTGACATACTCCCCCAATGCTGTAAGTAGTCTTTGCAGGCCATTCAGCGCTTTGGACAGCAGCAGCAAATCATCGGCGTAAAAAAGTGAAGCCACCGAATGAGATCCCAGTCATGGGGGATCAGATGTTACAGATGAGAAGAGGCGGCCATGTCAGGAAAGAAAAAATTAAATATCATTGCAGCAAGGATTCAGCCTTGTTTCAACCCACAGTCTGTTACAAAAGGCACAGAGAGCTTACGATCTGAGGAGCGTCTAATGCGCATAGATCTGTGCGTATGTATTTGAATAATCAGATTTAGTATGTTATTAAGGCAACCCGCTGCTGATAACTTTTGAAACAAAGGAGTCCTACTAACCAAGTCAAATGCTGATTTAAAATCAACATATGCCATGTAAATTGATTGTTTAGGCTTAATAATCTATTGTTGAATGTCAGTTATGGTCAAGAGATTTATGGATGTGCCCATGCCCGTGACAAATCCGGTCTGATGTGGATCAAAACGTTTTTTATCATAGAACAAAGCGATAAGTCTCGCAATATAAGCCTGCAGAATAATTTGCCTGGAGCATCAAGCAATGCTATTAGGCAATAGCTCCCGGGAAGCTAACAATTCCCTTTTCTAAAAATTGGAATTACTACAGCCTTACAACAGCTTTCAGGTATCTGCTTGGTTGTCAATACAGTTTGAAAGATCTTATACAGGATTTCACCCCAGATCTTTTTGAAGTCGCGATTAGACAGCCCATCAGCGCTAGGTGCTCTTGAATGACTCAGTTTGGAAATATGCATATCAATATCAGCAAGATCAAACACAAGACCCGGATGACAAATTTCAGGGATTTCAAAGGAACAAGCAGCCCCATCTGCGCTGGAGTATAGATCTATAAAATGACTAATCCAGTTTTGTTTGGTGACAGCATTAATCTGCAGAGAGGTTTGTGAACTGAGTTTGAATTGAGTAAATGCCATATGCTGCCTGAGTTTCTACAAGCTAATGCCTGAAGCATGTGTTCCCCATCTCGCTGATACAAAATGGCTCTCCTAAATGTCACCCAATTTCTGTATTTAGATTTGAGAGCTTTAATCGCACTAGCCCGGTGGTTGTTATCCGCAGATAGTTGTCGGAAGTCCCTCCTAATTTGTGTTTTTTTTTGTTTGAGCTTGGAATCATAACTGTGCTTGTGCTTATAAATGGGCTTATTGGATTGATTGCTCACTTCCAAGAGTAGATGTAAAATCGAAGTATAGTCAGCTCCAGGGTAGACATTGGCGCAGCCAGCTCCCATCCAATCATACAGTTTGTTCAATCACTCGAGCACAACAATAAGCGGTTACGACCATTACTCACGTTCGTCTGTACATTTAACAATTCGGAAGTCGTATATATTGCTTGAAGTGGCCATGCCCATGATGCGGTAAGTTGGTCATGATCGCTTTGAATGTGCTTAATAATCGAAAAAGAGGCGATCTGCGAAAATAAATTGCAATCTGTGTAGATGTAATCTATAACAGCTTGCTGATTGCTGCAGCGCCAAGTCGGGTTGGCTGGGAGGTCGCCCTCTACTGTGCCATTCAACATTAGCATTTGCCGATTCGTCAGAAGATTATTCCACCTTTGCGAACTGGGCGAATGAGGTAACTTGCTATCAAAGAGACTATGCTGGTTCAGGTCACCTGCTATAATGATGGATGTAACAGCTTGATCTGCTACTGCCAAGTCCAACATGTCTTCCATGGCATTCAGAAAGTCATTATCAGAGATAGCTAGATGGTTCCAGTACAAATGAACGAGTGCTATGCAGTGTTGGAACACTTGTATTTTCACAAGCTGGATGTATTTATTTGGACTTGTCCACTCACATAAAATTAACCCTCAGCAGTTTTTAGTGGCCACCAAAAGGCCCGACATTGGTCTCCCACGAACCTGAGTCACAGCAGGGATCATAGATATTGTATGGCTGTCCCAGATAGGGGACAGGGTTAACCATGTTTCCTGTACAATTACAATATCAAAATTAGTGATGATATTACATTGCTTATTAAAAAGGTGGGAGTGGCCTCAAGTATTCCATGATATAAGGTTTAAAATAGAATTTTGAGAACATTTTTGTCAGGGGCAGACCTGGGGGGGCACGCAAAAAGCATGCAGCAAGGCATGCGGTGGCACCTGTAGTGAAGAAACTGGTGGGTGTCCTGCACTATGGGCCACGTGTAGTGAATGTGTGTGGTGTTCAGGTGGGATGGGGAAGGGTGCTGCCATACAGGAGACTGCTTTGTCCTCCCTGTAGGCTGCAGGCGTTGCAAGTGCATCGAGACTACACTTCCCAGCATGCCTCGCGCACAGACAGCCAATCAGGAAGCAGATCGGGCGTGGTACGCCCCAACGCGCATGCGCGAGAACACCGACACGGGGCTTGTGCTCGAGATCGTTGTGGAGGAGGACGTGAGACACCGAGCTCCGTAGGAAAACCCGTGCGAGGGGCCCCGCCCCGCCTGATTGAGAGTCTGGCCCCTCGCCGAAACTCAGATAAGTGTGGGACGCATATCCGGGGAACCCAAGCCACGCAATACTCTATCCTAAGAGAGCCCGTAGAGAGAGTTTTGGGAAGCGCAGGGGGCACAGTCTCCCAGTCCATAACGCTCGCCCCTGCGCCGGCATACGAGATAAGTACAGGCCCCGGGGACAAAAGTGTTTAGCAGCGCGAGTCATGCAGGAATGAGGAGCGCAACATTGGCACCATAAAAAGGAGAATACCCGCGCCCCAAGCCACGCGCGGCGAAGTTTACCCACGCCCCAAGCCACGCGCGGCGAAGCTCGCGCTGACGCGTTTCTAACGACCTGATAGGCGCCTGGGGAAGGAAGTATGAATGCGGCATGGAGTGAATGACCGTGCGTATGTGTGACCTGGAATAACACATACCTTTTCTTTGTAGCGGAAGACGTGACCAGTCCACACCGTTTTCGGAGACGCAGCACAGACTGACAGCTTCCCAAGGACCGAGCACTCGGACCGGACAATGAACCCAAGCTAAGTGTTGCATGCTAGTTTACCTGTGACAGTGGTTACCCACTGCCAATTGAACCGCTCAAAGGGGTCAAATGTTGCTTATGCGATTCACACTTCAGAAAGTGTACTGAGTGGTCTAGCCTGCAGACTCTGCAGGAATTATCATGTGGTGTGTTATGACAATGAAGGTGTGCAGCAGTTGAACCTCACCCAATTTCCCTCTACCTACCCATTACCTCGCCCTACTCCTTTTCCCGGTTTTCCCACAATCCCCCAACCTATCCAATCAACGAGACCCTAACCCTCTTTCCCTGCCCTGGTCGCGAAGGCCTGCGTAAGCTTCGTCTTGCAGGTATCAAGACCAGTGTGGGGGTAGTTGGTACATCCACTCCTGCGCCAGGTATCGGTGTGCAACCCTGACAGAAGCACAAGCCCACGAATAATCACGGCGCCTGAGTGGGTTTGATACCCTCCCCCGTTTCTTGCAACATGGAGGAGATTGCTAAGGTCCTGCAGGACCTGCAGAACAAATTGGCAGCATCTCGACAGGAATACGCTGCCTTATCGGTCCAAGTCCGAAGTCTGGCAGCACAGACCTCGCCCTTACCTGGTTCAGCCCCGATCCCCATCCAAGTGCAAGTGTCACCAGAGCCCACCGTTCCTCTTGCACCCCCAGAGCGTTATGCTGGGGACCCCCAGAAGTTTACTACTTTCATCACTCAGTGCCGCCTCCAGTTTCTTACTAAACCCATGGCCTTCCGGTCCACCCAGTCTAGGACGGCCTTCGTCATTTCGTACCTCACCGGGGATGCTGCTGCATGGGCCAATCCTTTGGTGCATAAGGACGACCCACTACTCTATGACTGGGATGGGTTTCTGGGTGAGTTTGAAAAGATATTCAATCGTCGGGCAGCCACCCTGTATAAGGATAAAGAGCTTTTGACGCTCAGGCAGGGCAACAAGGAATTGGTAACTTACGTTACAAACTTCAACCGCTTAGTAGCGGAAGCGGAGTGGCCTGCCGACAAGCGAATGTCTCTATTCTATCAAGGCCTGCGGGACGATCTGAAGGATCTACTTGCCCAGGTTGATCCACAGCCGGTGGAATGCTCCGACATGATCGATCTTGCCTTACGGTTGGATCATCGTCAGGCTGAGAGACGGGGCGATAAAAGAAAAGGTGAACCTCGCCCGATGGTCCGGTTAGATCAGTCTCGTGGACCTCGTGGGCAAGTAGAAAGGTCTGGTGGGGATGAACCCATGCAAATAGGTTCTGTCCGAGGACCCTTATCCATGGAAGAAAAGGAGCGACGGAGGAAAGAAGGTGTTTGCCTTTATTGTGGTTTAGCCGGGCATTTCGTGCGAGAGTGCCCCACAAAGCCTAAGAGTCAGGGAAACGCATCCGCTCGGCGGTAGTGGGGGTCACCCGACCGAGCTTACTGGAGGTTAGGGCCCCAGTCACGGACAATCCCAATTATGCTCCCCATATTAAGATATTGGGTCAATTGGGCTATTCAGGGCACCAGAGGATGGTATCCATGCTGGTGGACTCGGGTGCAACGGGAAATTTCATTGATACCAAGTGTGTGGTAGCATTAGGGATCTCCGTTTACCCGAAAGAAACACCAGAGCCGGTTCAGGCGGTTGATGGCTCCCCTCTCAGTTCAGGCCCTATTACTCATTGTACCCAAACATTAACCCTACAATGTGGGGAATCACATTGGGAAGAGATCATCTTTGACGTGATTGCCGCCCCACAGTTCGGGATTATTCTTGGATTACCTTGGTTACGTAAACATGATCCAGATATTCGTTGGCTTACTGGTCGGGTCGCATTGAACTCCACTTATTGCCAAACACATTGTAAACCAAAACCCCTCATAGTTCCGTGCATCGTTGGTACTGAAAAGGACCAGCCGGCCAAGACATGTTTCACAGACCTACCCGAAGAATACTCCGACTTTGCGGATGTGTTCAATAAAAAGGCTGCAGAGACTCTGCCTCCGCACAGATCGTTCGACTGCAGAATAGATCTTGAACCGGGAGCTGTTCTCCCGTGCAGTCGTATCTATGCACTAACAGAGGCTGAAAATGAGCATCTTCGCGAGTATATTGCTACAAACCTGCAGAGCGGTTTTATCCGTCATTCCAACTCGCCAGTCTCTTCCCCCTTATTCTTCGTTCCTAAGAAGTCCGGGGAGCTCCGGACTTGTATCGATTACCGCGGGGTAAACCGGATTACCATCAAAAATCGTTACCCCCTTCCTCTCATACCAGTTCTGTTAGACCAGGTACGAGATGCGGTCATCTACACTAAGTTGGATCTTAGAGGCGCTTACCACCTAGTGCGGGTGCGTGAGGGGGACGAATGGAAAACCGCCTTCCGTACAAAATTCGGATTGTACGAATACCAGGTTATGCCATTCGGCCTCTGTAATGCACCCGCAGCCTTCCAACACTTCTTGGACGAAGTTCTCCGAGAGTTTCTAGACATCTGTGCAGTTGTCTATATAGATGACATTCTGATTTACTCTCGTAGCCCTCAGGAACACGTCCAACACGTTCGCGCCATATTATCTAAATTGCGGGAACATCAACTCTATGCCAAGTTAGAAAAGTGCGAGTTTCATCGTACCACCGTTGAATTTTTGGGGTATTTCCTGACACCCACCGGGGTACAAATGGACCAGAAAAAGGTGCAAGCGATACTAAGTTGGCCATCCCCTACTAACGTAAAAGAGGTACAATCCTTCTTGGGGTTTGCCAACTTCTATCGACGCTTCGTAAAAAACTTCTCGGAATTGGTAACACCAATCACCAAACTGCTACGTAAGGGATGCACCTTTGTGTGGGATCAAACCGCAGAACGAGGTTTTCGGCTACTTAAGAGCGCTTTTACTAACGCACCTGTCCTGAGACACCCCGACCTTGCTCAACCATTTATAGTGGAGACTGATGCCTCCAGCTATGCACTAGGGGCCATATTGTCTCAAAGGAATCCAGAAACAGGCCTACTCCATCCGGTGGCCTACTATTCGCGAAAACTGTTACCAGCTGAGGCAAATTACACCATTGCAGACCGTGAATTACTTGCCATCAAAGCCGCCTTTGATGAATGGCGACATTATCTGATGGGGGCTCGGCACACAGTGACTGTAATAACCGATCACCGGAATTTACAATTTATCCGGACTGCTAAAAACTTGAGCCCGCGGCAATTGCGTTGGGCCTTGTTCTTCACGGAATTTGATTTTATAATTACATATAGGCCGGGGACTAATAACCGGAAGGCTGACATACTGTCACGGTACCCTGAACCTGTCAGTAAATCAGAAAATGTTCTACAGACTATAGTTCCACTAGCACGTATAGTGGGTGCTACAACTGGACTATTTGAGATGATTCAGCAAGAATTATCCATGCAGGATTTGCACAAGTGGTGTGCAGAAGACCCGCAACACCAGGTAATTGCTGGACTCCCGTATCACGGCCAGCAACTCTTCTTACCCGCTACCAAACTCCAAAAAAAGGCCATGTCTTGGTGCCACGATTCCCCTCTTGCGGGCCATCCAGGTAGAACCAAGACCCAAGAACTGGTATCACGGTATTTCTGGTGGCCTCAATGGCGGCGAGACGTACAACAGTATGTGAGTAACTGCGATACGTGTGCACGCAATAAATCCGACCACGGTAAACCAGCAGGGTTGTTGTGCCCATTGCCAACACCCTCGGCACCCTGGCGCTCCATCACTATGGATCTCATAGTAGACTTACCAGCAGTACAGGGGTTTACCTCCATCATGGTGGTGGTTGATACGTTTTCTAAAATGGCACACTTTACCCCTTGTATGGGAGTACCAACCGCAGGTCAAGTCGCAGAGCTATTTCTTCAACATATAGTACGCCTCCATGGACTGCCCTCCCACATAACAACGGATAGGGGACCACAATTCACCTCCCGCTTCTGGCGTGAATTCTGCAAAATCATAGGAATGGATGTGAGCCTGACATCGGGCTATCATCCGGAAACAGACGGCCAAACGGAGAGGGTCAATCAGGGGCTAGAACAGTACCTACGCTGTTTTATTGCCAGTCGGGAAGCAACTTGGTTGCAACATGTATGGTTGGCAGAGTTAGCATACAACAACGCCAACCATACTTCCACAAAGCAATCACCCTTTTACTGCCTTTATGGCTACCACCCCAAGGTACTCCCTGTTGCATTGGCAGAATCCAAGCCAACCCTTCCAACCATAATAGGACGGAGGAAATGCATGGAACAGGTGTGGAAAGAGGCGCAGGATAATCTTGTACAATCCAAGACCATCTACAAGAAATATGCTGACAAGCATCGTCGAGCCTGCCCTCAATATCGAGTGGGAGACATGGTTTGGCTCTCCACTCGTAATATAACTTTACATGGACCACGTAAATTACAACCACGATATCTGGGCCCTTTCCCCATAGAACGAATCATCAATCCCGTAGCCGTGCGTTTAAAGCTGCCCCCTCAAATGAGAATACATCCAACGTTCCATACCGCATTATTGAAGCCAGCCCCTAAGGCTACCACGACCCAAAAACCACCACCTGTCCTAGTCCAAGGAGAACCTGAGTATGAGGTCCAAGCAATCCTGAATTCTAAAAGGGATAGGGCAGGACGGGTTCTGTATCTGGTAGATTGGGTCGGGTATGGGCCTGAAGATCGCTCTTGGGAGCCCTCAGCTCATGTACATGCCCCAAGACTGCTGCGCACCTTCCATCGCAACTTCCCAGATAAACCCCGGCCTCCACCGGCCTTCCGTGGGGGGGGGAGTGATGTCAGGGGCAGACCTGGGGGGGCACGCAAAAAGCATGCAGCAAGGCATGCGGTGGCACCTGTAGTGAAGAAACTGGTGGGTGTCCTGCACTATGGGCCACGTGTAGTGAATGTGTGTGGTGTTCAGGTGGGATGGGGAAGGGTGCTGCCATACAGGAGACTGCTTTGTCCTCCCTGTAGGCTGCAGGCGTTGCAAGTGCATCGAGACTACACTTCCCAGCATGCCTCGCGCACAGACAGCCAATCAGGAAGCAGATCGGGCGTGGTACGCCCCAACGCGCTTGCGCGAGAACACCGACACGGGGCTTGTGCTCGAGATCGTTGTGGAGGAGGACGTGAGACACCGAGCTCCGTAGGAAAACCCGTGCGAGGGGCCCCGCCCCGCCTGATTGAGAGTCTGGCCCCTCGCCGAAACTCAGATAAGTGTGGGACGCATATCCGGGGAACCCAAGCCACGCAATACTCTATCCTAAGAGAGCCCGTAGAGAGAGTTTTGGGAAGCGCAGGGGGCACAGTCTCCCAGTCCATAACGCTCGCCCCTGCGCCGGCATACGAGATAAGTACAGGCCCCGGGGACAAAAGTGTTTAGCAGCGCGAGTCATGCAGGAATGAGGAGCGCAACATTGGCACCATAAAAAGGAGAATACCCGCGCCCCAAGCCACGCGCGGCGAAGTTTACCCACGCCCCAAGCCACGCGCGGCGAAGCTCGCGCTGACGCGTTTCTAACGACCTGATAGGCGCCTGGGGAAGGAAGTATGAATGCGGCATGGAGTGAATGACCGTGCGTATGTGTGACCTGGAATAACACATACCTTTTCTTTGTAGCGGAAGACGTGACCAGTCCACACCGTTTTCGGAGACGCAGCACAGACTGACAGCTTCCCAAGGACCGAGCACTCGGACCGGACAATGAACCCAAGCTAAGTGTTGCATGCTAGTTTACCTGTGACAGTGGTTACCCACTGCCAATTGAACCGCTCAAAGGGGTCAAATGTTGCTTATGCGATTCACACTTCAGAAAGTGTACTGAGTGGTCTAGCCTGCAGACTCTGCAGGAATTATCATGTGGTGTGTTATGACAATGAAGGTGTGCAGCAGTTGAACCTCACCCAATTTCCCTCTACCTACCCATTACCTCGCCCTACTCCTTTTCCCGGTTTTCCCACAATCCCCCAACCTATCCAATCAACGAGACCCTAACCCTCTTTCCCTGCCCTGGTCGCGAAGGCCTGCGTAAGCTTCGTCTTGCAGGTATCAAGACCAGTGTGGGGGTAGTTGGTACATCCACTCCTGCGCCAGGTATCGGTGTGCAACCCTGACAGAAGCACAAGCCCACGAATAATCACGGCGCCTGAGTGGGTTTGATACCCTCCCCCGTTTCTTGCAACATGGAGGAGATTGCTAAGGTCCTGCAGGACCTGCAGAACAAATTGGCAGCATCTCGACAGGAATACGCTGCCTTATCGGTCCAAGTCCGAAGTCTGGCAGCACAGACCTCGCCCTTACCTGGTTCAGCCCCGATCCCCATCCAAGTGCAAGTGTCACCAGAGCCCACCGTTCCTCTTGCACCCCCAGAGCGTTATGCTGGGGACCCCCAGAAGTTTACTACTTTCATCACTCAGTGCCGCCTCCAGTTTCTTACTAAACCCATGGCCTTCCGGTCCACCCAGTCTAGGACGGCCTTCGTCATTTCGTACCTCACCGGGGATGCTGCTGCATGGGCCAATCCTTTGGTGCATAAGGACGACCCACTACTCTATGACTGGGATGGGTTTCTGGGTGAGTTTGAAAAGATATTCAATCGTCGGGCAGCCACCCTGTATAAGGATAAAGAGCTTTTGACGCTCAGGCAGGGCAACAAGGAATTGGTAACTTACGTTACAAACTTCAACCGCTTAGTAGCGGAAGCGGAGTGGCCTGCCGACAAGCGAATGTCTCTATTCTATCAAGGCCTGCGGGACGATCTGAAGGATCTACTTGCCCAGGTTGATCCACAGCCGGTGGAATGCTCCGACATGATCGATCTTGCCTTACGGTTGGATCATCATCAGGCTGAGAGACGGGGCGATAAAAGAAAAGGTGAACCTCGCCCGATGGTCCGGTTAGATCAGTCTCGTGGACCTCGTGGGCAAGTAGAAAGGTCTGGTGGGGATGAACCCATGCAAATAGGTTCTGTCCGAGGACCCTTATCCATGGAAGAAAAGGAGCGACGGAGGAAAGAAGGTGTTTGCCTTTATTGTGGTTTAGCCGGGCATTTCGTGCGAGAGTGCCCCACAAAGCCTAAGAGTCAGGGAAACGCATCCGCTCGGCGGTAGTGGGGGTCACCCGACCGAGCTTACTGGAGGTTAGGGCCCCAGTCACGGACAATCCCAATTATGCTCCCCATATTAAGATATTGGGTCAATTGGGCTATTCAGGGCACCAGAGGATGGTATCCATGCTGGTGGACTCGGGTGCAACGGGAAATTTCATTGATACCAAGTGTGTGGTAGCATTAGGGATCTCCGTTTACCCGAAAGAAACACCAGAGCCGGTTCAGGCGGTTGATGGCTCCCCTCTCAGTTCAGGCCCTATTACTCATTGTACCCAAACATTAACCCTACAATGTGGGGAATCACATTGGGAAGAGATCATCTTTGACGTGATTGCCGCCCCACAGTTCGGGATTATTCTTGGATTACCTTGGTTACGTAAACATGATCCAGATATTCGTTGGCTTACTGGTCGGGTCGCATTGAACTCCACTTATTGCCAAACACATTGTAAACCAAAACCCCTCATAGTTCCGTGCATCGTTGGTACTGAAAAGGACCAGCCGGCCAAGACATGTTTCACAGACCTACCCGAAGAATACTCCGACTTTGCGGATGTGTTCAATAAAAAGGCTGCAGAGACTCTGCCTCCGCACAGATCGTTCGACTGCAGAATAGATCTTGAACCGGGAGCTGTTCTCCCGTGCAGTCGTATCTATGCACTAACAGAGGCTGAAAATGAGCATCTTCGCGAGTATATTGCTACAAACCTGCAGAGCGGTTTTATCCGTCATTCCAACTCGCCAGTCTCTTCCCCCTTATTCTTCGTTCCTAAGAAGTCCGGGGAGCTCCGGACTTGTATCGATTACCGCGGGGTAAACCGGATTACCATCAAAAATCGTTACCCCCTTCCTCTCATACCAGTTCTGTTAGACCAGGTACGAGATGCGGTCATCTACACTAAGTTGGATCTTAGAGGCGCTTACCACCTAGTGCGGGTGCGTGAGGGGGACGAATGGAAAACCGCCTTCCGTACAAAATTCGGATTGTACGAATACCAGGTTATGCCATTCGGCCTCTGTAATGCACCCGCAGCCTTCCAACACTTCTTGGACGAAGTTCTCCGAGAGTTTCTAGACATCTGTGCAGTTGTCTATATAGATGACATTCTGATTTACTCTCGTAGCCCTCAGGAACACGTCCAACACGTTCGCGCCATATTATCTAAATTGCGGGAACATCAACTCTATGCCAAGTTAGAAAAGTGCGAGTTTCATCGTACCACCGTTGAATTTTTGGGGTATTTCCTGACACCCACCGGGGTACAAATGGACCAGAAAAAGGTGCAAGCGATACTAAGTTGGCCATCCCCTACTAACGTAAAAGAGGTACAATCCTTCTTGGGGTTTGCCAACTTCTATCGACGCTTCGTAAAAAACTTCTCGGAATTGGTAACACCAATCACCAAACTGCTACGTAAGGGATGCACCTTTGTGTGGGATCAAACCGCAGAACGAGGTTTTCGGCTACTTAAGAGCGCTTTTACTAACGCACCTGTCCTGAGACACCCCGACCTTGCTCAACCATTTATAGTGGAGACTGATGCCTCCAGCTATGCACTAGGGGCCATATTGTCTCAAAGGAATCCAGAAACAGGCCTACTCCATCCGGTGGCCTACTATTCGCGAAAACTGTTACCAGCTGAGGCAAATTACACCATTGCAGACCGTGAATTACTTGCCATCAAAGCCGCCTTTGATGAATGGCGACATTATCTGATGGGGGCTCGGCACACAGTGACTGTAATAACCGATCACCGGAATTTACAATTTATCCGGACTGCTAAAAACTTGAGCCCGCGGCAATTGCGTTGGGCCTTGTTCTTCGCGGAATTTGATTTTATAATTACATATAGGCCGGGGACTAATAACCGGAAGGCTGACATACTGTCACGGTACCCTGAACCTGTCAGTAAATCAGAAAATGTTCTACAGACTATAGTTCCACTAGCACGTATAGTGGGTGCTACAACTGGACTATTTGAGATGATTCAGCAAGAATTATCCATGCAGGATTTGCACAAGTGGTGTGCAGAAGACCCGCAACACCAGGTAATTGCTGGACTCCCGTATCACGGCCAGCAACTCTTCTTACCCGCTACCAAACTCCAAAAAAAGGCCATGTCTTGGTGCCACGATTCCCCTCTTGCGGGCCATCCAGGTAGAACCAAGACCCAAGAACTGGTATCACGGTATTTCTGGTGGCCTCAATGGCGGCGAGACGTACAACAGTATGTGAGTAACTGCGATACGTGTGCACGCAATAAATCCGACCACGGTAAACCAGCAGGGTTGTTGTGCCCATTGCCAACACCCTCGGCACCCTGGCGCTCCATCACTATGGATCTCATAGTAGACTTACCAGCAGTACAGGGGTTTACCTCCATCATGGTGGTGGTTGATACGTTTTCTAAAATGGCACACTTTATCCCTTGTATGGGAGTACCAACCGCAGGTCAAGTCGCAGAGCTATTTCTTCAACATATAGTACGCCTCCATGGACTGCCCTCCCACATAACAACGGATAGGGGACCACAATTCACCTCCCGCTTCTGGCGTGAATTCTGCAAAATCATAGGAATGGATGTGAGCCTGACATCGGGCTATCATCCGGAAACAGACGGCCAAACGGAGAGGGTCAATCAGGGGCTAGAACAGTACCTACGCTGTTTTATTGCCAGTCGGGAAGCAACTTGGTTGCAACATGTATGGTTGGCAGAGTTAGCATACAACAACGCCAACCATACTTCCACAAAGCAATCACCCTTTTACTGCCTTTATGGCTACCACCCCAAGGTACTCCCTGTTGCATTGGCAGAATCCAAGCCAACCCTTCCAACCATAATAGGACGGAGGAAATGCATGGAACAGGTGTGGAAAGAGGCGCAGGATAATCTTGTACAATCCAAGACCATCTACAAGAAATATGCTGACAAGCATCGTCGAGCCTGCCCTCAATATCGAGTGGGAGACATGGTTTGGCTCTCCACTCGTAATATAACTTTACATGGACCACGTAAATTACAACCACGATATCTGGGCCCTTTCCCCATAGAACGAATCATCAATCCCGTAGCCGTGCGTTTAAAGCTGCCCCCTCAAATGAGAATACATCCAACGTTCCATACCGCATTATTGAAGCCAGCCCCTACGGCTACCACGACCCAAAAACCACCACCTGTCCTAGTCCAAGGAGAACCTGAGTATGAGGTCCAAGCAATCCTGAATTCTAAAAGGGATAGGGCAGGACGGGTTCTGTATCTGGTAGATTGGGTCGGGTATGGGCCTGAAGATCGCTCTTGGGAGCCCTCAGCTCATGTACATGCCCCAAGACTGCTGCGCACCTTCCATCGCAACTTCCCAGATAAACCCCGGCCTCCACCGGCCTTCCATGGGGGGGGGAGTGATGTCAGGGGCAGACCTGGGGGGGCACGCAAAAAGCATGCAGCAAGGCATGCGGTGGCACCTGTAGTGAAGAAACTGGTGGGTGTCCTGCACTATGGGCCACGTGTAGTGAATGTGTGTGGTGTTCAGGTGGGATGGGGAAGGGTGCTGCCATACAGGAGACTGCTTTGTCCTCCCTGTAGGCTGCAGGCGTTGCAAGTGCATCGAGACTACACTTCCCAGCATGCCTCGCGCACAGACAGCCAATCAGGAAGCAGATCGGGCGTGGTACGCCCCAACGCGCTTGCGCGAGAACACCGACACGGGGCTTGTGCTCGAGATCGTTGTGGAGGAGGACGTGAGACACCGAGCTCCGTAGGAAAACCCGTGCGAGGGGCCCCGCCCCGCCTGATTGAGAGTCTGGCCCCTCGCCGAAACTCAGATAAGTGTGGGACGCATATCCGGGGAACCCAAGCCACGCAATACTCTATCCTAAGAGAGCCCGTAGAGAGAGTTTTGGGAAGCGCAGGGGGCACAGTCTCCCAGTCCATAACGCTCGCCCCTGCGCCGGCATACGAGATAAGTACAGGCCCCGGGGACAAAAGTGTTTAGCAGCGCGAGTCATGCAGGAATGAGGAGCGCAACATTGGCACCATAAAAAGGAGAATACCCGCGCCCCAAGCCACGCGCGGCGAAGTTTACCCACGCCCCAAGCCACGCGCGGCGAAGCTCGCGCTGACGCGTTTCTAACGACCTGATAGGCGCCTGGGGAAGGAAGTATGAATGCGGCATGGAGTGAATGACCGTGCGTATGTGTGACCTGGAATAACACATACCTTTTCTTTGTAGCGGAAGACGTGACCAGTCCACACCGTTTTCGGAGACGCAGCACAGACTGACAGCTTCCCAAGGACCGAGCACTCGGACCGGACAATGAACCCAAGCTAAGTGTTGCATGCTAGTTTACCTGTGACAGTGGTTACCCACTGCCAATTGAACCGCTCAAAGGGGTCAAATGTTGCTTATGCGATTCACACTTCAGAAAGTGTACTGAGTGGTCTAGCCTGCAGACTCTGCAGGAATTATCATGTGGTGTGTTATGACAATGAAGGTGTGCAGCAGTTGAACCTCACCCAATTTCCCTCTACCTACCCATTACCTCGCCCTACTCCTTTTCCCGGTTTTCCCACAATCCCCCAACCTATCCAATCAACGAGACCCTAACCCTCTTTCCCTGCCCTGGTCGCGAAGGCCTGCGTAAGCTTCGTCTTGCAGGTATCAAGACCAGTGTGGGGGTAGTTGGTACATCCACTCCTGCGCCAGGTATCGGTGTGCAACCCTGACAATTTTAGTGGTTATAGATTGGATGAGCATCATGCTTGAAAGCGAGCACAACTTTGTTTGGTTTCAAATGTCGTTTTTGTAGTGGTTGATTTCTGGGAGGAAAGATGTTGAAGAGTACCAACAAATTGAGTGTTTGCTTGGATAGCAGAAATAGCAGGTAAAATGTTGCTATACTGGTCAAAATACTCATAATTAAGTGTGAAGCCCAGATCGAAGATTGAGGTTCTTGCACGCCAAATAAGCTTCAGTATAGCATCCGAACGAATCCATAGCTGAGCCGTTGTTAAATCAGTGTCACATAGAAATTCTACTAAATCTATGTCGAGAGAGGATAAGTCTTCTAGAGCAGGTATTTCTGCATAGATATTAAGTATAGAGGAGCGGTTCAAGTCGTACTTGTCAGTTCGATCCGACCGGCATCAGATCATGACTGTATGAAAGGGTGAGGTTTTAAATCCCTTGTAGTGGAAAGGGGTTTTTATTAATTGCTTATGGTTGGTTTGGATTCTTGATTCAAACTTTGGAGAGGGATTACCCTGAGGCTCCATATTAGTGGTTTTTGGAGGCTGAACAAGGTCCACGCTGAACTTAACAGGAATACAACTTTTAATTAATTTTTCGTTGTCTGGAATCCTTTGATTTAGTATCATAGGAGAATCTGTGTTATAAAGAAGTGGTGGGTTTGATTGTTAGGCTTGATTTGATCTTCCTGTGGGTCAACTACATTAGTAGATTTGTCTAAGTGACGATTGTGGTATCCAATTACAGCGATTATGTCATTGAGCGGTTTGTGTTGTATTTCATTTCTCATCTTGTTTTTTGTGTGTTTTTTTACGATATTTGTGAGCGATTGCTTCACTGGCAGCTAAGGACTGCTTATTTGATTTATTAAAATTCTTTAGACATTGTTTGGAGGCAGAACCCAGTGGCGTGGGGGCTGTTTTAATGTTTTTAGCTTTTTTCGTTTGGGGTGCAAGTTTCGCCTTTTTTGGTAGCACTGCAGTTGGCTTAGAAAAAATATGGAATTCTGCTCGAGGGTCTGAGCAGTTTGCATTTTGTGTTTTCATCCCTTGCAAGTCAACACAGATATTGACATTAGGCTTGGGAACTCCCTCAGGTATTGTAATATCAGTTATACCAAATTGGGAGTCTAATAAATTACCTCAGCAGGTATTGCAATGGGCGTATTGGGCTGTGTTGCTGCATGCAGACAAACCTTATTGAAATTAGCATCAATTAAGACAGCAGGTGATATAATGGGTTTGTTAGTTTTCGTTGCAGAAAAACCTTATTGGTGTTAGCCTCAAGGGGGAGCAACGACACGTACTGCCGATTGTTTACTTGTGAAGACAAGTAAAGTAAAGATCAATGGGTTTCAGTTTGTTGGGACATGATTTTATTTAAAAGCTCGAAGTGTGTGTTCTGCCTACGGTCAATGGACTCATAAAGTGTAATCAAGGATGTTCTAGCCAAATTCATAGACATGAGTGTAGGCTGAAGCAATGATTGCATATGCTGAGACATCAAGTGAGATCTGTTAGATACAGCTTCACCTCGAGACAGCCATTCTGAAAATACAATTGAGAGTGGTGAGGAGTCATAAACCGCAGTCACAAACATTCTTGGTGATTGTGAGAGCGAGACATGTTGTACTAAATCTTCAGCATTATCACCAATAATTCCAACATTAGAATTCATAACATCGAGCTGCGGTAAGAGGAAAGGTTCTTGGTCGACTATGGTGTGATTCACAGGTGTGAGAGAGGGAGCACTTTGTTGATTCAAATGAACAATATGTGTGTCAGTGACCTCTGTTATTAAATGTGGTACGCTGGGCAATTTATGGAACAGATTAAAGATGAGAACCAGTCCCATCGCTGGTGAAACGGGGACAATGAATACACCTGTATTCGAGCGATTTAACACACACTTGTCACGGGTTAGTGAGTCACTAGTAGGGGGCGGACAAAAACATGAATCGGGTAGCACGGAGCCATCAATTGTATCATTAGGAACATATATGGGGGTGGCAAAGCAATCGCCATCAGAAAGAGATACAAGCCTGTTACTAATTTAGGAAGCCTAACGTGACATTTTGGTTTCCAGGTGACCATTAGGCGGAACTTTAAGTACTAACACAGTTTGTTCAGGTACCATGTTAAGTGTCTCAGCGGACTCGACAATCTCAACGTTTTTATTAGATGCAAGTGGGTAAAACAAGCGTATATCCGCAGTAGCAGAGCACGATTTGTTTTTAATTTTAGATGTAGAATATTTAGAAAACAGAGAGGTTTATTGATGTTTGCATGGCGCGCGTTTTAGCCGTTCCACCAATTGAAGAGTTTCCAATTTGGAGGGCATGCTAGTATTTAACGTATAACTGTTAAAGGATAGTCATTTCTGCATGCAGAGTTTTGAATAGGAAATCTCACAAACTGTACAAGGAACAAAAGGAGAGTAAACAAAATTAAACCAGATTAGAACTCACTCGAGTAGTGCTCCAGAACTGTGACTTCAATGCAATAGCCTGATTTCCTACCCGCCCTACCCAGCACTGAACAGCCACAACAGCCCTTTCTCACAGGGCTTCCTCACAGGCGTGCATTCAGATGCGTGAGCACTATTGGTGAAGTAGGATTGTGGGAGAAGTGGACAGAGAAAGAGGACTTTGAAAATGTTCCACAATTTCCAAGAAAAAAACCACCTGAAAACAAACACAATAAATGACTTGGTGTTGTAACACACAAATGGATGTCAAAGTCCAGTAAATACTCCAGAAAGATGGCGTACCGTAGTAAATACTCAAAGTTTTCTTTAGGGAGATAGCCACAGAACAGCCCTTTCTCACAGGGCTTCTCACAGGGGCGGGCACAGATGCGCAAGCACTGTTGGTGAAGTAGGATTGTGGGAGAAGTGGGCGGAGAAAGAGGACTTCAAAAATGTTCTCACAATTTCCAAGAAAAAAAAACCCACTGTAGTAAATCCTCAAAGTTTTCTTTAGGTAGACAGCCACAGAGAGAGCCACAGAACAGCCCTTTCTCACAGGGCTTCCTCACAGGTACACAAATGATATAATGTCTAGACGAAAAGCAGGTTTTCAAATAGATGACAAATGTCATTTCTGTCATAAACAATGTGAAACGCTTAGGCATGTTATTGTAGAATGCATTGAACTGCTGCATGTACGAATACATTATTTCAAAAATAATTTCTAATCTTCTGAAATATTAACATCAGATGACCTTTGGAGAAGGCTGTTTCATACTCAAAGTCAAACTGTTGGCTATTCGATTGTGAACTACTCACATCTCTTGAAGTTAGATTCTACATAGAGATTACCAATAAAATTGAACAGATCGGAGAGGGAGTAGTGTAGTGTGCTGAAAGCAATGAGTCTGAACCATCTGACTCTTCTCAGAGTGATTTCATAATTTTCTTATCTGCTTCGCAGTGTTTATTTGTGTGCTAATTGCACTGTTTTTTTCTTGTATCCATTGATTTTCCATTTGGTCAAATGTAATTCAAATTTTTATGTGTACTGTGTTAATATTTTAACAATGTAAATTTAATATTGAAAGCTTGATTTGTTATCAGCTATATCAATAAAAAATTAAAATAACAAAAATACCAGCCCAACCCATCCACTGGCCGAACACATTTTATAAAACTTCTTTTTTATAAGGAATTGCAAAACGTCATATGATTTGGGCACAGTTTTAAATAAATAACATCTTAGCAACAGTCACTCAACTTTCTGAGATACCTAGTAGCCTTCTACTGTAGGGCATGTCTATGGATCCCTTAATGTGTTCAAAATCGCTCATTAACAGTGCAGTTCATGTCTTCAAAGTCAACAGTATTGTATCTCTGACCACCTGACCACACTGACCCTATGCATAGTTTAAATGATGATGTGCTAGTGGTGACTTCTCCATAATAGGAGAGGGTGACGACCCACTGCTTGACTTGTTAAAGGAAAACACTTTTTCCATTTCAAAGTTCTGTTCTCCACCCTTGCATATCCAATGTGTGCTGCAAAGCCAGGGTGTTTCGCTTCAACAACCTGCACGGCCATTTGGGGATGTTGACAGAGGAACTGCTTGTTTGTATGTGGGAAGAAGGCGCTCCTATGCCCCCTTACACACACAAATGGAGTGCACCACTTTGTGATCAGTGCTCCGGCTCTTGCACGGATATGCACGAACCAGGAAGTGCTCTTTGCTTCCTGAATTCTGTTCATGATACGTGGGAGCTGGAGCACTTGGAGGAAACATCAGGACCACAGCAGAAGGTATGTTGTTTTAAATATGTGTAAGTATGTGTGTATGCTTGTGTTGTGTGTAATGAGTGAGTGTATGATGATGGCTCTGCATGTAAATGAGCAAGTCTATGCTGCCTGTGAAGCATTCGTGAATGTGCGTGCAAGTGTTTTTATGCTGGGGCGTGGAGTTGATTTTGGCAGGAGGGGGATTGTTCAGACAAAATCAGCTCTATGTGCAAGGTTCTGGGGAGGCTCAGGGGACAGACATGGTATTTTATTTTACTCCTGATTGATTAGATGCCAAGTAAAGAATACTGTGACTGCTCCTTGGGCTCCTGAGTGCCTTGCATGCACAACACATAATCACATTGTGTTTGTGTGAGGTGGTGGGGGTCCAGAGGGCAGGCATGACATTTTGTATTAGGCTTCTTTGATAAAGCCAGCATGATAAGTGTTATTAAGTGGCAAGACTGGCATTCCGATGCAGCCAGTTTGTATATATGTTCATAGTGTGGCAGGGCATTTTTTATGTTAAAGCCAACTGGAGCATGTTTTTATGTGGGGATACTGCCATATTTTGGCAGAACAAGCATGGACATGTTTTCTTGTAGTACAATTCCTGGCATTATGCGTAAAGCAAACATGAATATGTGCTTATATGGGAATACTGGCATATATCGGTGCAGCCAGCATGCAAATTAATGGGTGGAGCCCATGTGAACATGTTTTTAGTCTGGCATATATTGTGGGCAAAGGCAACCTGAAAATGTGTGTGCAAAATGCTCTTTTGCACTGTTGTTGATTTGCAAATAATGGATTTTTTCATGAGTTACCCTACAAAACCCATTGCAAACTGTTTGGCATTTTACACAATTTTTCTAAAAAAGTGTGCTGTAAAATACACCATTTAAAACCATTAACTTAAAAGATTTCTCAGAGGGGCAGGAAGCCCCAACAGCACTTCATTCGTTCAAGCTCCCTCGTTACTCTACGTCACACTGGAATATTTGGGGGAAATATTTACGCCCCACCAATTGAAGAATTCATCAGCTGCTACTGGGATGTACAGCCAGAAACTTAAAATTGTGAATAATTATACTGGGGCAAAGTGAAATTCCTGCAACCATTGCTAAAGACCCAAGACCCAAGTTGCCTCCTCCCCCCCTGTACTTGCCTTTATGTGTCCTTAACTATAATTTTAAATGGAAGTATGAGGGATATCTCTTCAGTTTAACTGTTTCTGGCTGCATAATATTTAAAGCTGAGCTAGAAGTGACTCTGTTTCCCTTAACCGACTATGGTCTAAACTGAACAACTGGGGTACAGATTGCTCATTCTTATATTTCCTCATTGCCTTATATACAGATAAAACGGTGTCACTGTTGGTTAATCAGAACGGTAAGATTGCAGGAATAATCAACTAATACAGGTTTGAAACAAGTTTGTGGCTTGGCCCCACTACTATATAACGTATATGTGGCTGATATGGGTTCTTGTATTGAAGCAGCCAACAACTTTCCAACTAGTGCCAGTACAGTGGCATTGTCTTGGATTGGCTATGCCGATGGTACAATCATACTTGACTGACATCCCATTGGTTTGCATAGATCATTGGAGGCTCTGTCAGAATATGCTCAGACAATTGGCCTCAGGGTCAATAGTGCCAACACGAAGATATTGATGTTTGGTAAGAAAAAGAAGCTGAGGAAAAACTTCAATTGGTGCTATAAGGGTAAGCCATTAGAAGTTGTAGATGGCTACCTGTACCCAGGAGATCCTATCTGCAACAACTGACTCTTCATATGTATGGTGACCATGTACAAACCAAAACTATGAAGAAATGGCTTGTAATTAGGAGATGTATATGCAACAAAGGGGTTAACAATGTGGAGTATATGGTTGAAATGTATCGTAAACGTATTGTCTCCATGACCCTCTATGGCTCTGCCATCCACCCAGGCTCTATGTTGAAATGGATGGACAAAATAGAAGCTACATTGTTGAGATCTATATTGGGGGTCCCTTCATCTGTCCCAGTAGTGTCCTTATGCTGTGAACTGGGAGTCCAATCCATTCATTCCATTTGGTTGTTCCAGCGCTGCAAATTGTTTTTGGTGATATTCCACTACCCTATGGAGGCAGAAAACGTCTATAGTTACATGGCCAGGCTCTATATGAGGGGATACTTCTAACAAATTCCTTGTCCAGCTCAAAGAGACAATAATGGAGCATTTACAGGATCTAGACATTGACATGCACGACCTGATTGAATTACCCAATGTCTTTTGTATATTAAAAAAGTAGAATAACAATTTTGATTTCATAGCAAACTTTAGGCATCTTAGTAATACAACCATATATCAGGTATAAAGCACCCAAGGCTTCCAAAGGAACCATCTCCCGACTTATTTAACCAAACTATTGTGCATGAATATATGCAGGTTCATAATATACCTACACTTTAATATACTCCCAACTTGGGAGTATATGGAAGATGGCATAAATAAGCACCAAAGGAAAGATGTTGTAAACTAATCAATGAGCACATTGCGACTGCGTGCAACCTTCTAACACAATGTCAGAATATCACATCTTACTATAGCGCCAACTATAGTTGTCTAGTACACAACATCTCATCTATCCAGGGGGATCAATTTTGGAACACTCTGTATTGGGCGTAGAGCACGGTTATGACAGTGTTGGTATACTATGTATGGAAATTAGCACTATAACATATTTCAGCATTAAATGTGTAGTTCCTTTACTTATCACTAATGAAATATAAGGTGATTATTAACTTTTTCAATTACACTTAGCTTTTATTACTTCTTTTAGACTGTATTGTATGCAATTGTATGCTGCTAGTTTCCATTACACTGAGACTTCTTTCTCTGTATTAATTTGGTTTTTATATATTTCTTTTATTGTTGTATTACACTGGCATACGGTTTGTTGTTTAACCACATGCTGTAAAAAAAAAAAAAGAAAATGTATTGTTGATAACTTTTTATTCGAGTAACAGCTTTGGCCACAATTTTGAAAGTGACTCATGGGTCACCCCAGACTGGGAAATATTTGTAAAAAAAAAAAAATAAAATTCGACAAAATTGTGGCCTACTTCCCATTCATTTTCAAATAGACACACAAGGTCATTTTTTGCCAAACCGCACAGCCCAAACAACTGGATGGATTTGGACCAGGTCTGGCACAAAGCTTATAAAAGAGATCCTTTTGTGGTTTGGGGTTATTCAATTCAGAAAATAGCTATATCTCAGGGATTTATGTTGTGTTGTGTTATGTTATGTTAAAGGATATTTATACTGTGTACTGTCACCACGGGAGTAGTCCCCTGGCGTTCTGGTGGATCTGAAAAGCAAGAGGGTGGGGTAAGTTAGTAGAACTGAGTGGGGAAGAGCAAGGGAGCTGTGATGTGCTGTTGGCAGCTTCAGTTTGGTTTACACCGTTCGCTGAGCTTAGGTGTGTTTGTCGGTTGGTAGCCTTCATTTGCTGTTGTGTGAGGCTATGTCTGATTTGTTTTGTTGCTGTGGTGTAGTGAAGTGCATGCATTTTATTGCACTTTAGAGGTATGGTTGTGTGTAGTAAAGAGTTCGGGAGGTGTACACAGAGGGGTGAGATTTTTTTATTGGCAGGGTTGGTTAGTGCCATCATTATCTAGATGGGACGCATGGTGATATCCACACTTTCATCTAGATGTGAGGCATGCTAATCTTCACAATTATTTCTAGATGTTACTCCGGCTAATCGTCACAGTTCTGTCTAGATGTGACAAAAGCTAATATTCACAATTCTGTCTGGATGTGACACAGGTAAATCTTCACAGTTCTGTCTAGATGTGATGCAAGCTAACATTCACAAATCTGTCTAGATGTGACAACAGCTAATATTCACAATTCTGTCTGGATGTGACCCAGGTTAATCTTCACAGTCCTGTCTGGATGTGATGCAAGCTAATTTTCACAATTCTGTCTGGATGTGACGCAAGCTAATATTCACAGTTCTGTCTAGATGTTACATAAGCTAATACTCACAATTCTGTCTGGATATGATACAAGCTAATATTCACAGTTCTTTCTAGTTGTGATAAAAGCTAATATTCACCATTCTGTCTGGATGTGACTCATGCTAATCTTCAAAATTACATCTGGATGTGACTCAAGGCTAATCTTCACAATTTGGTCTGGATGTGCTATTCTTCACAATTATATCTAGATCTACCCAAAACTGGGTGATTTTGGAAATGAAACAGCCACACTTGTTTTTCTCTCGATGTGAGAGAAAGCCACGGATATAGCTGAGAATGTGGGAAAATGAAACGTAGGAAAACATCTATTTGCAGGTTAAAAAAACATGCAAATGCCATCAGTCTAGAAGTGGGGGGTGCTATGGGACACCAAGTGGAATTTGGGAGTAGGTGGGGGTCTAGGGACTGAGTTTGCAACACAAATATTTTCTTTAACGTCGGCTATACTCATGAAACGCCGACATCTCAAAGCAACCGTGGTTATAAATGACTACAGATAGCCGAGGGTATGTGTAGTTCCATAGCCATGGTTATCATTTATTTATTTTACATTTTTACAGCTAAATTGACATCAAGGGTGAAAAATGACTTGCCATGGCTAGTGACAAAATAGCCATACAGGTCTTGCACCCATGCAGTAACCAGGACAGACCCTGCTTAGATTGAAAAGGAGCAAGGAGCCAGCCCGATCAGGTCATTTTGCATACTAAATGAACCCAAGTTACAAGATAAACATGGCTATAGGGGCCTGGCCCTTTCCATGCTTTCAGGCTAACCAGGGTTAGTCCTGCTTTGATGTTAAGCAGGGCAAGTCCCGGTTACTGCATGGATGGGTGACCAAATGGGCATCCACATTTTTTTAAACACCTTGCTACTTTCAGTCCCTAAACGTTTGCACTCAGAGACCATTTTTGTTTACCGTTTGCTGAATTGCATTCTGGTTTTTGTAGTCTCCCAGTCAAGATGGGGGGATTAATGCCACAATTGTACACTGTTTGCCTAACATAGTTAAATAGGGTTTTAAATAGTTGAGTAACACTATGGTATGTGTACTTTTCAAGTTATGTTTATAAAGCAGAGTATTGATTATAGGCAAACATGGGGGTAAGGAGGGGAAACGATGAGAGGGCAAGTAAGTCATGAGTAGCTTTTTCACACGATGCGGCACGTTTTTTCAATCCTCAATACTGGTGCAGTTATTGTTCTATGATTGTGGCTGTTTTTCAGGGCACAAATAAAGGAAATGTGGGTGGACAGCAGAACTTTTTTTCAGGTGGCGGTCACAATCCCTTGTTGTTTTTTAGGCTGGCAAGCTTGCTTAAGTATTTGACTACCAGGATTTGACTCGGGTTATCATGTTCCCAGTGCAGTTGCTTACTCACAAGACCACAAGCACTTGTTTCATATTGGATTTTTATTTTCATGGGAATCAGGACAGACTGCTGGGTTTAAAAGGTGAACACCTGTTATGCTTTGCCAGCATATTTATTGTAACATTTCCTCTCTCAGGTTATTATTGTGAGGTTCATTATTTTTTTTTTAAGTTCAATAGGATTTTCACTTGGGCACTTTCTTCTAAGAAGGTCTAATACTCATGGGTGTCAGCTTTTTATTTTCGCTATGGGGGCAAAAGAACCTGAGCATATGTTTTTCTTGCAACTGGTCATTTTTTTGCCTTTTCAGTGCTGCTTGAATGCGATTAGTTGGGGTTGTGCAATGCATCACAACAGTCAACAAGAGAACGGCAATAAAACAAGGGGCTTGTAGAACGCTGCTTAACCAAAGTGCAAGATCCTCAGGAAATAATTCAATCTCACTGTGCATTGCCTAAAAGCATTGTGAGTTCTCAAAGCCTGCATATTTTATACATGACAATACCACTTTAAAAACAGGTTAAAATCAGTTTGTCATTGATGAACATCTTTGAGTGATGCGTTGCAAGTGTTTTAAAATATATAGTGGCCATGCCCACCGGCCATGGACGAAGGCCATAGCTAGTGGTCTGGTAGTGTTCTAAAATATACAGTGGGCACACCCGTAGGCTGTAGCCACTGGCCATGTGCAGAAAAAATGTATGGCATAAAAAAAACCTTAAAATTCAAGGGAAACACTTTAGTTGCAGGGACATTAAGGTGAGCAATACATTTTAAGAAAACCTTTGAAATCCAAGGGAAAAACTTCTGTTTCATCGATGTTAAGGTGAGAACTTAACGTAACAAAACCCCTGAAATTAAGGTAACAACACCTTAACTTTGAGCCCCCAGTTGCACAGCCTATGACCACAAAAATGACATCACTGGTAACATCACGGATGAGAGCCCTGGTGACATCACTAATGACATCATCTAGGACATACATAAAAGTCAATGGGCCTCATTACAGGTCCGGGGTGACCCTGCCGTTGTTCCCGGCGGGTTGTCGCCGGACCCATAAAAAATGATCACCGCCTGACTTACCGGTGCCACCAGGCTATTAAAAGTCTGGCAGCTGGTTATTCAGGTGCTGGTAATTTTGTGAATCCCCATTCCCATAGAGTCCGTTTGGACTCTATGGGAGTGGGGAAACATCACTAGCACCGTTTTTAATGGTGCCAGTGCTTCCGTGATGGCATTGCCTACCGTGACCGCTGTGCATGGCAGGGTCAGACCTGTTGAGCACAGCAGCTCCGGCAGGCAAACCCATAGTTTCCCGTTCCGAAAACAATGGTGCCGTTGATCTTACCAGCACCCTTATTTCTGGACCGACAAACTCGGCATGAGGCCCAATGTATTAAAACATGGGATACTATTTAAAGATTTCTTTTACTTTGTACATTATGTGTTTTATTACAATTTTATCATGTTAATCACTTATAAAAGACACATAAAAATAAATAAATATCTAGGTACATGTTTACAAGCATATTTTGAATTTTCAAACTTCATTTTTTTTCTATACATATATACATTTACAGTAATAATCACTTTTTTCGATACCCATGTATGGAAATCTTCTATATCCTAATACATAGTTGTTCCTTGTCTTGAAGCACTTCTTATGTCATTTAGAAAATATGTGTACAAATGTATATTACAATAAAACACTTCAGTATTTACATATGTTTATTTTAAAATGTAGTAAATAATTAGGGTTCAACACGTGTCTCTATTTCTACCAATTTATTTTGTAAATTTATATACAGAATATATTAAAGTGAACATGTCTTAATTGTATTTGCACAAACAGGCACATTCTAAGCAGTGAACTATTTATAATTCTCATAACATATTTTACCAAAGTACTACAAAGTAATGCTTCACATGTAGTGATTCGATGCATGTGTAGCTGTTATTGGTTTTAAACAATGTACTCATTGTTATGAACTATTCTAAAATGCTAATATCACATATGCAGAAAATTAAGGGTGGTCTAAATATGGGCAAATACCTAGAGTGATCATATGTATGATGCCATTAGATAAATAATCATTGATGTTATTAGAGATGTTATAAGCGATGTCACCAGTGATATCGTGATGCCATCAGTGATGTCATAGATTATGTCATTAGTGATGTCTTTGGTGCTGCCATCTGTGTCATTATTGTGGTCATACAGGGGGAATGAAGTTAAGGTGGCTTTAGCTGAATTTCAGGGGTTTTGTTGTGTTAAGTTCTCACCTTAACATATTCCTACAACTAAAGTTTTTTCCTTGAAAATATATATATATTCAGTGAAAAAACATTGTTAAAGGGATGTTATGGTTAAGCTTTGCCAGTAAAAACCTATCAAATTCAGTGAAAAAACATTGTTAAAGGGACGTTATGGTTCAGTTGTCCTAATGAAAACCTATCAAAATCAGTGCAAACACTTTGTTAAAGGGATGTTATAGTTAGTTTGCACTAATAACAACCTATGCATATTATGGTTACAAGTAAAACCGAAAACCCCCAGAAATTCACCAATTATGGTAAACTAAGCAACCACACCTCGTGCCACCACCCTGCACTGCTTAGACTAAGACTGATGACATCAAAGATGACATCACAAATGTCATTGATGACATCACTGATGACAACACATGTCTCGTCCCTTCTTTTTTGTTCACTAACACGTCTAGGCCAGGTGGTTTTCGTCACTGACAGTCTTAAACGGAAAATTCAAAAGGTACTGTATTTGCAGATGTTACCCTTCTCATATATTCTTACAGTACTTTCCTTATGGTTCAGTTGCATCTTGTGATGCATATGCATTGGGGAAGCAGAAATGTAGACAAGGTAGGGACTGAGTGAGCAAACCCACCCAAAATATATAAATGCCCAATTAACAGCGCTGTGTGGGCATTTTCACATGTTAATGTCACTGTGGAAAGCCTAACTATATTAGCTTCAGGCCCACCCTTGTAGAACATTGTGCCTATGCTTCTGAGGGGTAGAAGCAGGCCTGAAACACAGCTTTCCTTCCTCTACATTAAGATAACCATTTAGGTTATGAACAGTTTCTAATAAAACTGCTTCTCTTTGGGTTACGTTATATTCCCTCTATATGCTGCAGATTTGTTTGCACTGTGGTCTCTTTATGATTTCTTTGTAGCAGTACAAGTGTGTAGTAAGTGATGCTTTATTAGCTAGTTATGACATGTTTCACAGTATGCAAAACTCTGATAGAAAAGCTTTCACCATTGTATTATCCAACATTACAACATTATAAATATTGCTGCAGCCAATGCCTATATTTCTGTATGAGTAGGTTGCTGTACTAGAAATAACACTGGAATGGAATGTTGTTTATATCAGTACATTCCTTATTGAAGTACGTAGTTCATAGTATATCTCACAACCACCCCTCACACTGTTTTGCCAACATGATAGTCACAATCCCTTATAGGGACTTTTCATGAAAACGAATTGCAGATGTGATTTCATCAGTGATGTCATCAATGACATTTGTGATGTCATCGTTAATGTCATCAGTGTTAGTCTTAGCACTGCATGGTGGTGGTGCGAGTTATGGTTGCTTAGCGTACCATAACTGGTAAATTTCTGGGGTTTTCGGTTTTACTTGTAACCATAATGTGCATAGGTTGTTATTAGTGCTACTAACGATAACATACCTTTAACAATGTTTTATACTGATTTTGATACGTTTTTCTTGGCACAATTTAACCAGAACATCCCTTTAACAATGTTTATTCACTGAATTTCATAGGGTTTTACAAGGATATCCTTAATTTATATAGTATTTGTGCAATAAGCCACCGACCTGAGGCCCTGTGCACTTCTCTACATATACTATTACACTACTTGACACCAGTGGGGAGACTCTTGGGTGCATGGCCGGCCAGGAGCTTGCCACAACCACCACAGCATAACACAGCCTATACAAACATCCTCATATCATCGACATTCCACTCCCGTACCCTCCCCTAGCCTAATGAAGCCTGCCTGCAGTCACCACATAAGCTGCTTGCCTGAGGACCTACCCGTGAACTGCCGTGGTGTCTGCGGCCTCCTCGAACAAAACACAGTCTTCTTCCACCTAAACAAATACATCATATGAATCATCTTTCACTCCCCACCCTTTTTAGCCCCTCTTCCCAACACCAGATACCCAAAACATTTTTTTCAGTCCTGTTTGCCGTCGCACTATCTGTGAATATCCGCAGATAAAACATGGTGAGTGTTTTGGAAAAATATGACGCACATCACGCTTCCGACAAGCCAATCAGTGGTCGCGTTGGATGTCTGCGGACCTCACGTGGCCCTCCTGGCCAACGAGAGCCCTGTCTGTGGAGTGACCGGAAATGGCTCTCCGGAGCAAAATCAGATATCACTAACTTTTTGGCACCTACATTTTGCCTGTTTAAAAAAAAAAAAAAAAACTACTGGATGGATTCCCCCATCAAATGTACTAAAACACGCTTTCGGCACCAAGCCACATCCCCTGCCACAAAGTTGGTGAAAATCCATCCAGTGATTTTACCTGTAGGCGTGTGCACATTTCTTTTTCCATTCAGTCAATGGAGAAATAAAAAAAATGTGCCACCCACCCTATAACTTTGCCCCCCCTTCACAAAACCTCACCAAACTTGCCAAAATGATTCAGAGTTTGCCATATACTTTTTTTTGCAAAGTTTGGTGAGAATTTGTCAAGGGGAAGAGAAGTTATAATCTGGCCAAAACGTGCTCTTTCTATGGGTTTAGCAACTTAATATATATATATATATATTTACATAATTAATTTGTATGTATGTGCAGTATTTAGAAAGTGTAAGGTATCTGGGATGGGAAGCAACAGAGCAATGCATGAAGTGCATTATTATGATTTCATGATATGAAGCACATGCATGGCAAATCAAATTGATTTATACGACTGGGTGATCAGGATATTATTATTAAAAAGTGTGATGCGTGTGGTCTAATGTTCTGCAGTAAAGTAGTTGATAATGTTCCACATTCAAGCAACTCATATTCATGCGTTTTACCATTCTAATTGGAGCTAAGGTGGTAAAATGAATTAGCATTTGGCCAAGAAGCACTCATCAAAAAGCATTGTGTATTCCTTCTGATGGAACAAATCTAACCATGGAAGTAGCAGGTTTATTCCAATGTAAATTGAGTGTAAAAATAGGCATGTGATATAAGGTTTTATGAAGTGCACCTGTGTCTGGGCTGCAGTGAGTACTCATGTTCATATCCCTGTGTGGTGCTCCCTGCCAGGTACACTGGTCCCAGTCCTGTTTCAATGGTGATATTTCGGTATTTTAAGGGTGGTGTCTTGTCCTGTATGCGTTACACTTGGCTGTCTTCTTTTGTGTGTCACCTTGGTCTTGTAGAGCGTTTTGCATAGTCCTGTGTGAGTTGCACCGATTTCAGTCTTGCAACGAGGGTCTCTTTTCTGTTTGCAGTGTTGTTGTTCTGTTCTGTGTGAGCTTCATTTTTTTCAGTTTTGTTGTTGATGCCACTGTTCAGTATTGCATTGGTGGAATCGTTCCCTGAATGCAACATACCTTTGATGTGCTACCATAATGTTCCCTGCTTAGTATGTAATGGATTTTGTCCTCCACGAAGTGTGCTTGTTTCAGTCCCACATTGTCCCCTCTCATTTAACATTGTGGTGTCTGCTCCTGTTTGAGATGTTCTTGTTTGAGTCCTGTAGTGAGGGTCTGTTTTCGGTATTGCAGTGATGAATTTCTGAAATGAGGGTTACATTTTATATTGCAATAGTAGTATGCAGTCCTATGTGAGTCCTGTATGGGTTACAGTTGTCTCATAACTGAAGCGTGAAATGCGATCATTTCAGTATTGCTGTGGCAACACCATTTCTCATTTGAAATGCACTTATCTCAGATTGAGGTGAGGCTGACCTTTCAGTCTTGCAGAAGCAGCACGTCGAGGCATGCATTTATCTCAATCTTGCCCGAGGATCAACTTAATATACATATGTTTTACCGTATTGTGAAAATCAACTTGCAAGCTCACCCCATTGTAATGAAGAGGTATTCCCTGAACCGTGGTGAAAGATCTAGATTTATACACTTGTGAACATAAGAAACCTACAGGTGAAGTGGTGTGGGGTCAATTACAAATGTACATTGTTTTCATGAATGTTGTGAATGAACAATTACACAAATTCCACATGTTGCCATACTCAAAATGTTAAAAACCACAGACGTTGTGCATATCTTAATATCAGAGCGCTAAGGCTAAATGAGCTGTTTTGAGCAAGTGTCATGCAGGCCATCTCTGCATGATGCTAGAGTGTTGGTGTCTGTGAGCATCTGACTGCTCAGACTTTTGTTGGATGAGTGAGGAGACACATATGTTCTATGGTGTGCTCCCTTGTCTTTATGTCACTTCAAGAGTAAGTTGAACCTTATTTTAAATGTACAATAAAGATGCATGTGACTGCTGAGTGTGTAACTTGGAACATAACATAAACATAGCGTCTGGTTTGTAGCACCCATGAAGATTGCACCCAGACACCTCCCACCCATGAAGTCAATTCAAAGGAAAAGATCCTGCGAAGGACTAGACAGACATGTAGCAACAACTGTTCACCAAGCAGTACTGCAGGGCTGACATGGGTGAGTACAATACCAACAGAAGACAATGATATATGACAATGTGGTATAGAATGCCTTCATTACTTACTGATAATCTTCATTATTCCTAGTCATGCTCTTCATCATCACACTATTTTCTGATAAATGTGATCCGGCATTAGAACGTGGGTAAAACGCACCTTACCTATACTATAAACCTCCTTCTTTCAATTCAACCGAGGATGGAGAGGAGTGGGTCAGTCCTCTGACGAGGAAGACTAGGACTAGGAGTAATGATGATTACCAGTTAGTGATCGGAACAGTACTTTCACATTGCTCTTTCTCATCAGCGTGCTTACTTATGAAGTATACCAACAATCCAAAGATTGGACTCGCATTTACTTGCACCTTAAAGGAATGACAACCCTGCACAGCGAGAGCCATGGACATCTCCTGGATGGTCACAAGCAACCCCCACAAGGATATTATGTAGAGTGAGAAGGACATCTTAAACAGAGACCTATTGGGGAAGGACCAGAAACCATGCTCTCTGGTTATACATTCATCCAAGCAGGTCAAAAGTACTACTTACGTAATGGCAACAGTCCTTAAACTGGAGAGTAGAAACACAGGGTCCACCAGAGAATCACAGAGGTCCCAGGCAATGACTAGGGTAAAAGGCAATCAAAGACCAACTTCCAATTCGAGGAGCCCCAACACAAACATTGAGTAAAATGGGGCACATCACCCGATTCAGCTTAACAGGACAACAGCTGCACCTCTATTCCCAGAGCCAGACACTCAAGAAGAGATCTCCAGTAAAGACCCCTCATTCAAGATTATCCCTACCAACTACTGAACTGCTGCAGTATGAGTATGTGTCAATGCAACAATTGGAAAAGAGAAACCCAATGGTGTTCAAATTAGCAAGTTTCCTAATGATCCCTAAGATTTGAACCCCTCAGAGAGGATGGCAAGTCAGGCTGGCACTACTAAGAACCTGACTCCCACAAAGGGAACAACTGTCATTTGGGGGAGTAAGACCTCTGTGTGAGTGGCTGCACTGAGAACACCTATCCAGACACAATCCTGCCCTACACCCTGTATCCCCTAGAGCAGCATTACAGCTGGGCTGGGGAAACAGGTGCATAAAGGAAGAACCAGGTACCAAAGTGCACAGATTAAGACAAAGATCAAAAACCTCTAACTTGTCAACTAAGCAGATCTTACTTGCTACCACAGTACCTAAAGTGTCTGAGGCTTTTAGGAAATTGGGAGGACATAGGTTAATTCAGAACAATCACACTAAGTCCCCTGAAACAATTCACTATGCAATCTTCCAGCATAACATTGTTCATTAGGAGCCCAATCAGCTTGCAAGGGCACAGTTCTCATGTCAACAAGCTCTTGCCACACTTGAGATGGTCAGATGGAAATTATCCACTAGTAAGTGCACCACCAAACAAGTGCATCTAGATTTCTGCAACACAAGGTTCTAGGCAGCTGGCTTACAGCCAAACATATAAAGCATGACAGCAGAACTATTAAAACAAGAATGCAACAAAGGGCAAATCCACAGAATGCATGAGGCTATCACCAAATATCCAGTGTGGGATAGGCCTCATCACCACATCTCACAGAATAGTGTTGGAGGCCTGACAGGAAAATCACTATCTACCATACCAATGTTCATGACATGACACACCACAACATTGCAAAGAACAGGCAAAAAGTTAGTCCTGTCCTTTAAAGAAAACCTCAGGAAACAGACCACTGAGCCCTGAGCAACCTCCCCTAACCTCATGACATTTGCAAATTGCCCAAGAATGCTGAGCTAGACTTCAGCACTGAAACCGTAGAGCAATGCCTTCCAGTGACAGCCTTCTCCAGTGGCTGGAGATGACAGGGGCCCATTCCTTGACAAATTGGCAGCAGGAACAGTCCACAATGAATAATATTCATCACAATTTCGCCTTTAGCAGGAAGAATGCAGGGGCCCAGTGAGGATCAGAAGCCCCCTCACTACATAGGATGATGAGGCTGCAGAGTACTCAGAGCATCTTCCTCACCTGTTACAGTGCTAGATCCCAACCTAGGCTATACCTTGACAAGGGCACCAATGGCTGCCAACACCATATGCCCACATCGTTAATTGGCATACTACGAACAACTGGCCAGTACCCACTCAATCTATCATCCAAAGGAAAGCAATGACCTGGCTCAAACATTTAGGCCACCTAAGAATATGTCCCGTAGACACTTAGACATCCTCTTAGAAAGCTGTGGTTGCAAATATGCTTCAAGCACCAGTAGAAAAAAATGCATCCATGGTATATTAGCCATGACCCACAGAGGGTCTGATACTGTTGTAACTCTGGGGTAGTCCTTGAAACTCTGGGAGGAGCCTAGGCAAACTAAACAATGCACATTATGTAATAATACAAGGGCTCGGGAAGCAATCAGAGAACAGTTACACTGGCTAGTTGTCACTACCAGGCAGTAGCAACTAGCATGCTGGTTGGAATGTGTCTAGAAGGTTTCCAAATGCATTCCCCACCTGCATAACTTCAGGTGCAACCACAAGCCACGCTATCTGGTTCAGACAGGAGGTAGCCTGCATCACTCAAACCTTTCACCACACAAACCAGAGTGGGAGGTGAGTGGATCACCTAAGAATGTGGTCCACAAATGGTGAAGGGCAGGAGGCGAGACCTAAAGAGAAGATAAGCCAACCCAAACTACCTGGTTGCAACTCAGAGTGATACCAAACACATACTACCATGGGGGATTTGGGAACCTAGAGCCACACTCCTCGGAATATGTTCAAGCACTGAACCAACCTAGAATCCCTGCAACCCCATAGGAGCATGAGACAGCAGCTAACACAAGAGGACTTTCCTGACAACCTACCATGTTGCTGGGCCACCCACGAGCGAAATCACACAAACATACCTGTACCCTCCTGCATTAGCAAGCAGATTCCAACACATTTTAGCTCAAGCTATAACGTCCCTTGCCACCTCCAAAGTTACTGCAGCCTTTCAGTATTGTCATCCTTGCATGCCTCACCTGAGAGACAGTGGCAAAACTCTGTACATCCATCCATAACTGCCAAATACCTGCACTCTGCTAACGCTCAAAGAACAGCATTGAGAAAGCACCCAGGTGGCATATCTACGGTGCAAAGGATTTATAGAAAACTTCCACTCTCATGTCATGGTCAGGGAACAAGCTGCCATTGACACAATTCCATGCAGCACCTACACCTGTACCCATGCCAAGAGACTAGGAACACCAGCAGTACAAGCAAACGCCCTTGTTGGTTGCTAACCAGAGAGTAGGGCAATGTAAGACACCCCATACACAGAACAGTGGCAAGTTACATGCGATATAGATAATAATGCAGTGACAGCAGTTATTTTTCCTTCTTCTCACTGTGAACTCATGTCTCCTCAGAGTTGTCAGTAGATGGGCTCCCACATATTTTTAAATGCTATACAACATGGTGTTTTAACCGACGTTACTAGGGACAATCCAGATATGGACCCCATGCTCACTGTGCCTTAGAGAGACTCAGCTTCACCTCAGTAATAAGGCCAAACTGTTCAGAGGCGAATTGCCTAGCATGGCGGTGCTGGACTGCCCTTGTAGATGAGACCAGACTAACATGTGAATGGATATTTCTCTTCTGTGCAGGGTACTGTGAGCAAACATGTGTGTGACTGGCATACATTCCGTAGAACATGTTATTTGAACCAGGTTCGTTTTCAGTAGAGGGGCTACCACATTTTTGTAAATGCTCCTTGGAGAGGCTGCTGTAGTCCCAGTATCCCAATTCAGTCCTCCCCTCCTTAAGTCATGGTGAATGGGCGGGCCTCAGCGATCACTGACAGAGACAATGAGAACAGACATGCAGCATTGTGATGTTACTAAAAATGTTAATGCCCCCATCTAATTAGTCTGCTCAGTGTTTTAAACCAGTGAAAACATGGATACCACGAGCTAGAATACATAGCTGATGATGAGGGTGGAAATTATTGTGATGTTGATGGCATGATGAGGTGGGACATTTTCAGGGCCAGAGTACACCCCTTCAGTGAGGTGGAGACCCTCTTCAGTGCATTACATGTGAGACAAGGTTAATTTGAGAGACAACTGCACGAGGAGGCAGTAAAGTAGGCTTGGGAAGAAAAACAAAGGGCTCATTAGGAATTCCCCAAATAAATGGCCAAGACAATACAACCAAGCATTGGCAATGCCAACCGTTTGGGCTTTTGTCTAGGCATGGGAAGGTAGTTTGCCAGTCACTGGTGTAGGGGTATTAACTGGCCATTGATGGTAGTAGCAGCAAAATGGTGGAAGTACCTGCACATACAAAATCAGTTCCTGGCAAATGACTACTACTGATACACAAGTCAACACCGTTGGCTTTGCCAATGCTTGTTTAACATTACTTCAGGGAAGGGAACGTGTAATGCTTCTAAATTGCGTGCCTGAAGGCAGAACTGGTTTATTGTAGCCCACCAGCCACAGGTTACTTTTCTGGGCTGCACCTGGCAATGTGATCGGCACTGTGCATCTATTTCTAGATAGCTCTCAGCATGGGATACCTAATTAGTTTATATCCTGCTACACATGCCTACAAATGACAGGCACTGCACAACAGGAGGCAAGCAGGTTTACCATTGACGAAAGCTTAACTTTGCATGATTAGGACACTCGCTAGCTCCCTTATTGCCATTCTGCTCTGTAAAATAGAAAATGTCAACTTCTCCAAGCGCCATTATTTGGCCTCACTCTAAGTTACTGAAGCATGTTGCTCACTGTAGACCTGATACCTGGGAGGCATTAGTTATCATTGGTATACAGATGTCCCAGTCCTACGTCCGTATGGGCTGTCATTTTAAAGACCTAACGTCTTTACACCCTTTCAAACACAATCAAACAGAAGGACCCCTTTTTAATAAAAGTCCAATGCTTTTTTGAAGGACCTTGGTGAGAGCACCCATTGGGTGATTATTTAGAGCAATGGAACTATAGACACCCCCCTTCTAAGAAAAGGCCAACCTTCATTTAGTCATTCCAAAACATCATGTTCTATTGATACTTAATGTGTTTGGCATAATGTGCTCTGAGACACTGTGTGAGCTGTCAGCGATCAGCTCAAATGAATGTGAAAGAAGTGTGCAAGGTGAGAGGGCACCGGAACACACCCATCCCAGAGCACAAGTGACATGGGTCAATGAGGTCCGCGAATTATTTATTTATTTATTTTTTAGTTTGGACACTATCCGCAGTGTCTAAAGAATACGTTTTTTTAAACAATTGACTTCACCATGCCATAGAGAGGTTTTGAACCCTGTTGGGCGGTGTAAGGGGAGGGACTTAAAGACTAGGACACACAGATCACTATATCGAGCAATAGTACAATTTCTCACATTGCCATCCTTATACATAGAACAGGTTTTGTTAGAAAAGGGTGCATACTTTTTATAATTAGCCGACAATGCAATTGAAAAAAACACGTTCTGTTATCAAATGTGTTTTTGTCCTTTGCACTTTTATTCACCTTTGAAATAAAAGTTGAACCAAATGTGCCTATCTAACGTTAGGAAGTGGGCGTGTCAGAGTCCCTTAGGCTCGACCCTTGCACCATCACGATTCCGTTCACTGTTGCAGCTGTGTTGTCTTCATTGATGCGTATCTCATGGAAGCAGAGAGCAAGAGCTACACAAAAAGCCACAAAATGTGTGTGCCAAGTACAGTCAAAGCCAAATCGTGTGACTTTTCTCATGAACCAGACATGGTATGTTGTGAAGCGAAGCATGGACATAAAGGAAGGACAGCTGCTGGCTGAGGAAAGCCCGAATGAAGCAAAGCTCACAGCATCAGCCAACAACGTCGGCCATCTAGGAACATGAAAGCTCCGTATAATGCCCTATGTTCTAAATGTGTTGCAAGCTTGCAAAAAGTAACTGCATGCTCGTTTGAAATAGCTAGCAGCCATGCATGGGAAGGAGACACTGTGTTAGCCTAGTCATGAGTTTACAGTTACTGTAAACTCTTAACTAGACTGTTACTATTTACAAGATAAATAAATAACAGTGTTATTCTAACAAAGCTTCATATTCAGCATACACGTCTTGATAGTTTGGCATTCCTGCTATTTCTTTAACATGTCCCGAGATCTTCTGAATACCTATAGTACAAGAGAAGATTGAAAAGGGTTCAGATAAGGAGATCTCTGTGGGCGTGGTTTAGGACGGGAAGGGGACAGAATGTGATAGCATTCACAAAGGTTTCCCTTGCAGAGGGGCGTTAAATGAGTGGATAGATAGCCAAAACTTACTTGCAGGCTTTCCTCGCATGTCATCTCCTCATAGTTGCCAAGATGATCCATTCCATTCTGTAGGTGCTTATCCAGTCCTGATTTTTTCTTTGCATACTGGGACTTGTAGTTCCACTGTTCCTGTTATAAAACTCAGACTACAGGTCCCAGAATGCAAAGAATAAGCAGGACTGGATAAGGATCTAGAGATCAGAATGGGCCATGTTTCCAATTATGGCCCTCATTACGAGTTTGGAGGCAGCCATGGTGCTATTAGCACCATGGCTGCCTCCAAAATCGTGTCCGTACCGTGGTCTGTGAATGAGGAAGTACCAGGTCATTCCAACCTTGGAGGACCCGGTAATTCCTCATTCACAATACCATTCCCCATTCCCATTTGAGCCCCCACAGGGCTCACTGGGAATGGCGCTAATAATGGGCCCGTTAATAACAGGCCCGTTATTAGCTCCTTGGTCCCCTCGCGGGACCCGGAAAGGACGTCTCGTTTTACCAGACCTCTGATCCGGGTCCTGCAAGGGAACCTTGTAATAGGGCGGAATGGGTAATGAGGCCCTATGTCTCCTTTTATTTCCATAGCAACAGTTTTGGATTATAGGCAGTGCTTGCAGGGCCATCTAGCCAAAACTAAAAATGGTCACCAACGGAATGGTGACATCCCGCTTTCCTACTAAAATATCTGCACTACAAGATGTGAGAATCTTGTATGCACAGCAGATGCTACCTCGTGCTCGTGTGCATGAGGGGCGAAAGGTACAGGTGGCTAGTGTCATTTGTGGCCCCTGAGTAGTTATGATGGAACCATGTTATCTGTAGCAGTGGATCCCAGCAGTCAAGGCGTTCCAGATGCTTTCCCAACAGACTTGGGTTCCACGTTGCTCATACCAAAGTAATCTGCACTTACCACAGGCATACCTTCACATTCACTTCACTAATTCTGTCCCATTAGGCAGGGGGGCTTGATTCCCCTTCTCCTTTTCACATTGGGGATGTTTCAGATAATATAAACATGTTACAAGAAGTGATGCAGGTAGATGCTGGAAATAACCCCCCAAGATTGTGCCTAGGACATGACAGATGGTGTCTGCATGGTGGAGTGAATAGAAACGGGTAGGCATTTAGGTGACTCTACTAGTTCTAGCCAAGTGGATATCCAGGGGAGAGGTCAAGGATCACACTCTTCCCTACAGTCGTGTTGCGGGAAATAGATGCAGATGTAAAAGTCTGAAAATGGTATGCATTAGCTGTGGAAATTGTGCCTTTGCCGCTATTCTCCTCAGTTCCATAGGCTCACCTGTAAGGTGATGGTGCTGTGTGTGGCATTGCAGGTGATTGTGCAATTGGGATTGTGGCACCATAGAAATTGTTCTTCTGCGCCGTTTGAGATGGTGCAGGTGCCCATCTGTGGCCATGTTGTGTGGCATGAAGCATACGTCTCCAAAGAAGTGACTTGAATTGGGAATATGATGTGGTGCAGAAAAATGAAGCAGCACTTTAGAATGGCTATGGTTCACTTGATGGTGTAACCGCTGTGCATTTGGGCTTTGTTGTATTACCTCACCACATATTAGGATTGTTGTATGACATCGTGTGTGTGTGTGTGTGTCAGCAGATTTTGAATGAGGAAGCTGTTGGAGTTGAGGCCAATATATTTTCTTTGACCTTTGACTTAACTAAAAAGATACTCACCTGGCATTGGTCTCTCCTCTTGCATCTTGACACTCGACCAAGATGTCTCCTCTAATCCTCCCGGTTTACTCAACACGTCTGTCCTATCTTTTTGCCCTCTTCAAGGCTTCACTTTTCTCTTCAACTGTTCCTTCCCATTTCAAGCATGCTTCAGTACGACCTATTTTGGAAAAACCTACGCTCGACACCTCCTTGCTTTCTAATTTCCACCCCATATCTCTCCTTCTGCTTCTATCTAAGCTTTTGGAGAGCATTGTTTCTCTTTTATTACTTTGCACCCTCTTCTACCTCCTTTCCAATCTGGTCTTAGGCCACTCCACTACACTGAAATTGCTCTCTTGTCCGTCACCAACACACATCTCTCATCGCGCCATTCTAAATTCTCTTCTCTTCCCATTCCTATAGATATCTCGGCTGAATTTGACAGTCGACCACACCATTCTTCTCTGTTATTTTGCTGAACTTGACTTCCACGTCTCTGTTCTCATCTGCTTTCATTCTTACCCCTCAGGACGCATCTTCTCTGTTTAGTTTTCTGTTCACTCTTCCTCCATCTTGCCCCTCCTACACTATGTCCCTCAAGGTTCTGTTCTTGGTCCCCCCTTTTTTCTCTTTACACCTCTCCTCTTCGCTCTATTATCTCATCTTTTGGCTTTTCTTACTACCTCTACGCGGATGATTTGCACATCCTTCTATCGTTCACACTTTTACAGATTCTATTCACTCTTCCGTGTTTGCCTGTTTTTTCGCTGTTCAGTCATGGATGTCCTCTCACTATCTTCATCTCTATCCATCAAAAACGGATGTACTTTTCCCCTCCTTCTTCCCCCTCCGTCAGTCTGCGTTTTCCCCTACCTTTTTTATATCTCCCTCAGCCCATAATCTTGTTGTCTTCCTCGATTCTTCCCTTTTTTCTGCTCATATCTCCTCTATCTCCCTCTATTGCCACTTTTGTTTATTTAATATTCAAAAAGCTCGTTGGTTCCTTACTTTTTCATCTACTAAACTCCTTATATCTTTGCTAATTTGCTCCCTTCTGTTCTATTGCTCATCTCTCCTCCTTGGTCTCCCTGCATCTCACCTTGTTCCCCTTCGCTCAATTTATCATTCATCAGCACACATTACCCCAGTCACTGTTTCACTTCCGCTCTGCACTCTTCTCACCGGGGGCCCAATTCATGGAATAATCTGTGCTGAAAATCAGGTACTTGCTTGCAAAATCGCGTGCAAGTCCCTCTTCGTTGATTCATGGAACACAATGCACAGGGCTTACACGGGACTTGCGAGGAATCTGTGCTGGTCCACAACATCACTGTGACCCGACGAATAGCTTGCACAAGACTCCAAGAGAAGGGCCGGCCATGCCTGTGCATCCATCTGAAAAGGGGGCGGAACATGTTGAATGAGGAAGAACAAGTGAAAATGTGGGAGTTACCAGGGACTTACCATCGTCCAACAATCATACCACCCATACGCGAGGAAAACAAACATATTCATGGAATTGAACAGGGAACACCGGCTCTCGAAAAGGGATATACAAATCCAGAAACGCCTGCGCCACGCGATAGCAGCCATAAATGTCAACGCGCACACTAACACATGCATAAAAAGCAAACACGATCAACAAACGCACAAATAGAGCCACGATGAATGCACCATTTGTTGCAGCAATCGTCCAGGGACACCTCAGTTGGAGGAGGATGGCCAGGGCCTGTATCTTCCGCCCAAGATCCAGCCTTTTTGGCATGTCTGATGACCAGGTCTATGGTAAGTATAGGTTCCCCCCCATATCATCTCATCGCTCACTGAGCTGCATTTTTTGGCCACTGGCTCATTCCAGGGGACCACTGTCATAGTAGGTGGCATCTCCCAGGGCACAGATCTCACTGCTTACAGTGTTGGTGTTGGCAATCATAATAGAACATTCTTCTGACCGCTGACATTTCTCTATGCCCATAAAACCGGCAATAAAGGCAAGCAGTGGTCCAGGATTTGTATGGGGTTGCGCAAATCCCCAACGTGGTAGGTGCCATTGATTGCACCCATGTTGCTCTACGTTCACATGGAGCAACAGAGCACATCTACTGAAACCGTAAACATTGGCACTCCATCAAAGTTCAGGTTGTATGTGATACCAAGGACATCATTACTGAAGTGTATGCCAACTATCCTGGTAGCACACATGATAGTTACATCTTCAGGATGTCCCTGCTACACCGGGCCCTGGAAGCTGGGAAGCATGGCAACACATGGCTCATTGGTGAGTATGAATGGCTATGCACATGCATGCATGTTGCACACAGACAAATAGACACTGTCAACAAATGACAATGACAACCATTTTCACCTCTACAGGGGCAGTGCCTACCCTCTGAGCACATACATGATGACGCCCATACGCAACCCCAACACACCTGCTGAGGTAAGGTACGACACTGCCCTATTGCAACTCGGAACATAGTGGAGCGCACATTCAGAGAGCTCAAGTCACGGTTCTGCTACCTTGACCACTCTGGTGGTGTGTTGCTGTATGCACCATCAGTAGTCTGCAGGATCATTGTGGCAGCATGTGTCCTGCACAATGTTGCAACATGCCGTGGCATCCCATGGTGGTGGCACACCATCCACACCCACAGGCACACCACTTGTGTATTGCTGGGCAAAGTGCACGTAGAGAGGCTGCTCGTACCCACCTTGTGCAATCTTTTTCACCTAAAATTCTTCCCCTGTGGAGTGCACACGATACCACCAAATACCATGTGCCATTCAATGATAACAATGGGCCAATCCACTGTGCCCACAAAACCACCCTGAGAAAGAGCCGTTGGAAGTGCACATTTGTGGGCATCCCTTAGAACTAAAAAGACATTTCATTTTGTGTTTCTCAAAGAAACACATTGGAGAGGGAGGACAGCACTACCACCATGTCAACCATTTGAATAAATCACCCATTTGGCACTGTAGGGTATTTTGTGTAAATTTGGGGCGTAGCATTATTTTCTTACTGCCAAAAACAAAGGTAATTTAGCAATAACTACTCCTTGCATTTAGATTGGGTTTGGCTTTATGGTGGTATAGTGATGATGCATTATTTCAGTAGACAAATACATTTTGTTGGTATGCATTTTGTTGTGGTATAGTGATGAGCATAGCTTTCTTTTCTATTTGTGGCCCTAATATACAAAACCTCCTTCTTCTTGCTTGGTCTGTTTGGGTGATCAGTAGAGAGGCCTTGGACCTACATTATTCAGAAACACCACATTTTCATATAGATTGCCACCTACTGCTGTTATCACTGATTTATCTACACCAGTGATGTATGTTTCCATAAATTATTCACAATAACATGTGGTATTATCACTAATTTATTTACATTAGTGAGACTATGTTTCTATAGAGTATTCACAATGACATGTGGTATTATCACGACTTTATTTACATTAGTGAGACTATGTTTCCATAGGCCTCTCTCTGCTGATTCATATACGCTCAGCAGACTATTGCATTATATTCAACTCAGAAGCCACACACACATACCCTGAGTGGAATCACGCACACAGCTATTTATAATTGCTCATGACATTGCTTCATCTGTACAGGAAACTTACTTCCATCTCCTGCAGAGTATTTTTTTTAGAGGCATCAAATGAAAAACAGATGCAAGAACACTCTTAGGCAGACTGTGTGTTATCACAATTTCATTTCAAAATGATACATTACCATTCTTGTGAGACAATCCTCTCTGAAATAAACATAAGACATTACCATTCTTGTGAGACAATCCTCTCTGAAATAAACATAAGAGAAACAAATGCAATAACACCATGAATTTCATTTAATGTTTGCAACAAGAAAAAGAAAGATTACATCATTTGTCTTGCAACATTATAACGTGGCAGTTAAACACAGGAGAATTCCCTATCGCTACCCTGCCTGCCTGATAGTAAATCATTTGTCCGGCAGTCACAATAATCTCACTCCATTTGTATATTTACCAGCTATTTGTAGCTCTCCCACACGTGATCTCCCTTGGCCAGTCGCCTTCGATGAATGAGCCCAGGGTTTTCTTTGTGTTTGAAGTTTGAAATGCACAGCAAGAACACGGAATTCTCAAGCCGGTGCCAAGTGACTAGGAAACCCCAGTCTCTGAAGGTCAGCAATGCAACTGGGACGATCCCTCCCAGCAGCCCAGCCAGGCGATCTCACAGCAGCTCCAGCCAAGTGACCTCACTGTAGCTCCGCAAAATGTCTTCTCCCTGTAATTCTGTCAGAGCTATTCCAAAAAACCTCCGTTACCTCCCTTAAGTTTACATAGCACCAATCAAAATTTATAGTATCGCCTCCTCCTTCCTCAACAATAACTCACTTTTACAGAAAGCAACTGTATCTAACTGATTTCCTGGCATTCGAATGTTGCTTCCTGCAAAGACAGTGAACAGGCCAAAGAAAAATTACACGTTTAAAAATGAATCTCAGACTGCCTCATTTTGCACATGGAGAACACATTATAATGTTAAGGAGTTAGAATCGTGTTAGTATTTGTTAGTTAAGTTAATTAATCAAGTATCTAATGTGTCACCTGTAAGTGAGGCATTTCAAGTCAGAAAAAAAATGGTGTGCTTTTAAATAGGTATTGAAAAAAAAATGATGTGCTTTTAAAATAGATAGCCTGTCTTCATATACATGTCCATATGTGAACCTGGAAACACATGGCTTGCTGTACCACATCGAAGTAATAATGTGATCTCATGCAGTGGTGCTGCACTCCAAAACACGCTAAATTATACTACATATCCCCTCCTTCTTCTGAGAATTTGGCCATGGTCCAAGCCACAATTAGAGAGAAACCCAACTTGCTCTCTTTCTTCTTTTAAAATGTATGCGTATTAGGATACCTTTCTCTCCCTGTTGTATCTACTAACATGAGCGACATCTTCATCTTCACTGGCAAAACAATCAACCATCCTCCCATTATTAGAACCAGGACAGCTAAACCCACTATAGAGCGTTCCCCCCAGGTTCCCCAATTAAACCTTTCCACTTCTATTATACCCAAGTTACTAACTGTAATATTGTTCTTTCTTAGATTCATTTTCACCACATGCTTCTTTTTATGATTCAGTAAGAACTCAACATCCGGGTCTATTGGCAATGCATCCACATAACATGAAATAATGTTAAACCTCCAATCGAAACAATTGTGTCCTTCGGAACCTGTAAGTAAAATACATTATATTTCACCTGTTTGACCACAAATGTTCCATGATTCAAGTGTACTACCGTAAAAATTCTTCACACAGGTGCTGACCAACCATGTACCTTTGACCATCTTAGCCTGTGCCAATTCTTCACCCCCCATATTGCTAATAACTACTTCACATCCTTCTGATATACTTGGGTCAGATTTCAAACCACAAATAGCTTCTGTAGCATCAGGAATAAATTGTTTACCGGGGCACATATAATTTTGTTCTTTAAATTTCACACAAGTTTCCAAATTTGGTATCAAGTAAACCTCAGGCTCCCATGACGGAAATGACACCACTTCTGGAGGCTTAATCCTAATAAATGTGTCCTCTTGCCAAAATCCCACATTGTGTACCCACTTAGTTTGATAAATGAGTTCAGGGGCTAAATATGGGATGCATAGTAAAAACCCTATTTCCAACCTTTCCAAGTCCACATATAAGGGCGTTGCATTACCCATTTCAAATGCAATTTTTACCTGTACCACATCAATCTCCCTCCTGGTCAACCTTTCTATCATTTGATGAATAATATCCTGTGAAACGAAGTACAATGGCATATGTCCTTGAATCAATTGTAAAATTGCAGTTTGAACTTCTCTCATATAATTCGTTAACAGGCTATCAACAGGATTCATTATTTTCAAAATCTCACTCAATGTTCTGTCATGCTTAATAATCAATTTAGTTGCTCGTTAAATTACATCCGCTTGTTCATTCAATATGATCGCAGTTTCATTTATGAACCTTACTTCATCTAATCCCCCTATAATTCCATCTAAAGTTTTTTGTATTATTTCTAGGTCAACAGTCAATTGTTGTGCTTTAGTACTCAGCATCCCTACTGAAATGGCATTGGCTGTCGACATTGTGGTACCTATTATGGCTCCAATTATAGACATTACCAATGAGACTGCAAGCATTACAGCTCCTCATTTTCCTCTCCTCGTCTTAATGTCTGCTGAATTCACAAATGTTTTCTCCAATTGCATCAACATATCTCTTATTGACTGTTTAGCGTCTTCTTTCCTTAGTTCCAGCCACTCTTTAGTCTGCTCAGCTTTAATTCCAGTTTTATTAAAATGTTTTTCCATCAGAGGATCAGGATTCAATGGTATGTAAATGTTCTGGAAAATCATCCTTCTATCACACATGATGAATCCTGGTGCTTCTTCTACCGCAATACCAGATGCTGGTCCAGGCTCAATGACAACCTGTGCTTCTAAAGTTTTGAAGTTCGTTCTGAATGTCATCATAATTATCCATATTGTTGGCGTCATCATCAATGCTGATTGCTTTGTAGCCTTGGTCTTCGCGCCCTTCCGGGGCTTCTCCGGAATCCATCCGCGTGGACTCCAGGACTCCATCGTCTCCCGTGTTCTCCGGTCCTTGAACCTCCGACTAAATGTATGTTAATATTCTAAACCAAATAGAAAAGAAACAAATTAAGTACATAGCACAATACTAACTTCACCCTTTTGCCAAAAATAAAATTATGTATATCCATGCACTCCATAAATCATTTTGCCCTCTTCCTCTCGCTTTCTGAAATTAAGCACATGTTAAAGAGAAAACAAACATACATAAAATATCATTCAACATTTAATACATTTTCATTTTGGAAACCAACTCCATTAATTTGAGCTTCCATTTCTTTTTTTTTTTTTTACATATATACATATTCAGTGAAAAAACTTTGTTAAAGGGACGTTATGGTTAAGTTGCGCTGCTAAAAACCTTTAAAATTCAGTGAAAAAACTTTGTTAAAGGGACATTATTGTTAAGTTGCGCTGCTAAAAACCTATGAAATTCAGTGAAAAAACTTTGTCAAAGGGACGTTATGGTTCCAAGTAAAACCGAAAAACCCTTGAAATTCGCCAGTTATGGTAAGCTAAGCAACCATAACTCGCGCCACCACCATGCACTGCTAAGACTAACACCCAGGACATCAAAGATGACATCACACATGTCATTGATGACATCACAATGTTCCTAAGGCTCGTGCGAACCGTGTTACCTGCAATGAGTGCAAAATGATACTCAGTCGTGGGAAGCACAGTAAGTACAGCTTTGGGACCACTACTACGAAGCAGCACCTGAGGTCATTTCACTCTGCGGCTATTCGCAGGGTTGTACCTTGCGAAGAACGTAGTAGGTTGATTTCCTCTACTTCATCCTCTGTTTCTGATCCTGTCACCACAAGGACCACCTCTGTGGGACAGCGTCTTCCTCAAGCTGCCTCACAGGCCATACAGAATGCTGATGACCCTTACCTTTCGAGGGTCACAATTGTATGTATGTACTGTGACACAGTACTCTTTAGGGGGGAGCGACTACCCAAATAAAACCCACTCTACATCTTCCTCTCTCAGCTCGCCCTTTCTTATCCCTGTGGTTGGTGTCCCCCCTTACCTTCCTTTCCCCTCCTCTCCTAGTGTGTCATGTATAAAAAACCAAAAAAATACAAAATATCAAAAATCAAAAAAAAAATAAGGCTCTTTTCAGAGCCACCTTTCACAGTTAAAAAATAGAAGTGAAAATAAATGAAGCAGGGCCCTTTGTATTTTTTAGAAGTCCGCGGACAGTTCGCGAACATTTTAAAAAATTGGTTTGCTACCCTATCACAAACATTGCAATTTTCTCTGGGAGGAAGTGGTGGCTCTGAAAAGAACCTTTGGGAGGTGTTTGTAAATCAAAAATTATGAATGCTTAACACCTACTTCAAAATGGATGTTGTAATTCCAAAAAAGGTCGCAATGCATTTTGTACATTTCTCAGAAAAATCTGATTGCCACCATAAGTAAGATGGACTCCATCTTTGCGAAAAAAATTTGTACTACGAAACAGAATATTTTCATTGTGAAAAGAAGACATGCCAAAATCTTTTAGAAAGACACAAACAGCTTTATTAACATTGCGCCTTGCTTTTTCGATTTGTGGACCAAATGAAGAAGAACGAAGCCACATGTGTCTCTGCGCAATCCGTGCAAATATCACTTGAGAATTAGGAAACATGTCCATAACCTCCCCAAGTCCTTCTTTCATAGCAAATTGCAAAGAAATTCCAGTCACATGTCCTAAACTGTTCCCTCCACAATTAATTACAATTATGTCTGGATGTTGCTCTGTCTCCAAAGTAGCACAGATAAGTAGCAAGTCCAACCACTTCATTCCAGGTACTCCATGCCAGTGTACTTCCACATGTGGGAATCCAAGATCTACAGCTACTCCACAGCTTTCTGCATGCACCTTCAACCAATATATCTATGAATCTCCCAAAATCCATAAAATCTTTTTCCTAAAACACACAGACATAGCTATCTATTGTTCTCTCAGCAAAAACATTATATGAGAAGCTCTCTTCTGGCACAACACACCCACTACTGTGCTGGAATGGTGAAATTCACTATAAACTCACAGAAAGATCCACAAGAATTTCTAATGTACTTACTACAAGTAGTGGAAAACAAAAACATACCTATAAATGAAATCTTTCAGATTTCATACATGTGGAAACATACATGCACTCTCTGCAACAATGTGACACAAGAAGAAATCCCCAATGAACGCTTCATATATATATCAATACCAAATTGTGAATCCATTCCATTTCAGCGACTTGTACAAAATGCAAACCATGGTAGATTATGCTCTACCTGCAATTCAGATAATCGCTCCACGTTAGTAATATAAACACATAGTAAATACATAATACTAATGCTTCTATGTTACAATGCAGATGGTACCAAAAACAACTGCAAGCTGACTGGATTCACACATGGTCAAATATCACTTGGTAAGAAAACCTTCACAACAATAGGTATAATCTACCACGCAGGACCCACAACCAATTCAGGTCACTACACTGCATATATAAAAAAAGAAATGGGGATGGTTTGAATGTAATGATGGTACCATTACTCTAAAGCAGGGATTACCAGCAAATCTTACAAACGCTTATTTGATGTTCTTAAAACCAAAATTTGATAACTAAACTGTATTTAAACCATACGTAAACTTGTGTTAAAAAAATATAAACTGTTAGTATACTCCAAAAGCTATCTAACTGCTCAAAGATTCTACAACAACTAATCAGATAAATGAATACAACTAAATTAGACCAAAAATACACAGTTAGAATACGCCAATTGGTATCTAACTGTCCCAAAATTTAACAATATCCAAATAGATAAATCAATACCCCTAAAATATATAAAAAAAATAGACAGTTAGAAAACGCCAATTGGTATCTAACTGCTCCAAAATTTTATAATATCTAAAGAAATAAATAATATGTTACTGCTCCAAAAAAATGCAACAAGCCAAAGTATAAAGCATTAGCCAGAAACAATAAGTGAACACTGAAAACAAACAAACAAATAAACTGTAGCATGACAGAAAAAGTTTTTTTTTTAATCCAACATGGATTTTTTTTTCTCCCACAGACCCAATGATTTTAGCAACAAATACAGAAACTGAGCAAATTGCACACTACTCTGATTTGTAATCTACTAAATATGAGGGTCCAAAAAAAAAAGTATGTTCATTATACAATGTAATAAGTCATTACAAAATACTAATACTAACATGCTATTTTCTTTTATCACAGAAATTAACAAGAAATACATGTACTCCGGTTACTAGACCAAACAGTAAGTATACAATAATAAGGAGAACCATAGCAGCATATCACATCCATAGTATCTAATACCTTTGCTCCTTATACATTTGTTTTTCACCCAAAGTTATAAGCAAATATAAATGTGATATGCTGCGGTGGTTGTTGCCACAGCATAGAGTCTTGGGTGCATGGCCAAATGGCCAAATGGCCATTCACCCAAGACTCTCTACCCTGGCAACAACCACTGCAGCACATCACATCCATAGAGTCAAACTTTTCAACTATGGTCTATGGAAACTTTTAATGTCTGCTGACATTATGAGTGTTCTTAGAACACCTTCAACTTGCCAGCGAACAATACGGACAGCGTTTTCAGGACACCCCCTACGAACATTTCAGAACAACGCAGTAGTTCTTAGAACACTTTCAACTTGACAACGAACAATACGGACAGCGTCCTCAGGACACCCCCATTTTGTTTATTTGCAAACATTTCAGGACACCGCAAGTGTACTTAGAACACATTCAACTTGCCAGCGAACAATACGGACTATGCCTTCAGGACACCCCCTACAAACATTCCAGGACACTGTGAGTGTTCTTAGAAACGTCTTCAGAACACCCCCATTTAGTTTATTTGCGAACATTTCAGGACACCGCGAGTGTTCTTAGAACACATTCAACTTGACAGAGAACAATACGGACAGCGTCCTCAGGACACCCCAATTTTGTTTATTTGCAAACATTTCAGGACACGGCGAGTGTTCTTAGAACTGTTTCAGCTTGCTTGCGAACAAAAAGGACACATATTGAGTCCTCAGAACACCCCCCATTCAGTTTATTTAGAACATTTCTGAACACCCGTGATGTCCGCAGACAAATCAAACACAAAAAGAATGTCTAACACATAAAAAAACACAACTTTCATCCTATCTCATACACTCCCACCCTCCCCAAACACTCCTACACACCAACACACTCTACTAAATACACATTTTGAACAAAGTTTCACCGCGCTGTCCGTGGACGTCCGCGAATCCAAGATGGCACTACCGAAAATCTGACGCGCTTCACGCTCCACGCCGTCCAATCAGCGAACACATTGCATGTCCGTGGACATCACGCAAGCTGATTGGCCAATCAGGACACTGTCCGCGGAGCGAACAGGGAAGTGTGTCCGCGGACCGAACACAGATATCACTAATTTTTTTTACCTACTTTTTGGTCATTTTAAAAAAAACTACTGGACAGATTTTCACCAAATTTGCAAAAGCACCCTTTCGGGTCCAAGCTGCTGCTCCTGGTCCAAATTTGGTGAAAATCCATCCAGCGGTTTGGGCTGTAGACGCAAGAAAAAAAATGTTCCCATTCAGTTTATGGGAAAAAAAAAGTTTTGGGACCCCCCCCTATAACATTGCCCCCCCAGACGAATCCTCACCAAACTTTGCAAAAAAAATGCAGAGTGACCCAAATACTTTTTTTGCAATGTTTGCTGAGGATTCGTCCAGGGAGAGCGAAGTTATAAGCCACCCAAAAAGTGCTCATCCTATGGAAACACCAACTTAACCATAACTACATGGCCACTAGTGTGGCCATGTAATGTAATAATCAATCCTCTATGTTATTTCTCTGCTGTTGCCCTTTGACTAAACTCATTTACCTTACTTTCTTTTATGTATTCAAGGGACTTTATCTGTTTCTACACGCTCAAGCCTTTTAATTTCGTGTCTGGGATGCCAGGGTATAATTTGGTTTACATGAACAAACTGTTCTGTTGCTGTTTCACCTTCAGTTTTAAAAATGTTATAAACCACAGGAGAGACCTTATCTATCATTCGACATGGCACCTGCCAGGCTGTTAGAAGTTTGGAATTTTTCTGTTTACCTTTTCCAAAATGAAATTTATACACCTGATCGCCCACACAATACTCTTTCACTGATGTCTTTTTATCATAATATGACTTTGCACTGTCAGCAGCTTTTTCTAGATTTCGCTGTACAAAAGCAAATGCATGTTGTAAATGCTTCCTCGGTTCATCAATGTATTCATGGCCAGTAAGCATAATCTTTTAGTATTTCCAATGTTTTTTGTGAACCTCTGTGGCCTGCAGTTATTGCATCATGTGCATGGTGTAGCATTAGTCCTCTGAATGAAAGGGGTACCACCCACTGTATCTGTCCTATTATGGACTCTCTAAACATGAGTCCATCCTGTAGTCTAATTAATTTTTTATTCTTTAATAGCACCCTCAACTCTTCTTTTCCCATATAATCATTTTGTCATTTTGTTCAGGATCTATCAAATGATTATAATAGATTCCCAAAATTCGATCATCCTTTTGTGCCTCAATTTGATCTTGATCTGGTGTATCATAACTCCATTGTACTACTGGTTGATCTACCTCCTTTGGTGCTTTTGAACGTGTTACTGCATCAATTTGTATTTCACCAAGTAAATGTTCAATAGGTAGCAATTCTCCCATCACGGCCCCAATTTTAGCCAGGTGATCTGCCTTATCATTCCCCTCCTTATCCTCTCCTGGAGTTTTTAAATGCCCATGAATTTTCCTCCAGTATAATGTTAAGTCATTCTCTGACACCAATGTGTCTATGGCTTGTATCATTTTTCCATGTTTAAGTGGCTTTTTGTTGTATGTAATCATGCCTCTTGCTTTCCAGCCAGGTAAATATTCCACAAAGCTATTTCGTGCATAGTCAGAATCAGTCACCAGGACAATTTCACTAAATTTATTATCAACTGCAGTAGCAATTGCTTTATAAATGGCTGCCAATTCCGCTACTTGACTGCTCCTAGCTCCAATTCTCATCCCTATACTGGGGACGCCTTCACATTTCAACCAGACATTTCCTATTCCTGACACTAATTGTTATTACTGTCATTTTCAATGTGAAAAGCACAACCATCAACATATACAGTTGGCAAATCCTTGCATGTCTTTTCATCAAAAGCTTTATGTGGTGATTGCCCAAACTCCTGTAAACTAGATTCCACTTCTTCTTCGTTTGATACATGTTCAGCTGCACAGTCTTGTAGATCTGCTAAACCCTGAGCAACTGGGCTTTTTTTATTTTGGCCATATCTCACTTCTACAGGAAAACCTTGTAATGCTAGCGTCCATGAAGTGATTCTGGACTGTGCTAGGTTACCTGACCTGATTATTTTACTCTCTAAAAACTGCAATGGTTGATGATTGGTCTCAATAATTACCTTTTCTCCCTAAACAATGGGGCGGAAATGCTGTAGCGCCCACACAGTGGTCAAAAGGGCCTTTTCACATTCACTGAATTTAATTTCAACTTGGGAAAACGCCTTACTTGCATAGGCAATGGTTTTGTGATTCACATCATGTTTTTGTGATAGCAATGCTGACTTACATTGTTCAGAGAAACCTATTTCTATAAAGAAATCCCTATCCTTTATGGGGTATGCCAAACATGGTGCCTTTACAAGACATTCCTTTAATTTAGCCACTGCCTCAGATTGCTCTTTTTCCCATTTCCAGGGAGTATTCAGCTTTAACAGCTTAGTTAATGGTTGAGTAATTTCAGCATAATTTTCAATGAACTTCCTGTTATAGCCCGTCATTCCTAATAAACCTTTTACCCCTTTCTCATTTTTAGAGTCTTTTAGTTTTTGTATAGCCTCCACTTTATTCGTTTGTGGGTTTAATCCATGTTCAGTCACTTCATGGCCTAGAAAATTCACCTTTTTCTTGCACCATTGTGCCTTTGTAAAGATACTTTGGCGCCTGGTTTCTGCAATTGGGTAAGAACATGTCTTATTTCATCAAAATGATATTTCAAGCTTTCATTTATTATCAGTACATTATCGACATAAACTATGGTACCTCTTTCTGCTGCATCAGGCATGACCTTTCTCAAAAATATTCCAAATTCACTCCCACTATTGACATACTCAAATGGAACTCTAACCCACGCGTATTGCGTCTTATCAAATGAAAAGGAAAATAAATTCTGAATCTCCTCTGCCAATGGCAAGCACCAATATCCAGAGGTGATATCTAACGTGGTAAACACTTTTGAACCATGTACCTGAGATAGGCCCTTATCAATGAATGGCAGTGGCCATCTGCATACTGGCACGGTTTTATTTAACTCCCTCTAATCTGCACATAGTCGCCATTGACCATTTGGCTTTAATACACCTAAAATAGGTGTGTTGGATGTGCTATGAATAGGCCCGATAATACCCCGAGACTCCAAATTTTTAATAATCTCCAATGATTTTAAACATGCCAGTGGTAATCTATACTGGCGCACAAATACTGGGCTTCTGCTACACCCTTCCGGTAGCGTGGCCACATGTAAATCAGTTAGACCGCAATCATAAGCATCTTTTGCAAATACATCTTTAAACTCCATAAATATCTTCCTCAGTTCATTTCAATACTCTTTGCTGTCACATGCATCCGCTGATAAAATCTGCTTCTCTACCATTTTGGAGAATTCTGGAAAATGTTCTGGAAGGGGAATCTCGGCGCTTTCCTCTAACTGTGTGGCTGTGTCTCTCTGTAAAGCTGCCACTTTTAAATGTGTTGGCGTATCAGCTTCCACTTCAATAGGCTGATTTTCGGTTTCATTTTCAATTAAGTTAAATGTTATGCAATCCTCTTGATGACAGCACACTGTCTCACTTGAATCATAAGAATACACAGAATGGATTTTAAATATTCCTTTGGGCTGAGAATTCAGGTATTCTGGCAATTCACCCTTGGCATCTACATACTTTTCAGGTATATTTCCAATCACCATGTTATTCAGATCTACAGTATGATGTGATTTTTGGTTACCAGTCATTTGGTCGAAAACCAAATGGTCGAATGACCATTTGATCGAAGTAAAATGGTGGAAAAAAAAGGTCGATTTTTTTTTTTTTATTTTATGGGGGGGGTTCCCCCCAACCTCCCTTTTTCGTTATTAAAAATATTTTTTAAGCAACCAAAACTTAAAAAAAATATATAAATAAATAAATAAAAAATTTACCTTTTTTTTCCACCATTTTGATTCAATCAAATTGTCATTCGACCATTTATTTTCGACCATTTGACCGGACACCGTGATTTTTGTATGGCCTTTCCTAATGAGGAGTTTTCCTCTATGTGAATATCTTGACAACTTTTATTATTCACCTTGATTTTTACAGACCCTTCACCAATATCTACCAATGGAATGTATTCATAATCAAGGCCTTGCTGTTTTATGGATTCATTCAAGCACACAAATGCATAAGAATCTTTCATCTGCTGTCAATTTTTGCACTTCAGTGTTATTGCAACCTGTTTGGTGAATGCAGGGATAATAGTATCCTTCCTCATTTGTAATTCAATTGCATATGGGACCAGTTGTGTGCAATGATAACCCTTCTTTTGTCTTCAAATTCAGGTGCAGGCACACCTAGGCGTGCCCATATTTTTTGATTAAGGAAATCTAACACCATACACATTCCTTGCATGATATCATTGCCCATGTAAAAGTCATTCTGTGTTCCACTCACTATCCAAAAATTATGGTAAATAGTTTTCTGCCCAATACTAATTTTTAACATGCATCTGCCTGCAATTCGGTTTTCAAAGTCTGGACTGTCCAAGCCAGAGACATATTGGTTTTTAATTCTAAATTTCGGGATCTCTTCCCTCTCCATTATTTTTTGCAATAATTTCTCATTAATAAAACTCCTTTCCTGTTCAAGCACTAAAGTGGCTTTATTGTTTTAGAATAGTTATTTATACCAATGTGAACCCATGGTTGCTCATCTTCCATGTGTATTTCGGCAAGAGTGGTAATGTGTTTTTCTGCATCTGTTTTAGGAACAGTATTCTGTTTGCATGTTTTCTCTTTTAAATAAAAGCGTAATGTGTGCTCATCTATGGCAGTTTGCAATCTTTTCCTTGGGTCCAAGTATATCTGTACAGATTGTTTCTCATCTTCACTCTGCATTTTATCTTGGCACATCAAAATGACAGTGACGCTAGGTATACAGCTATTCTGGAGATATACCTCTACTGCATCATTTGTTTTGGCAACGGTGTGACATTCATTTATATTGCTGTTTTGTGATTTTATTTTCTTTGGTCTCAATGGTTTTTTGGTTAAGGACCACAGTACTGTATTCACCCCATCTATGAGAGGAGACAATCTTTTCAGGCAATCTGTTCCCATCAGAAATGGAATATCACAAATGGATGTGACCAATACCTCCTGTTTCATTCTATGTTTACCTATCTCTATGTCAACCTTGGTGACGCCTATGATAGGCACCTCCTCCCGTTTAAAATTATGCACTGGACCTTGATTGTCCTTCAATGTGATCTGATTCTGTGGGGATCTCCCTTCATTGATACTCTTTACCAATTCCTTAGACATAATTGTGGCCTGTGCACCAGAGTCAATCATTGCAAATGTATTGCATTTTTGTTCTACAGTGATGGGAGCATAATACCTGTCTTCAACTTCCTCTAACACACATAAGAAGTGCGAATTCTTACTGATTTCAGGGCTCACCTTTCTCAGGCCTTTTTCACTTTTGGGTAAGCACATTGGTAAATGGAAAGACATTTTCCCTCCTTTTTGCCCATTTCTGTGTGAGAGACTTTATTCATTTCCCCATGTTCAGAGGTTTTTTGGAGTGTGGCCACTACTCGCCCATCCATCCAGGTATCATTACAATCCTCCAACTGAACATGTGTAACAGCATCACTTGGCAATTTGTCATTGTGTAACTCTGTGCGTTTGTGGTTATTTAATATGGTACCAGTCCTTTTACCTTCTTCAAAAATATGTGGCTCAAATAATTCTTCAGGTGATTGACATGTACCCTCCTTTTGAGTATTTCTTTTTACTGTTTGTATTTGGTTATTGTTCTGATTGCCCATGGAAGGAGTTATAGCATTGCCACTTACTTCCTGTTCACTGGTATTCCCCATGCATGAGTCATTTTTCTTAAATCTGTCTTTTTGTTCCTTTGGAATTTCAGGTGTTTCTTTTTCATTTGTATACATCTCCAATGTTTGATTTAGCTCTAGGTTAAACCGTACCTCTCTTTTAGAAGTATTTACACTTTCTGTTACATGTTCATTTAGTGGTACTTTCACTTTTAAATCATTAGGCATCTCAAAGTCATTATGCAAAATTACATCAGAGCAATCTGTCTTTTTGGCACTGCCGGTATCATAAGTACTTAGTTACTTTTCAGAAACCCCCCGTCCATTGCTAGGGCCTTCTGCCGCCTCATTGGATGACTGTTTTTGCGCTGTACAGAGCTTTCCTATTTGCTCAGCTAACATTTTAACTTGGGCCTCGAGACACTGGCACCTTTCCATCTCTCTAGAATCCTCTCTCTGTGGCCTAGATCGATATTGGTTGTTTTCCCCCTGATTGGATCTATTCTGGTACCTCTCAAGAGAATTATTTCTATTGGGGTGGTTCCTGAACTCTTGATTCATTTGTGGAGGTGAGCGGGATGCACCCATCCTTTGGTTGTAGTCCCCTGGTGGGGAATCATTGTACTGACTTGGAGTGTAGTACATGTTCTGCCTCATGTCCTGTCTCTCAGGTTGTGGGTACTGGCCCCTATGTTGATTCCCATTATCAGCAAATCGATCCACATATCAGAGTCTATCCTGATTACCATATATCATGGTATTGAGGTCAAATCTACTCTGTGTCCCCAATGTGTGATAGGTACCATCATTTCTTTGATCCTGATTTTGTCTCTAGTTATTGTTCATGCCTGACATATCAGGCCGATAGCCTGCCCGGGGCCTATCTCCTAAGTACCTGGGGCTGATGTAGCTCTCTCTATTACTTGGATCATGTGATTGAAACATTGGTACAGGGTGTGATGACCTTTGTTGATTACCCCTTTGTTCAGGTGCCAAATTATTTTTACTTGGACTTTGAGCAGACTCAAGGGGCATTTTGGCTGACCTGATTTCCATCACTGTTGCTGATGGTTCTTTAGATTTAGGTCTAGTATCTTTCATTTTATCACTTTCTCGACCCTGACAATAGAGTACCTCGTATAGTTTTGTGCTTTGGTGTACAATCCATTCAAGGGACTTGTCACGATCAAATTCACGAACCAGTTGTGATATAATGTCTTTCTGTAACCCATAGAAGTATGCAGTTTTAAACTCATTAGAATTGGCGTCAAAAGATACATCAAAGCGAAAAATGGCTCTTTTTAAGTCTTGTTAAAACTGGCGAGGAGATGTATTAGGCCTAGCAGTGATTGTGTAAGCGACTTTCTTTGCCTCCTGCAATGACTTAAAAGGAGAAAAATGACGCCTAATCTCTTTTTCAAACTCTGCCCATGTCATATTCTGCTGCTCATTCAATCCTCTTATGATACTGGCCGTCGGAGCATCTAAAGTTAAATGCAAATACTGCCTGTACTGTTCCTTAGGTATCTGGAGGGCTTTAAAAATGTCATGGACCGCTTCTAAGTGATCCTCTATGCAGCATTCCCCTCCCTTTTTAAATGGTTTGATCAGGGCTTTAATGGATTTCATTATCTTTATGCGGTTACTTGTTGCAATGCATTGAATTGCACTACTTGGTGACTCAACCCTGGTTCCAGGTGTATGGGATTGGTGGTGGCCCCCAATGGGAGTGTCAAATCCCCCAAGAGCGCTGCAACCAAGTTCAGTCACTGGCCCAGTCACTGGGGCGCTAGCTCTTTGGGTAGAAATAGAATTCACCTCAACTCCATTGAATGTGGTGCCTTGCCGCCTCTCCTGGGACCTGGGAATGCACATTTGCTGTTCCAAGTCCTTACACTTTTTAAGGAGCATGTCTGCTACGTTTTTGCAAATAGTTGTTTTCATCACTCATTTTATTAATTACCTCCTGCATGTCGCACATTTGCATTTGGCATTCATTAAATTCTCTTGTCTCTTTCTTGACACATTTTAATCATTTCATGTTCTGCATTTTGGAGATCACTTTCTTTTCCATAATGTTATTTTTGTAAAATCTGCATTTCTGAAACCATCTCATCTTTATCTTGTCTAATGTGGTCCACCAATGCCTTTAAGTATATCAATTCTTGTTGACTGTCCTCAAACTGTTTCTTGCTTTTGGACAATTGAATATCAAAATCTCTGTATTTTAACTGCATGTCTTTCTGACATCCTTCTAATTCTGCTCTTAACATTTCCTCCTTTTTATTTGCCCCATCTAGGTCAGCCTTTAACCTGTTAATCAGCTTGGTATCATTTTCCTGCATTCGCAGGGACCTATTCAAAATAAACCAGATCTTGGCGCACAGCCGTATCAAACAATCTTTCTCTGCATGTTTATCAGCTGCATTTAATAACCTTAGAAGGCAGACCTGAATTATGCTGCCTTCTGCAAAGGTATTGTCTAGTTTTTCTTTCTGCACCTCACCATGAATGCGGTCATGCCATTCTGAGGCACTGTTCGATGACCACGTCCCATGTGCATATACCTTTGCCTCTAAATATTGCACTAGCTCTGGGAATGTGGCTTCCATTTAAGACATTCTGAAATTTGTTTTTATTGACACACTGTTATTATGAAATGGGTTCCCTTTAATGTACAGATGGCAGTGTGAGACACACTTGCCACGCCCAGTAGGTGCTCTATGATCACTTTCCTGGCCTGCAACGCACCATAAATATGTAGGGTATTTTGTGTAAATTTGGGGCCTAGCTGTATTTTCTTACCGCCAAAAACAAAGATAATTTAGCAATAACTACGGATTGCATTTAGATTGGGTTTGGCTTTATGGTGGTATAGTGATGATGCATTATTTCAGTAGACAAATACATTTTGTTGGTATGCATTTTGTTGTGGCGTAGTGATGAGCATAGCTTTCTTTTCTATTTGTGGCCCTAATATACAAAACCCCCTTCTTCTTGCTTGGTCTGTTCGGGTGATCACTAGAGATGCCTTGGACCTACATTATTCAGAAACACCACATTTTCATATACATTGCCACTTACGGCTGTTATCACTGATTTATCTACACCAGTGAGCTATGTTTCCATAGAGTATTCACAATAACATGTGGTATTATCACTGATTTATTTATATTAGTGAGACTATGGGCCTCATTACAAATCGCCCGGTATGGAAACAACGGTGGCGGTAAACCCGCCACCACCGTTGTTTCCATGCTGGGCGATCACAACTCCTTCAGGCGGGAGGTGATGTTCCCACCAGGTCTGACCTGGCGGGTTTAACACTGCCCGCCTGCAGGCAGACGAGGAAACACTGGCAGCATTACGAGATGCTGCCGGTGTTTCCATGATCCCCATTCCCATTGAGTCCCATAGGACTCAATGGGAATGGGGATTAACACCATTCTGCCTCCGTGATTCCCGGAAAACCGGGATTTTAATGCCCTGGTAATTCCGGGTATCACGGAGGCGGAATGGTAATACGAGTCTGGCAGTAACCAGGCAGTTTTACCGCCGCGGTTACCGCCAGACTCGTAATGAGGCCCTATGTTTCCATAGGCCTCTCTCTGCTGATTCATATACGCTCAGCAGACTATTGCATTATATTCCACTCAGAAGCCTCACACACATATCCTGAGTGGAATCACGCACATAGCTATTTATAATTGCTCATGTCATTGCTTCATCTGTACAGGAAACTTGGCACATTAAACATCCTTCCCTCTCCTGCAGAGTATTTTGTTTTAGAGGCATCAAATGAAAAACAGAGGCAAGAACACTCTTAGGCAGACTGTGTGTTATCACAATTTCATTTCAAAATGATACATTACCATTCTTGTGAGACAATCCTCTCTGAAATAAACATAAGAGAAACAAATGCAATAACACCACAAATTTCATTTCATGTTTGCAACAAGAAAAAGAAAGATTACATCATTTGTATTTGTCTTGCAACATTATACCTGGGAGTTAAACACAGGAGAATTCCCTATCGCTACCCTGCCTGCCTGATAGTAAATCAATCATCCGGCAGTCACAATAATCTCACTCCATTTGTATATTTACCAGCTATTTGTAGCTCTCCCACACGTGATCTCCCTTGGCCAGTCGCCTTCAATGAATGAGCCCAGGGTTTTCTTTGTGTTTAAAGTTTGAAGTGCACAGAGAGAACACAGAATTCTCAAGCCGGTGCCAAGTGACTAGGAAACCCCAGTCTCTGAAGGTCAGCAATGTAACTGGGACGACCCCTCCCAGCAGCCCAGCCAGGCGATCTCACAGCAGCTCCAGGCAAGTGACCTCACTGTAGCTCCGCAAAATGTCTTCTCTCTGTAATTCTGTCAGAGCTATTCCAAAAAACCTCCCCTAAGTTTACGTAGCACCAATCCAAATTTATAGTATCGCCTCCTCCTTCCTCAACAATATCTCACTTTTACAGAAAGCAACTGTATCTAACTAATTTCCTGGCATTCGAATTTTGCTTCCTGCAAAGACAGTGAACAGGGCAAAGAAAAATGACATGTTTAAAAATGAATCTCAGCCTGCCTCATTTTGCACATGGAGAATACATTATAATGCTAAGAGTTAGAATTGTTTTAGTATTTGTTAGTTAAGTTAATCAAGTATCTAATGTGTCTCGTGTAAGTGAGGCATTTCAAGTGAGAAAAAAAATGGTGTGCTTTTAAATAGGTATTGAAAAAAGAATGGTGTGCTTTTAAAATAGACAGCCTGTCTTCTAATGCATGTCCATGTGTTACCCTGGTAACACATGGCTAGCTGTACCATATCACAGTAATAATGTGATCTCATGCAGTGGCGCTGCACTCCAAAACACGCTAAATTATACTACAGCACAAAAAAATCCCAAATTACTAACTAACATACCAGTCAAATTTGTAAGCAGCGATAAATCTTGAAACATGTCAGAATTGCAAGTTACACATGACTTCAAAAATTAACATGGACACAAAATATAACAAGCACAACAGCATACTGATGCACACATGTTCTAGAATGTGCATGAATCAAACAGGGATCATGTCAAGCGGAACAAAATTAGAATCTAATACATGAGTGTTAAACAGACAAACATTTAATAGAAAGAGCCCAGAGCGAGACCAAAAAGACCATAAACCATCAAATAATTTTATGTCATTTTATAAAAAAATATATTGTCATTTTATTATTATATCAAAAAATAGATACAATTCATATTCAGACTGTATATGCCTAAACCAAAAATTGGCTCAATGTGTTACAAATTAAGTACATCATAATAGAAATACATTGTACACCATTAAAGCGGACCAACTAGAGGGTCCACAACGCATGCAAACGTACAAGGCACTGAAAACCCAAGGTGAGTGAAGGGGATCAATCAAGGTAGGAAAGCGGTGTCCACGCAAATGCTTGCAAAATCCTAACATCATATCTAGGAAACATACAGTCACAAATAGTATATTTTGATGAAAAGAATTGTGCAAAAAATTGAATAGAGTCGCCATGATGCATACAAACATGATTCTATTGTGGGTTGTATAAAAGAAGAGCAGTATCGATCCACATGTAACACAATCAGGCAACATGGCCACAAGAAACCCCATTCCAAATACACTAATTAACAAGAGGTAATTGACAATTGTGACAAGAGGGCGAAACACCAGAATATCCACATCCAGACATGCAGCAACTAATGTAGCCATTCCATAAGGATCAAGATAAATGCACATTTTACCTGTCCCCTTGGCATGCAGTCGACAGTCAAACTTCATTCCATGAAATAGCCATCATAATCCCTGACGGAAAGGTCTGCAGACAATGAACAAAATGAAACCGAGTGCAGCTAACACATCCATGCACCCAAAAACTCAAGACCCACGGGACTCCCTCGGTGACATACAACACATGCAAAAAACATCTCACAAGACAACCATCATCATGTGTCCCAGCACACACGCAACAACACCTGCACACTGCATGCAAATCGAATGCACAAAACACACACACGGACAAACAACAACAACCCCCACACTACCTGTCTTCCTGAAAGACATGTAGCAAATGTGCATGTCACATATCCCCATTCACAAGACGATGGCACATACACAACACACACATCAGTCAACATGCTGCAATGAGAATACATCAGATATGCAGATAATTGAGCAAACAAAAAAGCAGGAAATAACCCTGGAAGACTATCAATGACATGACAAGGTATGCCATCACCTGTGTAGTATTGGGACAGTGCACTAAACATAGTCATGGGAGCCTGTGATGCAAAACACAAGAATGCAAGTACACAAATACTCACCTTTTGCACTCCAGGCAGGATCATGCTTGACACAGCAATTCACAGAGGCTGATGTCAGACTGGAAGGCTGGCCACCGATGCAACTGCCATGTAAGACATAAGCAGACAAGACAAAGATATGTGATACTGCAAGCAAGGATAGATGTATGCTAAACGTAGGATGCAAAGTAAAACTGCAAAGTCAATGCAGAGTTCCTTTTCACAGCATACAATTGGTCCAATTGTGCATTCAATTGAATGCAGCAGTACAATACACTCAGCCACGGTCAACTTGAAGCTGAAAAGATCATGGTGCAGCATGTATAGGACATGCATGTGACAGCACCAACACCACACAATGCAATGTGCTGCTTCACAACATAGCATCTCAAAATAGTGCATTGATTGTTCCATGTTTGTGACTCATAACTGGGGCTGCACACCATGAATTGGGAACCCTAAGCAAGATAGGCCAAATGTGCTGTAGACCCATTACCCCACAAACATTTCAAGGGATGTGAAGTGTCGCTCAATACACATGGTCAAAGTACAATGAGACACACACCAGCACAGCCATCAACATCTGCACACAGGCCACAAACAGCCAGCCCTGCCGCCCACTCCCAACCACCCAAGAAGGACCCACACACTTGGAACTCCCACAATTTTGAATATGGAACCAGGGGCCCCACTAATCCATAGAAACAACACAATGCCCCGACCTATCACCAGAAGCACACCCTGTTAAACATGCACCCATGACTTAGTATTAGTGCCCCACAAGACAAGTCAATCCAAAGTAATCACACACAGTGCAGGACTCCAAGCCAAATACCACACAAGCATTTGCAAATGCACTTCACTGACCTGCACAGGATACCCACCTGCCTAGTATAGAATGCAACCCATCGGGAGACGCATCCCCTAAATGCAATGATATGCATAGTAACAACAGAAAGAACATGAACATCCATGGCAACACAGGAATTGATGAAGACAATATGCAGAGAGCACCCACTGCAGAAGCACCACCCGGTGCAAGAGGGTTACAGGACATAGATTGTGATCTGCCCAGGAGTGCAGTAGAGCACAACAGAGAGAGGGAGAGAGAGTGACAGTGAGAGGGAAGGCCACATTAAACACACTTCAAGGAGTACATTGCCTGGACTGGAGATGGCCAATGACATGCACTACACCACAGTAATTGTGGGCATAGATGAGATGACCGAGGGAGGTAACAGAGTGACATGAGTACCACTTCAAAAACCATCCTGCCATGGTAGCATGCAAAGCACATATAAGTAAAGTTATACATGCAGCAAACATGGGGAACAGTGACGCATGCTCAACATTCAAGACAGTGCTCATGCTTGACTGTGCTGGCATGGTGGGAATCCTGCATCACTTTCACCAGGAACTGTGTCTCCGAATAAGTGACAGGAGGGCCAATGCCTGGTGGAGGGCATGAGGAGCATGGACGTCAAAGGGTGCAGGGTGTCTCCCCTGAGACAGCAGTCACCGCCACTACACAGATTACTGAAAAAATGTGGCAGAAGACATTACAACCACCATGCAAGCATGGAAGTTGACCTCGCTATGCATGCCTGCATGTCCACCACTGCAAATGGCATGGCCTTGATTGGGCAACTGCACAACTACATGTGAAAACAAAAAATCAAAATAAAACCTGGAAAGGGCAACTCAAAAATATCATGCCAACATCCAGGCATGGGGTCTACAAAAGCATTAAAAAATCAAAAATGTCCATCATGGGCCAAGGGGTGGGGGGTCAACCCAGTAGGAGGGAGGGGCAGGGTGCATGTCAACATCACCAAAAACAAAATAAAATCCCCTCTATGGGCTTAAGGACCACACGGTTATGGTGGACCGGGAGGCATGTCTGTGCTGGCACCCCATCCAGCATTGAATCTGAAGGTGTAACTGGTGCTGGAGGCTCGCCACACAGTGTCCTGGCCTGGTTCTCAGTGGCAGTCACCATGCGTGACAGTGATGAATGGACCATCAGACTGAGGGCTTGGAGGTCACTATGCACAACCTCACGAGTTGCATGGAGTTCCTCTGAGATTGTCTGCCTCAATGATAACATCTCCTGGCAGATCAGTCTTCTGCTGCATGCCTCTTCCTCATGAATTACAGCTCTGTGGGTCAAACATCCATGCCTCAGGGCTTGCCTGTGTGCCTGGCTCTCTACAAGCAGGGATGCCTGCAGACACTGCAGATCTGCCCATCAGCCCCTAATGTTGGCCTCTATGCGCTGCCTGTGGGAGCGTCATGTATACCGCATGACCAGCAGGTGTTGTTCCACCTGTGTTGCTAGAGGGATCATGGACGTGGCCACCCTATCCATACCCTCAACCAAACTCTCATAGGCAGCACCCTGTTGGTGTGTGGAATGCAACATCTGCTGCTCCTACTCTGTCTACCGAGTCTGCACACATCCCCAAATGTGCGGGACCCACACCTGCCTGATCCATGGGAGCATGGCCCTTGCTGTGATGCCCCTGTCCCTGGCTGCAGGACTGCAATACTCCCTTGGACATCTGTCCCAGGACAAGAAAACCATACATGAGTGTGTGGCCTTGCAGCTGTGACCACATCAGATGGACGTGCCACCACTGACTGGCTTTGTAATAACACCTGACCACCTGAAGACTCACAGGCCCCAACTGCTCCACCCATTGGTGCACTCACCTCCACCAGCATTGAGGACTGCACGTATAGTTCAGCCACAGAGCCATTTGAGTCCAAAGAGTCAGAAGTGTCTGCAGCACAGCACAGGATGGTCTGTAGCACCAGTGGGATTTCACGGCCTGCCATGCCACCTCCTCCACTGGTGGTCTGAAGCACCACAGACTCTTCTTCCTCCTCTGCATCTGGTGGCTCCTCGTCGGTTCTTTCATTCCAGTGGCGACTCTGCCTTTCCAGCGCCAGAGACCTGCTTTTTATGCAGTTTTCCCCCATTCACACAGCCTGGCTGTCAATCACTCCAGCAGGGTGGCTGTCCCACCGGGACAGTCACCACAGCCAATCATTTCAGAGTGTGACCTGGGTCTCCAAGGATACCCTGTGCAGGGAGTCCTAAACCCCACCCTCACATCCTGTCCCCCCCAGTTTATATGTTCTGGTGTCCCCCCCACTTTATATGTTCTGGTGTGGAAATTGAAATAATATTATACCTCCTATCGCATTGTTTGAATGTATGTTGGCCTACGCCAAGTTGTCTAAAACATTGTGTAAATAGATTCCGCGGCAAGGTCTTGACCTTAATGTATTGTGTAAATCGCCATCTTGGATTTAGCCGCCATTTTAGGTTCTCTTGTAGTGTGGAAGTCACCCTGAACAACAAAATGGAGGCCGAATGACATTTCGAGTGGGATTCTGGCCGTTGTGACCTCCGCACACATGAATAAGTAATATGCCCGCAGGCCACTTGTTGGGGTCGCGAACGGAGACCTTGTCCTATCCCTGACCTATGTGTAAATGAACAACTGTATCAGCGGAACTGATCAAATGCATACATTATGGGATTGACCTGGCAACGAACTCTAGGCCTGGTTCCAAGAATGGTTAGCCCGCGAGGGGGTTGGCCAGAGCTGGATAAAAAGTATAAAAACCCGAGTATCCCAATGTACGGTCTCTCACACTAACACGGCGAACTACCGTTGATAGTTCGTTCTGTTACTTTGAGGGCCGAATAGCTATCCGTTTGTCAATTGACTTTTGGTAATTGTTGTATCTTTGAATAAAGCGCTTTGTATGTCCTTTGTAACCTGTGTTGGTGTGTTTCCTTTGGGCTTCCCGGCCTCATATCAATTTTTCTGTTTCCACAGTTGGCGCCCCAATAGGGACCCTCAAGTTTGATGCAGGATCATTGAAGGTTGACGCAGACTATCGAACCGGGATCGGACGGTGTGATTCTGTGGGCCCGACCGATCGAGACGCGATACATCGGCAGCGCTGCACGATCCGATCCTTGGACGATAGTCGTGTGGTCTGACACGGCATCTTGACGAGGGTCCAATTTTGAGGCGGGCAGATTTGCCGAAACCACCAAACACAAGGTAAAATTCGTTAGGTACGTTCTTTGGTAAACCGTACAGTCCTCCTTAGATTTGGTCAGGTGCAGTCGTGACCCGGCTCTTAATTTAACCCTGACAATTTGAATTTGGCGTATTGTATCTGCAGACACAATTATTGAACCAGGTAACACCAATTTTTTGTGAAATGCCTGGGAAATTGTCTAGCTGCTTTAGGGCTCTGTTCCGCAGCGATCGACAATCCTTGGAATTTAGCCGCCCGGCACCACAGGAGGGGTCGCCGGCGTGTACTATGTACTGTAAGTATGGCATTGGAAGTATAGTATTTAATGATATTTGGCACAGACAGACCAGACATGCCTCCGAATTTCAGTGGCCAATCAACGGTAGTTTTGAGATCCCCCGTATTGAATACTTAGAATCGATCTTGTTAAAGAAAAAGGCTAGACCAGCAGCCTTTGATGGGTTACAGAATTGGAAGAAAGAAGCATTACAGCAGCTTAAAAATAGGGATAAACATGCACGTCGTCATAAAACAAACGCTGAAAAAGCATTATTATATGATAAAGAAAAGCGGTCAGAATCAGTTAAAAATATGGATAGAGCCTTTTCACTCGGGATCCAGAAAATGTATCCCTCTATCTTTAGAGAAAGAAATCTTTTTCCATGTTTCTGAGGAATTTATTGAGAAATTATTAAATGAACGCAGGCCCGATGCCTCAGCGCCACCTCCGTATGCTCCTGTTTTGGGCGCTCTGCCCATTCCTGCTGTTGTTCCTGTTGTTATTCCTGTTCCCCCTGTACAGCCTATTGTTCCTAGTCCTTTGGTTATTGTTCCTCCGCCTATCGCGCCACCCCTTCCCCCTGCACTGATAGTTGCACCTTTGTTAAATTTACCTATACCTCCGTTCCCGAGTGGCCCCGTATTGACTGAAGTCGATTCAGGTGCAGGGTCAAAGATCGTGACTCGTAGTACTGTTTCTGCAGATAAGAAACAGGAATTGTTTGCATGGGCTAAGCATTGCATGGAGAAAGGTGATCAAGCCAATGTTTTTTACACATTATCTAATTTGAATAGTTTTCCCGAGAAAAATGTTTTTATCGAAGGTTTGGGGACTCATTTGTGTGTGATGTGGGGTAGATTACAAAATTCGGATCTTCCACAAGGGGTGAGAGATCTGAATGCTTTGGCACTTTCGAGGGACACAGAGCAGAAAGTATATGGACATGTTGAAAGATTGTTTGAGTTTAGGAAAGACTTTGAAAAATCACGAGATGAGGATGATGAAGATGATAGAATATATGTACAGACACGGTTCCTTCCGTGCCATAGATCGGCACCTGAGGAAGTACGAATTTGTACTAAAGATGCGGTTCGATGGATCTCGGATTCATCGATACCGCCAGACGAAGTGTATGACACGTATAGTCAGTATACAGTAGAAATGCAAAGAAAGGTAATTCAGGTGATGGTACAGCACCTACAAGAGGAATGTGTAAGGAAGAGGGTTAGTTGCCCCATAGAATTATTGGGGATTTGTAAAAGGGCTTTTTCGCCCGACACTTCTACAGCTGCCTTAGCGCTCGACCTGGCTCTATTGCTTAGTAAGCGGCAGGAGGTACCTATATCTCAGTTGCCTATGAGAGAGGTTCCTCCGACCTTTGTCCCAAAAGTTGAGATCCCCGCCAATGCGGCGACTGGTGCCCCCACGGTGGATATCCCTGCACATTATGTATCGCAATTTGTTCACGTCCCGTTTTCACGACAGGAAGTGAACACAATTAGACAATCAGTTCCCGATATTAGGAAAAACCCGACGGGGTTTTACAAAGAAATAGAGTCCGTTTTACAGTCCTCTGTGTTCACCTTGAGTGACATTGACTTGTTATTCCCTGTACTCCTACCCGTAGATGTATGGAAACAGGTTCGGACAATAGACGATGTGCCGGGGCTGGGAGATACGTGGGCAAATATGATTAGAATTGATGGAGAAAGACCAGCTGGTGAGAAACCACCACAGTTAATACTTACTTTACCTGATAGGATTGTCGCTAAACTAAAAACTATAATTCCAGAAAAAAGGATTATTTGGGACAAGCTTACGGCTTGTGTCCAAGGGAAAACTGAAGGCGCCACCGAATTTATTAATAGATTCGAGCAGGTATTTTCTGACTTCAGTGGACAGGATTTAGGTACAGAGTCGGGGAAGAGGTTGTTCGTGGACAAATTTGTACGTGGATTGTTACCTGACATCCAGTCACAAATTATGTCCTCTGAGAGCGCTTGGCAGGCAAAATCTCAATCTGATGTTTTGCACATGGCTCAGTATTATGAGAACCGTGTTAATAATGAGAAGGAACAAATTGAAAAGAGAAAGGGAGATTTGAAAACCAAAGTATTATTACAGCTAATTATTAGAAACCCCAGAGGAGGTATGACACAAACTAGAGGTCAGTACGTTCCAAAAGGAAATGCTCCTCTGAGTCCTGTAAATATTAATCAATGTGCTTATTGCCGCCAGGAAGGTGATTGGCGAGCACAGTGCCCTGTCCTTCGCCAGAGGTCAAGCAGTGAGTTTGGGGGTATGGGTAGATGACCTAGGGGCCGCCCTGGAGCAAGGGGCCCTGACAGAGGTCAGCTTTTACAAGATTCTCAGCAACCTTTTTCACGGGAAAATCAGATCTCGAGTATGGACTCGAGAAACATATTTGATCACCCTTCTGCTGCCTACCTTTCTGAAGAGCTTCCTTCTGATGAGGCTCTATTTCATTAGGATTGCCCGAAGCAGGGTTTGGAACCTTCACCTATTCCCGTTAATCAGAAAGGCCCCTACGTTGAATTATTAGTAGGGAATAGGAAACACCAGTTTTTGATTGACACTGGAGCACAGAAGTGCTCCATTGATCATTCTAGGGTTCCAAACATCCCACTGTCAGGGCAAACAAATGTTTCCGTAGGGTTTTCTGGTATACCAACTGTCTGTCCGGTTTCTGCACCGGTATCCGTTTCTTTGGGTCCCTTCACGGACCATTGTCCTTCTCTTCTCACTTCGAACTGTGGAGAGAATTTGCTGGGGTTGAATTTGTTAAAGAAATTGAACGCAGTAATTCATTGTTCTTCGGATGGAGTACGGCTAACGGTTTCACCACAGCAACTTCCTAATTCTCAGTTCTTGATTCGACCTTTACCTCCCGAGTTCAGCATTGTCCCGGAATGTTTGTGGGCGGTGGACGACAATGATGTTGGAGTGTTACAGATTGAGCCCGTTAAAATAGTCCTGAAACATGGGGTGAAACTGCCACGCATCCCGCAGTATAAAATATCAGTCGAAGGTGAACGTGCTTTGAAATGCATTGTCTCCGATTTTGTACATCGTGGGGTGATCGAGGAGATTACAGGTAGTTTGTGTAACAGTCCGATCTTACCCGTATATAAGAAAGGCGACAATGCAATTCCATACCGGTTTATAATTGATCTTCGTGCTATTAACCGAGTGGTCGCCCCACAATTTCCAATTGTGCCTGATGTGACGACGATATTAACAATGATCCCTGCTACGGCTACGCACTTCAGCGTTGTGGATTTAAAGAACGCTTTCTTTAGTATCCCTATACATAAAGAAAGCAGATATCTGTTTGCGTTCACCTTGGGGGGACGCTCATTTACATTTACAAGGGCACCTCAAGGGTATACTGAAAGTCCTAGTATTTATAGTAGAGCCTTGAAAGAGCAGCTTGACACCCTTGAATTGCCACCTGCTTGCACGCTGCTTCAATATGTTGACGATTTGCTTTTGACTGCAGACTCTGAGAGTGCCTGTAAAGAAGGCACTGTATTGTTGCTCGTTCATCTAGCTAAAAATGGTCATAAAGCTTCGCTTAAAAAATTTCAATATTGTTGTCAGGAGGTTGCCTATCTAGGCTACCTCCTGTCAAAGGAGGGGAGAAGATTGACACCTGAAAGAATAAAACACATTTCTGGCATGTCTGTTCCAAATACACAGAAGGAAGTAAGAGCCCTGATAGGTATGGCTTCTTACTGTAGATTGTGGATCCCGAATTTCACACTAGTGATAAAACCGATGTTGGGTTTGACGAAGAAGGGCATTTCCCTGCCACTGCCATGGGAATCGGAACATCAACGATCATTTGAGCTTCTCAAAACCGCGCTATGTTCGGCACCGGTTCTGGGTACTCCAAATTATGACAAGGCCTTTGTGTTGTTTGTGCATGAATGTGATGGATGTGCTTTGGCTGTGTTAACACAGGAACACGGAGGGAAGAATAGGCCGTGCGGCTACTACTCCTCCGCCCTTGATCCTATCGCATGCGCTTTGCCAAGATGTTTGCGCGCTGTCGCTGCTGCTGCCGCGTCTGTAAAACAGAGTGAGGGAATGGTCCTAGACCATGATTTGATTTTGATGGTACCTCACTCTGTTGATATTTTATTGAACAAAACCCAAACGCAACACCTCACCTCAGCACGGTTAACAAGGTATGAACTAATTCTGTTTGCCCCTCATATTCAAATTAAGAGGTGTTGTGTTCTCAATCCGGCTGAACTCTTACCTTTCCCGCAAAACACTGTTTGCGGTGACGAAGAATTACATGACTGCCTGTATACCACTGAACAAGAAACGAAGGGCAGGATAGATCTCATACATATTCCTTTGGACAATGTAGAAGGGGAGCTGTTTTGTGATGGCTCCTGCTTCAAATTTTCGAATGGTACATCTGCAGCTGCTTATGCAGTTACTACATTGAGCAAAGTTGTCAAAACTAAGAGAATTTCGCTTTACTCCGCGCAGTCCGCAGAGATTATAGCGTTGACCCGAGCTTGTGAACTTTCCCAGGGGCATAGAGTCAATATATATACTGATAGTCAGTACGCATTTGGGGTGGCTCACAACTTTGGAAAGCTTTGGTCGGAAAGAGGGTTCCTGACCTCACATGGGACCAAGATTCAGCATGGCCCCTTGATAGTGCAATTACTTTCGGCACTCTCACTCCCTAAACAGTTAGCGATCATGAAATGTGCAGCACATTGCAAGGTCATAGATGATGTAGGCAAAGGGAACGCTTTTGCGGATTTGATATCCAGACAAACGGCCACAGACCTTAGCACGGACATGTATGCTTCGAGGGAAATGAGAGATGCTTGTATAATGGATGAAGGTATTGGGTCTGTGCGAGATATTCAAACTGATGCCACAATGGAAGAATCTAAAAAGTGGGCTGAAGGAATGGGGAAAATGGATGACGAAGGGTGTTGGGTGGATACATCCGAAGGGAAATGGTTGCTTCCTGATTCTTATGTATTGGCAATGGTTACAATGGCACACGGTCCTACGCATGTGTGTGCCCAGCAGATCACGAAAATGTTAGAACAGGTTTGGGTAAATGACAAGATTCTGGAAACTGCAAAGAGGCACGTCCAGAACTGTATGATCTGCCTACAGCACAATGTGGGTAAAGGGACAGTGACTCCAAGGGGAACTTTCGGGCCCCCCTGTCTCCTTTGAGGTCATCCACTTTGATTTTATTGAGATGGAACGATGTAATAATCTAAAATATGTTCTTGTCATTATTTGTGCCTTCAGTAAATGGGTCGAGGCTTTCCCCGTCAAAGATGCTCCCGCCATGACCACTGCAAAGATTATGGTAAAAGAATTATTTTCTCGATTTGGGCTCCCGAGGATAATCTGGTCGGATAATGGTCCTCACTTTATAGCAGCAGTAATTTTGCAAATATGTGCAGCCCTATGTATTGAGAAACGATTTCATTCAGCTAGACATCTTCAAAGTGCTGGGTTGGTAGAAAGACACAACGGTATTTTAAAGAATAAACTTGCAAAAACATGTGCTGATACCAAACTAAAATGGCCAGATGCTTTGCCTATTGTGTTATTAGCTATGCGTACCACACCTCAGACTAGAACTGGGCTTTCTCCATTTGAAGTAGTAATGGGGAGACCTGCTAACATTTGGGGTCTCCCGAAACCTAAAGCCCTGAGGGAGGTGGAAAATGTATTGCTTGTAGACTACTGTAACCAGTTAACTAAAAATCTGTATTTCATTTACCACCAGGTGAATTCTGCTTTACCTGTATGGTTCACGGGCCCAGGACACGATATACATCCTGGAAGTTGGGTCCTCATGAAGGCCTACGAGAGGTCTTCCTGCCTCGCGCCTTGCTGGCGGGGACCCCATCAGGTGTTATTGGGCACCAGGACAGCAGTGCGGGTGGCTGGAAAGAAGAACTGGATTCACGCGACGCACGTCAAGAAACTTCCTCACCCGACGCCACACGTTACAGAAGAAGCAGAACCCCTCGCTGATGCTACAGTCTCTGATCTTGGAGTAGCAAACAACGCTGTGAGTGCGTCGCAGAAGTTCTCTGAGCCTGAGGAGCTTGGGGAACAGTCCATTTTGTCTCCGCACTCTCTTGAAAAATCACTTCCGGAAAACACTGTTTCGAGCTCTGCAACTTCCGTCGCCACCGACACGTCGCTTCCCTCAGGAAGTGACGATACTTTGCTTCCGGACCAGACAATTTCGGGTACCATCAGGTACAACCTTCGACCAAGGAAATAGAACTACGGCACCAGTTTCGTGCATCTGAAAAAAAAGGGAAGCGATTGGAAAATTGCCTTGTTATGAGAAAGTTTTGTTGAACAAAAAGGGATTCTGCTGGCTAGGGTTGGGAAGGACTAAGAAATCACGCAACCGTAGTGTCGCCAGCAACGAACATTGGGGCCGTCGATTGAGAAACTACGATGCCTGCCACCTTCACCGCTGCTCCCCGTACTGAATTTGTAAATAAGGGGGTGACCAAATCGAACAATGAACAATGTGCCTGGGCCCCGAAAACGTACTGTTGTGTTTTGATTATGATTATTGTTATTTTTGCAACTGCTGCTGTAGGACTTTGGTATTTCGAAGAAATCTATCCTTTGAAACCTTTATTACCGACCGAGATCGTACCAACTGTTTTGACTCCCTCTGTACACCTTCACACTCTGTCCCCTAGAGACTCCCAACATAGACAAAAGTATCATAATAACACTCTGATGATAGTAATGAATGCTACTCATGCCATTTTTAATAAGAGAAATTGTTGGATTTGTACTCATTTACCGCAACATGGGAACAAGGGACTGGGATGGTATATACATCCTCTACCTTTAACGACTTCTTGCTATGCCTCTCTTAGAGCACTATTCTTTGGCCGATTGAATGATAGCATCTCAGGGAACTTTGATGGAACTAATTTAAATGATTTCAAGAAACGTGAATTGACTCCCCTGGGATGCTCGCTTTTCGCAAATAGAAGTAAACCTAACGTCTCTTCTATTAGGCCGTCTGACAAACTATCTCTTCCTTTTCAAACTCTGATTTCCTTTAAAATGGCTCCGATAGGCAATAAGGACGCTGTACCTCCTTCTTATTCTATAAATCATAGTCCTGACTCGGTTCCCTTCTGTGTACAGAGAAATGGCACTAGGCCAATGGGAGATTTTGAAGCTTGTAAAAATATTGTAAATTTGACTGGGGAAAACATGCCTCTGTATGTAGGGGGGCCTGTTTATTTTGTTTGTGGTAGTTTAGCATTTCCCTGGTTGCCCAAGGATTGGCAGGGAACCTGTTATTTAGGAATATTGTTACCCGGGGTATTTGTAGCTAGTACATTGGAGGTTTCTAAGGCTCGCCCACGGCGAGCCAACAACGGAGATACCCCTGGGCAAGTATTGAGGGACATAGCTAAATCTGTTGTGCCCTTTTGGGGACAAATAGCAAACTCAGAGAACATTAGGGGATTAGCAAGGGTACTGGAGAGAACGATCAACCGGACCACGGACATACTCTACAATATGACCTTAGAGCAAAAGGCGATAAGATTGGTAGCACTTCAAAATCGGATGGCATTAGATGTCATCTTGGCAGAACGAGGTGGAGTATGCAAATTAGTGGGGTCTGCTTGTTGTGTTTCGTACCAGACTCCTCACCAACAATTTCTAAAGCAATTCAGAACTTGCATACTCTCAGTTCTGAAGTCCATATCCCTGTAGGAGACTGGAACCTTAGTACTTGGTTTTGGGATTCTTTGCGATCTTGGGGTTGGAAGGTGCTTTCCGTTATTCTTTTTATTTTAGGGATTCTGTTATTCCTTTGTTGTTGTTTTCAATGCCTCCCAAGTATATGTGGAATGATAGGGGGGTGTTGTGCTCAAGCAGTGAGCGCAATAGGGTATAAAATATATACCCCAGATACAGCATCCAAAGAATTCATGTTACAAGAGGTTTTTATGAACGACCTCATGGCTATAGACATTACAGACAATGATGCGGAATCTATGGATGATAACACATGTAGTTATTTTCAAAAGTATTAGGAATGATGTTTAGCACTTGGCATAGGCCAAAAGGAGGGTCTGTGGAAATCGAAATAATATTATACCTCCCATCGCATTGTTTGAATGTATGTTGGCCTACGCCAAGTTGTCTAAAACATTGTGTAAATAGATTCTGCGGCAAGGTCTTGACCTTAATGTATTGTGTAAATCGCCATCTTGGATTTAGCCGCCATTTTAGGTTCTCTTGTAGTGTGGAAGTCACCCTGAACAACAAAATGGAGGCCGAATGACATTTCGAGTGGGATTCTGGCCGTTGTGACCTCCGCACACATGAATAAGTAATATGTCCGCTGGCCACTTGTTGGGGTCGTGAACTGAGACCTTTTCCTATCCCTGACCTATGTGTAAATGAACAACTGTATCAGCGGAACTGATCAAATGCATACATTATGGGATAGACCTGGCAACGAACTCTAGGCCTGGTTCCCAGAATGGTTAACCCGCGAGGGGGTTGGCCAGAGCTGGATAAAAAGTATAAAAACCAGAGTATCCCAATGTACGGTCTCTCACACTAACACGGCGAACTACCGTTGATAGTTCGTTCTGTTACTTTGAGGGCCGAATAGCTATCCGTTTGTCAATTGACTTTTGGTAATTGTTGTATCTTTGAATAAAGCGCTTTGTATGTCCTTTGTAACCTGTGTTGGTGTGTTTCCTTTTGGCTTCCCGGCCTCATATCAATTTTTCTGTTTCCACACTGGGAGACAGTAGTCAGTCCCAGAAAATGGAGTCTGAGTTGGGAAGTCTAAAAGACAACCCTGGTTCACTGCACTGAAGGTGCTGTGTAACACACAGTAAAAAGATGATGCCTGTGGAGTAGGTGAGGCTCCACAGTCTATGAACACAACAATGTTAAACATACACTGCAAAACACATGTAAGAATGGGGAAAAAAGGCTCACACTCTTACCAGTTGAAAAAATAAATCCTAGAAATCCAGCAAAGCTGCTGAGGGACTCAGTAGGTAAGGGAAATTAGCTATTCTGGAGAATTCTCCCTAACACTCGCCCCACCCAGACTAAGGGACAGGAGGATTTAATCCACTCCTGGATGAATCTCTACCGCTAGTCGGTTAAAAACATCCTAGAGAGACCACCAGGATTTTGGTGGTGACATCCTGCTCTGTGCTCAATGGTGAAATCAAACCCTTGCAGGCAGATGGACCATCTGAGAAGTTTGGGGTTTTCCCCTTTCATTTGCATTAACCATCTCAAGGATTGGTGGTCTGTCTGAATCACAAAAGTAGATCCATACAAGTATGGTCTAAACCTCTTTAGAGACCACACAATGGCAAAACATTCACACTCTATGGTTGCCCACCTTGTTTCTGGTTCCTTCAGTTTCCTACTGATGAAGCAAATGGGGTGTTCCCTACATTTCTCATCCAGTCGACTAAGGACTGCACCTATACCTATATTGGAGGCATCTGTCTGCACAATAAAGGGTTGGTGGTAATCAGGAGCTCTTAGGACTGGAGCTTGACAAAGGGCTTTCTTCAGGCTTTCAAAGGCTTGAGTGCACTCCTCATTCCATCTAACCTTTTTAGGGAATTTTGAGAGAAGATCATATTCAAGAGAGAAGCTATGGTCCCATAGTTCTCTATGAAATTCCTGTAGTACCCAGTGAGACGTAGGAAAGCTCTCATTTGGGTTTGAGTAGTAGGGGTGGCCCAGTTTTGTACAGCCTGTACTTTGCTAGGCAATGGCCTTATTTCACCTCCTCCTACCTCATGACCAAGGTAGACCACTTTGCTCTGACCAATTTGACATTTACTTGCCTTTATGGTCAAATGGACCTGCTCAATAGCCTGCAAAACATATCCTAAGTGATCAATATGTTCTTTCCATGTAGGGCTGAACACTGCAATGTCATCCAAGTTTGTCATGCAGAAGTCCTCCATCCCATTCAGAACTTGATTGACCATCCTTTGGAATGTAGCAGGTGCATTCTTTAATCCAAAAGGCATAACCTTGAACAGGTAGAGGCCTGCTGGGGTTGAGAATGCAGTTTCTCCTTGTCATGGTCTGTCAGGGTTATTTGCCATTAGCCTGACGTCAGATCAAATGTACTGAGGTACTTGGCTGAACCAAGTCTATCCACCAGTTCATTTGTCCTTGGCAAAGGATGACATCAGTCTTAGTGACTGCATTTAGAGCTCTATAGTCCACACAGAATCTCAACTCCTTGGATCCCGCCTTTGGTACTAGAACAACTGTACTAGACATGGACTTGTAGATGGCTCTATAACCCCGAGATCAAACATCTTGTTGACCTCTCCTTTGATGTGGGATCTCACATGTTATGACATTCTGTACCCCCTACTTTTGATAGGTAGACAGTCACCAGTGAGAATATCATGCTGGTCCCAATGGGTCAAGCCTGGTGAAAGTGAAAACAGGGAGGCAAACTGATTTAACAGAACATTGCACTCCTCCTGTTGTTCAGATGTCAGCTGAGAAGAGAGATTGACTCCTTCTATTTTTTCATCCAAAGGTTGGCCTCTGAAGAGGTCAGTTAGCGGTTCGCTCTCCTCCTCCTCCTCTTGAGCTGAAGCTAGAAGCAAAGCTCCCACTTCTGGTCCCGAGACATATGCCTTCAAACGGTTGGTGTGAAAGACTCGAGAGCCTCCTTAGATCTGCCTAAATCCACCAAATAGTTCACCTCTCCAAGTTTGCCAACAACCTTGAAGGGTCCTATCCATTTGTTCTGCAAGGCCCTCTGCCTTGTTGGCACCATAACTAATACAAGCTGGTCTTGAGTAAACTCAACCATGCTGGCTTTCTGGTCATGCCAATGTTTGACCAGAGCCTGACCTGCTTTTAAGTTATCACTAGCTTCTGCTATCATGTGTGACATTCTCCTCCTGAGACCTATCACATAGTCAGTCACTTTGACTGGCTCAGGGGAATGAGCACCTTCCAACCCCTCCTTATCAGTGCCAATGGACCTCTGACTGGATGGCCATAGAGAAGTTCAAAGGGACTGTAACCAACTCCCTCCTGAGGGACTTCCCTATAAGCAAATAGAAGGCATGGCAGTAGAAGGACCCACTTCCTTTTAAGGGGTTCCTCTAAAGCACCTATCACGTTTTTCATAGTACGATTAAACCTCTCTGCCAGTCCATTTGTCTGTGGATGGTAGGCTGTAGAGAACTTGTAAGTGACAACAAAGTTTTTCCACATGGCTTGTATGTAGTGGGATATAAAATTGGATCCCCTGTCGGGTATCACTTCCTTTAGAAACCCTACTCTGGTAAAAATACCAAGTAGAGCCTTAGAACCAGTCTGAACTGTAACAGTTCTGATAGGTATAGCTTCTGGGTATCTTGTAGCATGGTCTACTACAACCAGGATAAACCTGTTCCCTGAAGATGTGGGAAGGCCAAGGGGACCAACAATGTTGATGCCCACCCTCTCAAAAGGAACATCCGCCACTGGGAGAGGCACCAGGGGTGCCACATTCTTGGCTCCACTCTTGCCAGATGTTTGGCAAGTGTCACAGCTCCTACAGAATTTGTCAACTTCTGAACCCATCTTAGGCCAGTAGAAGCATACGGAGAGCCTTTCCTTGGTCTTTTTGAAACTAAAGTGACCATCTCATGGGCCAACTGTAGGAACTGGAGTCTTTTGGCAAGGGGCAATACAATTATTTTGCAGTCCCCTGGGATAGACTCAGTTGGTTCACTGTAGAAGAGGCCATCCGCCCAGCTTAACCTATGCTTTCAAACCTCTTGCCCATCAAGTTGGTTAGCAGCCTGTCGTTGAAGACCTTCGAGAGTAGGGCACTCTCTCTGTCCTCTGCTGAAGTCGGCCCTTTTGGGTCCACCTTCTGCCAGTAAAAACTGCAGCTCAGGATGGTCAACGGGGACCAGATCTCCAACTAAAACAGTATCTTCTTCCAGATCTGATTCTTCAGAAACTGGCTCAACCACACAAGGTTGCACCTCAGACTCTGCCTCAGCAGGTGGAGAGATTACAGGTGTGATCTTGGACAATCTTGGGAAAGTCCTTGTTGGTAGCACAGGGGTGCTGTCTGACTTTTTCCTTGAGGTTTTGGGTTTCCCCTTTGCCTCATTCTTCCTAGAAATAGCAGTGAGCAACTCCTGTGGAGTGGGAGTGATAGTTTCCTCTATCAGGTCCTCTGGAGAGCCTCTTAAGGTCCTCTCGCTTGCAGGCCTAGTGAGCTCCTGTCTCCTCTTACTGGGAGGCCTTGGGTTCTTGACACAACTCCAAGAGTTTTCAGGTCATTACCCAATAAGACTCTCCCAGGCACTTCACTCTGCACACTGACAGGTATTTTCACAGTCATGGCATTACACTGGATGAGAGATCATAACTGGGGAAGCATTTGCACAGGGCCTCCAGCTAACTTGGTGAGGTGTTTGGGTGCCTTAGCAACATCCTCCACCTTGAAAAATGATTCATCCACCACAGTTATGCTGGTTCCAGTGTATCTGATGGCAGGAGTCTCCTGGCCATTCACAAGAACACTATCTTTATAATACTCTTTAGTATTATCTGGGATGGAATTATAGACATCTAAATTATGTTATTCCCACAAGTCCAGGGACACTAAAGAAACACTAGCTGAGACTCTCATGGGTTCATCAGCCAGTAGGTGAAAGTTTCCACTTGCCATGGGTACTTCTTCCTCTGGGGAGAAGGCTAAGGAGACGGTGTGGATCCCTGAAGGTTTACCCTTATATCTGGGATCCCCTTTCACATGGCCAGATGACCCACAAACATAACATTTCCCAAAGGTCTTGATGACTGGGGGTTTGTTCTGACCTCCGTCTGGTTTGGGTCCAGATGGTACATTAGCCTCATTTGGTTTTCCCTGTGGTTTACCCTTATGTTGCAGTGTGTGGCCCTCTTTTGGAATGGAGGTATTCCCCTTGTTATCTTTCTTTGTCTGCTTTCCCTCATCCTTCTTCTGAGTTGCACAGAATCCTTGTGAGTAGCCCTGTTGGCAACCCACAAGTCAGCAGCCTTGGCTAACTTCATTGGATCTATCTCCTTCGAATCAGCCAAGTGCTGTCTAAGTTCAGGAGAGCAGGCATCATGAATTGACTCCAACATAACAAGATTCCTCATACCCTCATAAGTGTTTACTCTGTAACCCTTAATCCAACCATCTACGTTTTTAAAACAGTCACACACCCAGGTAGCCCAAGGGGTAGCATCATTCTTTTTGAGGGTCCTAAACCTCTTAAGGTACTGGGAAGGGGTCTTCCCAAATCTAGCAATTAAAGCTAGCTTCACACACTCATAATCCATCCTATCTACCTCTCCCAACTCCATTACAACATCAGATGCAAAGTGGGTTGCCTAGAGAAGAGCCAGGGAAGCAACTGATTGCCTGTAAAACCTTGAATCCCATGGTTATATTCAAACATTGCCAACCAATCCAAAATATCAAGCTTAACCTCATACATACCCACAATTTCTTTAGGCATACAAGGTCTGTTAGGACTGGAAGACCTAGAAGACTCTGGGAGAGAAGCATTTTCAAGAGATAGAGAACAATAGTTCCACTATTTTGATGCGCTGCTTGTGTAGAAATTAGAGACAGCACCCATTTGTTGAGCAATATTGCTGCTGATAATAAGATGGCTGAAGCAAATAAAGGGTTTAGATAAAATCTTGTATTCTGTTTCTTTACAAATATTTCAAGCCAGTCTGCTGACACGTTTTTCGTCCTATACCTAGGTCTTTCTCAAGGCAAGACTGAAGATAACAAAAACATATTGTGAAGCATTTAACCAAAAAAAGGAGATATCAACAATTAAATAAATGCGATGTACACATAAATGTTCAGCAATGCATTATAACAGCATGTTGCGCAAGAGACGTTATGTGAGTTGCAAACAAGAGCAAGTGAACAAGGAGTCAAAGACAAGGCAAAACAGAAAACCGATGAGCAAACCGTAGCATGAGAAATACCCAATACCTTACCAATTACGAGTTGCAAAATTGAATTGCCCAATCATGATAACGTCGTAGGATGGATCGCAGTTGAAAACAAAAATAAAAATAAAAATAAAAAGAGAAAGAGAACGGCCATGAGCCCCATTGTAATTCGCAACATGGTACACATTCATGCCCACATTAAAGTGCCTGCCAAGTCATGTGTAAAGCACATTAAACCAAATTCCTGCGTGCAATCCAGGGTGAGTTCACTTAATTGGAAGCAAGCAAACAACTTTCCAATGCTAATATTGAAAACCTCTGTTTGAGAACAAGCTGTCGCGTCACCAAAACCAGATCAGAGGCCAGTGTGCCACCCTTTGAAGGCAGTGGTGAGACATACGTCTCAAAAATGAAGCAAACTATTAAGAAACCTTTAGGTGTTGAAAATGCATGAGCAGGAATTACCTGATGGTTAATCCTGTTGTGGTTAGCTTGTAAAGCGAGATGTATGGTGTGTCAATTGGTAGAAGGAATATATCACTGGTGTTGTGAACGGTCTGGAAATAAGAGACACCAATGGTATAATACATGCAACCGTCATAACGCTGTGGCGCTTGCACATATAAAGTGATCTAGGCAGTAGATATTTGCGTATCTGAATACCAGAGTCCAGTCCTCCGCAAGATTGGTCTTTGTTTGTTGCGGACGAGAGTTCCAATAGGGATATTCAATGTTGTGGCGGCTCATGTAGGGTACCCATGTTGTTACTGTAACGGTAGTGTCAAAATAAATATTAACAATGCTGTTGACGTGTAAGTGCCGAGAATACGTTTTATAAGTTTGATACTTGTGCGTCCCGGCCCAATGGCTGCAAATGAGGAATTGATACCAAGGAATACATCGCAAAATGGGCTGAAAGTGTGAATTTTACTGAAACTTAGATAAACGATACTAGACAGGATATTAAACCTGTGGTATGTGAAAGTGAGAGATGCAACCAATGTGTTTATTGGAACAATGAATGGGAGCATTATCTGTGGCCGTGTGCCAACATATGAGGGAAAATAGAAATAATGTGGCATGTAGCATGGAGTGATAACATAATCTAAGGCCATATACCCACAGATGATATGAGAAAACGGACTTGTCTTGCCCTGTCTCACCCTGGATTGCACACAGGAATTGGGTTTAATGTGCTTTACACATGACTTGGCAGACACTTTAATGTGAACATGAATGTGTACCATGTTGTGAATTACAATGGGGCACATGACCGTTGAATGGAAGTGTCCCCAGAAACGTACCCCTCTTAGTGAGAGGAAATAATGGACACACCGAGAAGGGGAAAGAGGCCAGGACCAAGTGCGGGTGAGATCAAAAAGAGCTTTATATATCTCAATATAGGGCATGCAAAGGACTCTGCAAACTATGAGAGCGCTCTGTCTGACAATAGCAAAGACAGTCGGTTATATTACAAATACACGTCATGCATGAGGTAAGCTATAGGGGCCACAGAGTCTTAGGGATTGGGTAGTGATGGCTAGGTGGTATACAATGTATACAGTTGCTTCTCCAGGATTGGCGGATGTTGGTGCTGTGCCACGTGGGGTGGGAGGTCAGCTGGGCTCATCGGGGTGTAGCGCCGGGCCGGACATGCCTTGTAACAACGATTGATAACTAAACTAACATTTGCCCTTTTGGCCACACATTCCCACCCATTCGTCACACTTCATGTGTCCTGTTGATTTGCAACTCTTGTAGGCGCAGACCTTAGATCAATGCATGGCCAGGAAAATTGATATGCGATCTGAAGTGTCTCAATATATCAGTTTGGGGGATAGCTGAGGTTCAAGCAATCAGGTCTCATGGGAATGGTATGGGGCATGGGTGGGGGAGCTTGACAAACCATCCTTTGCAATTTCGGTGAGGGATGGTATTACGATCTGTTGGTACACGTGTGGGCGCCCCCCCTTCTAGGGATTTTAATGCGGGGTCGATGGAGGTACTACTGGCCCGTGGGGGGCATATGACTGGTGCCCGAAAGGCGGTGGGATTTAGGACCAGGTAGCTCGTAAGTCATGGAGTCAGGCTGTGGCGGCCTTTGACATGGGGGAGGGTGGCGGATGCTTGAAACAGGTCCAGCAGGGTTGGGAGGAAAGGCAGGGCTGTGCCGTTTGAACACCGTCTATCTCGAGAGGGCCTGGGCAGGAGGAGGGGGAAATGGCCTTGCAGCTCCGTGCGTGGCATCTTGCACAAGGCGGTTTTACTGTCGTATGGGTGAGGGGCGACTAACAACACATGGGGTTTCTAAAAGCACTCATGTATTTGTATTTACATGGGATACTAGCTGAGGATCATACTTTTTTACATAGCATTTCATATCTACAGTTGACATACGAACATGAGGTAGTGTCAGGGTGGTGTGTATAAAGAGTGAATAAAGAAAGCAACACAAGTTATTGTTCACAGTTATCAGTTGTCCAGTCTTTGTATATCTCTTTATTACATGTAACATCGGTTGCACAATTTTCTCTTTACCCATTCTCCTTTACATTAGCAGCGAACGTTAGTCAACAATGCACATATTACATAAATGGATTCTACACGTTGCAAGTGCTTTCGGGGTGGGTATGGGTGTGAGGCGCCACGCTGTCTATAGTTGGGGGGCTTGGTGCAGGGGTCAGGGCCTGCCGGGCTGGTCTCAGTTACATCCTAATGTTCCTGTTCATGGCTGGGGCAATGATGTACTGCGGAAGGTTAACAGCTACAGTGTTTTATTTTGTTGTTTGCTCGCGTCTGGTGACTCGTGAGAACGAGTCCTCAGCGGATCTGCCATGGAGTGGGAGGTGGGGGAAGTGTGGGCCTCTGTGAGCGCGGTCAGGTGGGGGTCACTCTGCAGCGTTCAGTGTCTCTGCCTTGGGTTAGATATGCATGTTTCTAGCAAGATGGGGATGGCTTAATACAAGATGGCGTCTATGCTCTGCCACATAACGTGGTGGTGCAGCCCCACGTGTCGGCCTGCAGCCGCCCCGCGGCCTGGGCCAGGGAGGCCGGGGGCTGCCGACGAGTCATGGGTCTTAACCCAGATGGGACATGTAGTGGGAGGGGGGCCCTATTGACCTACCCTTCCCTACATTTCCCCCCTTTCGTTACTTAAGTAACGAATACCTTAGCTCCCCCAGTCGTTGGCTCTCTTTCTCAGCCAACACTGCCTCTTCCCAGGCTGGCATTCATTTTATTGGCATCCAGGCTCTGCACACCCCTCAGAGGTTTTCCCCCCTTCTAGCATACTTATCAGGGGTGCAAGTCATATATATACATCCCATATCTCCCTCCAGGTCCACCCATACCTCCGTGTACCACTCTAGCTCCCGAGGTTCCTTTATTGTGGTATGATATAACCTGTCCACTATATCCCCGTCATAATATTTGGGCACCATTCTATACTTGGATTCTGAAACCTCTCCAGTTTGTACGTGTGCCTCCTGTTGCGCCCGTGCCCTTCCTCCGGCGTTGCCCATTGTCACCATCATCATTGCTCCATTGGGGACTGCATTTGCGCAGCATCGAAGACCCAACTGGCACACACAAAAAATCACAAGTAACAACACGATGAGGGGCATTAGTAGTTTCACAGCGAGCCCCATCCAGGAAGGTACCCAGGAGAAAAGGTTGTCGAACCACGTGCTTGGGTCGGTGCCGCCTTCCGTCTTCATTCGTTCCCCTAGGTGTCATGCCTGCGCCATGGGCGCATACATTGGCTATCATTATGGACTAATGGTTATTCATTTATCTACAGAAAACTCTTGGATCTACCGCTATTCACTTCTTGGACCTTATTTCCCATTTGCGAGACTTTGGTGCTTTTCTATTTTTCCCAACAAACTACACTTACCACAATGCACTTGGCTATAACTATCTATTACTGGCTATTCCTATTTGTCATCATCAGAACTACAATCCCCAGAAGCCCTAGGGATCAGCTCTGCTTCCGCCAGCTCAGGCACAGAGAGGGAGGAGGCAGATTGTATGCAGGTGTGCTGATCCAGGTGCTACCAATTAGCCTGCCTCTGTGCTCGGCAGGGCGGTATAAAAGCTGCTGCCTGCAGGAGCTCAGTCTATTGCATTAAGAGTCCTTCCAGCACCTTTTTGCTTCGAGCTATGGATCTTTGTATGCGGTTCCTCCTTACTCCTGCTTTGGATCCAGTGCCCTTCCGGACTCCTGCCTTGCAGCCGATCACGCTCAGCTGCTACCTTCTGCCTTTGTCTTCCAGGCTCCTGCCTTGCAGCCGATCACGCTCCGCTGCTACCTTCTGCCTTTGTCTTCCAGGTTCCTGCCTTTGCAGCCGATCACGCTCCGCTGCCTTCAACCTACAGCCTTCGTCCGCTGGGCTTCCTGCCTTGCAGCCTGCTACACCCTGCTGCCTACAGCCCTAGCCTTTTGGGCTCCCTGCCTCACAGCTCTGCTTCTCTGGGCTCGCTCCTTGCTGCCCGGCCCTTCTGGGCTCCTTGCCGTGCAGCCTGCTTCACTCCGCTGCCCTAAGTCCTTTCCCTCTGGGCTCCCTTCCTTACAGCCCTGCTCCTTTGGGCTTTCTCATTGCTTTCCTGCTCCTCGGAGCTCTCATCCATGTACCCTACCGTCCTCTGCTATCCACAACAGTTCACCTACATTATTTACTTTCAGTTATTGCAGTCCCCCTGTTTCCTGACTGCTACTCCCTTGCTTTCTTCCTTGTTTTCTACCCTCTGTTCTTTATCCCTATCCAATCCTGTTATACGGCTTTCCCTTCATTTCCTTCTGCTAGTTTGCTTATCGACTTCCTTTTTCCTGGATTTGTCTGTTAGTGTCTTCTCTTGTACTGTTTGTAGACCCCTTTGTACAGAGCCTGTGTGTTGGTTTCCGTCAGGCAACCTCTGCCCCTTGCCTTGTCTCGTTTCTGCATTACAGACACCCATAGCTGTTGTTCCAAGCCATGAGCAAACAGCGTGGGCCTCTGTTATAGCAAACTGTGCAGAAGGCTAGAGTTTTTCCTAAGGTCGGTGGAATACTCTTTTCCTATATCTGCATACACCCCAAGAGGGAATCCATTCTGTTGTACCTTATTTCCTTGCTACACTTGCCTACTCTTCGTTCTCTTTACTTTCAGCTGTGTGTGTACTTATCTGTCCACCTTACTTCGGCACAACCACCCAAACCCTTCCTGGGTGTCCTGTGCCACTCTTAACAGAGTGCCATCCGTGACACTAGGTTGCGGACTGCAGCGATGACGTGTGATAGTGTCCCATTATCAGCATCTTCAGAAGGTACAAAAGTGCAACAGGCACTTCCGATTTTTCGGCAAACACCTCCGTCCATCGGTGTCAGCAAGTCTAGGACATACCTGTTTTGCATTGTCATCAGTCTCAGTGCCCTTAGTTCCACTTTGATCACGTTGAACCCTTCTTCAGTGTCGTTGGCCAATTGAATCAGCTCCCACCACGTGATCTGCAGCCATTTTGCATTTGCTCGGGCCTGAATGCTTGGAATGAGGGAGGCGAATAAGCTTTCGCTGAGCTGAATAACCTGTACCTGTCTGGGATCTGTGCCAAGAGTTCTGAGGAGGCCTTTGAGATATAGTTTGATGACCTCTGTTTTCTGGACATGATTTCGTCAGTGTTTCCTTCTGATAGGGCGTACAGTGGTGGCTCTTCAGTGGGTGTGGCATTGGTTGTAGCTTGAGTTGCTTTCCGGCCCCCTTGGCCGCGGTGGCTCTCCAGTAATACCATTAAGGCTGAGTGCAGTGTCACCAGGGAACACGGGCCCCTCCATGATGGTGGGAGGCGCATGTACGCCCGCTTGCCACAGACCCAGTAAGTATCCATCAGGGCTGCTGTTCCTTTCTTCATGTCTGGGATCATTAGGCTCTTGATGCAGTTTGTGTTTCTTCCCATGTCGATTTTCCCTTTTCCAAGGAAGCAAAGTTCATTTGAGATTTCTTTCTGTAGTTTCAATGCTTTTTCTATAGCACTCACCCAGGTCAATTTTGCCACATGGTCTGACCACACCGCGGCACACGTCTTTGCAATCCATTGTAGTTTTTCGGTTGGCAGCCCTAGCAGTGCTTCAGCTTTGCACGTTACCACATCATCTTTCCATTTGTTTTCTGAAAATAGTGTTCCTTTTATTACTAAAAATGTTTTTTTAAGCATACCACTCCCTTTGGTCTTGAGTAGCATGTTTTTTCGTTCTGCAGCATTTGAAAAGATACTGTGTGTGCCAGGAAGGTGTTCTCCGTCATCTCGGCCCTACGCGTCACATTGGTGGAGACCGCAGCTTGTCAGTTCAGATCCACGCCTCTGTGGGAGCCAGGTGAGCGTAACAGTTCTTAATTCTGCACAGAGTGAGATGGAGGAGACACTGGGCGTCTGCAAGAGGCAATTCTTGTGGCATTAAAACTTTAGGTGTGCCTGAGGCATGGGGGATCAGGGAGCACACGTAGCAACTTTCATTAGTTGTTTGTTTGGCTGTTGAGCTCATGTCTGCATACCATTTATTCGACTGGTGTGGGTGCCTGGGATCCTCTATCGTGTCAAGTAACAAGCCATAGTGTTCATCATATCTCTTCCTCACTGTTTCCCTTTTCCTCCTGTTTTTAAGGAATGTTTTAGCATGCCTGGCTGCGTGCAACAGGGACTCCCTCTCCCCGCCCCACTCCTTCACCCATTCCTCATACAGAGTAATGAACTTGTTAGCCATTTCAATATTTTCCTTCATTCTCTCTGTGGTGTAGTCTTTTTCTCTGGGAGGGCTGATTGTCGCTGTGGGCGGGGTAGCAGTGGTGCCATATAACCATGATATAACAGATGGGTGTTGATCATTTAGTTCATGTACACTAAAATTTGTGGTGTGGCGTTGGGGCTTCAAATGGATGGTCTGCTTGTTGTTAGTATCGTTCTGACATTTCGCCTCGTCTGGATGCGGGCCATACCCCCATACCAGCTGAAAGCCATCCCATATTAAATAGTTACCCTCCTTAAATGGTTTGCTTACATTTTCCATATTAGTTCCATTACCTCCCTCCTCATTTATCTCAATGCAGATAAATGCTGTTATGTAATATGTTGCCAAGCCAAACATGAGTGTAAAAAATATAATAGCACAGACAGTCAACCCACATTCGTATGAGTATGTTTGTAAATCAAAAACATTTCTACTCCTAGTCTCCCTATTGCTAATCGTTGCAGGCTGCCTGTTTGTTGCCATGCTTACTCCTATATGTTGAAGCATAGAAAAGGGTGCATTAAGCATACAGTGCAATTATTTTTTGCATTTTCCACTTTTCATTAATCTTTTAGAGTGAGAGAGAGAGAGAGAGAGAGAGAGAGAGAGAGAGAGAGAGAGAGAGGGGGAGTGCGAGAAAGTGAGAGTGGGAGATAGAGAGGGAGAGAATGAGAGATCATTTTATGCAGATTCACACGCTGTCATAAACGTTATTATTATAATACAGTTGTCAGTTCAATACATTTCGCATGCTCTTTTCTTTTTTTTTTCATTTCTTTTATTCATGCACATTTACCCCGTCAGGGCCCTCTGCACCTTCTACTGATCCCACGCTGTCACAGGCTTTTCGGACGTCTGTCAAATGTATCCAATATCTCAGGCCCTTCACTTTCACCGCTGTAGGTGTGCAAAACACCACCTCATATGGGCCATGAAATCTTGGAGAATTCCACCTACGCACGAAGCTCCTGACGTATATCATTTCCCCTGGTTCCAGCTGACCTGTTGGGCTTTCTTTCTCTGGAGTGTGCGTTTCATTCTCCCCATCACTTATGAATGGTGGCGCAAGTTGTCTTGCTATCATTCGTGATGCCTTAGCGAGTTTAGTCAGGTAGTCATTAAATTCTTCTCCTAGTACAGTTGCACTTCTGTGTGCATCTGAATGTCTGCGGAGGGGTGAGTGTGCTGTGTGCATTCGTCTCCCTGTCACGATCTCATGGGGCGACAAATGGTGGTCCTTGCTTGGCTGATTCCTCAGCTCAAAACGGGCCAAGGGGAGACAGTGCACCCAATTTTTCTTAAGCGTGAAACACAGTTTTGAGAGTCTGCCTTTTAGTAATCCGTTGATCTTTTCTACCTTTCCGTTACTCTGCGGGTGATAAATCGAGCACAATTTATGCCTTATTCCTAGCAATGATGTCACTTCTTTAAAGAGATTGTTCACAAAATGTGTGCCGTTGTCAGAGCGAATTACGTTGCAAATTCCCCAGCGGGGGAATACTTCCCACACGAGAAACTTTGCAGCGCATTTCACATCTGGGCGGGCACAGGGACCTGCTTCTACCCATTGTGAAAAGGGGCAAACTACCACTATCATGTATCTCGCTCCGTTGCATCTCTCACCTATTTCTGCATAGTCGATATGCAGCTCTCTGAAAGGTCCTATTGGCTTGGGTATCGTTCCTCTTAGTGTTCTCAAAGTCATGCCGGTGTTGTATATTTGACACGTTGTGCATTCCAGCTTGGAGAGTTGTTCCTGTAATCCTGGAATAAACCAGTTTTCCTGTATCTCGGCTGCGATGTGCTGCTTTGCGTTGTGTGCTGGGAAGTGTAGCTGCTGGAATGCTACTTCTAATAACTTAGCTGGAATCACTAATTTACCTGTGTTGTTTTGCCGCCATAATAAATCAGTTGCCGACTGGCTGCATCCTCGTTTTGTCCACAACTCTTTTTCGTCCTCAGGTGCCTCTTCCTGTAGCTCCAGTATTTGAGACACTGGCATGGCATTGTACCCATCTGGGACACTTTCCTCCATTTCTCTTCGCATTAAGTACTCACCTGTGTTTTCTTTTCTCAAATATGACGCCTCCTTGGCAGCCGCGTATGCTGCCGCATTTCCCAAAGAGACAAAGTCAGTGTTATTGGTATGGGCCTGGCATTTTACTATTGCTACCATGGTGGGTTCTTTCAATGCCTCTATGAGTTCCCTTAACAGTTCCACATGTTGTACGGGTGAACCATCTGCCCTGTTGAACCCCCTTCTTCCCCACCTGGAAAGCCCTCCACGTACTGTTGTGGCCATATATGCTGAATCCGTGTAAATCGTTACTGCGCATCCTTTTGCTGTTCGTAATGCTTCAATTAATGCTACCAGTTCCGCTGCTTGTGCTGAGAAATGAGCCGGTAGTCGCCGCTGTATTAGGACCTCGTACTCAGCTTCTTCCATTCGCACGACTGCCACCCCCACATGTTTTTCTCCAGTTTCTGAATTTATTGAAGCTGACCCGTCTATGAAAAATACCTCTCCTTCAGCCAGTGCATTCTCGCTTACCACAGTTGTGCCATTGTCCTCACCCTGATATGTTGCGCAATCATGTGCCTGGATATCCTCTACAGTGCATGGTTCTGAGATGAATCTTGCAGGGTTAACCACCTTGCATCTTACCACGTGTATATTGGTGCTTGACAGTATTACCTCATACGTGGTGGCTCTCTGTTTGGTTAATGTGCTTTTTGATCGCTCGAGTATGGCGAACAATGAGTGTTCTACATACAGTGTCAGTGAGCACCCCATTACTATGGTGGCGCTTTTTTCAATAGCGAACGCGGCGGCTGCGAGAGCCTGTTCGCATGTAAAATGTCCCTGCATTACAGCGTCCAGTGTCCCACTGTAGTATGCCAGTGGCTTGTGACCTAGTGACGTTTTCTCTGTTAGGACTTCTGTCATGAGTGCCCCCTTACAGTGCGAGAATAGGTAGAACTTCCGTTCATAATATGGGGTTGCGAGTACTGGTGCGCTTGAAATGAGTTCTTTGAGTGATGTGAATGCATCGCATGTCTCTGAGTCCCACAGTATTTCTGTTTTTTCCTTTTGTGCCTCTTTGAGTGCCTGGAGCAATGGGCGTGTGTATGCAGCATAGTCTAATATCCAGGCCCGACAATAGTTGCACATCCCTAGGAATTTTTGTATGTCTTTCACTGTCTTTGGTCTTCCCACGGCTGAAATAGACGCTACTCTGTCTGGGATTATTCTCTTGCCATCTTTTGATATCAACTGCCCTAGGTATAGCACTTCACGTTGACAGTATTGTAACTTTTCTTTGTCCAATTTGTACCCCTTTTGCAATAGCAATGTTAAAAGGGCTATGGAGCCTTTTCTACACGCTCCCTCGTTTTTGCTGCAAATCAATAAATCGTCCACACACTGTATTATTGTGCTGTCGGCAGCCATGTTTCCAAGATCTTCATGCAATATTCTATTGAATATGCTGGGGCTTTCGCAATATCCCTGGGGCAATCTGCAGTGTTCCTACCTCCTCCCCCCTAGGGTGAATGCTGTCAGGTATCTGCACTCTTCTGCGAGTGGTATTGAGAAAAATGTGTTTTTTAAATCCACTACAGTGAAGTGAGATGCGTCTTTTGGTATGCTGCATAGGATGGATGCCGGATTTGGGACCAAAGGAAACTCTTTCTGGATGACGTCATTTAGTGGGTGTAAGTCCTGGATCATCCTCCAGGCCCGTCCTTTTCGCTTTTTTGATTGGGTAAATACATGTATTGCACAGGGAGTTTGAGGGTACTATTATCCCCTGTGCGAGTAGAGCATTTATTGTTTCTTTTATCCCTTCCTCTGCTTCCCGGGACAAGGGGTATTGTTTGACCCGGGGCAAAATCGCTCCAGGCTTGAGATTGATCTTTACTGGTGTGACCCCGTGTAGTAGCCCTACGTCATGGGGACCTGTCGTCCACAATTGCCAGGGCACTGACTGCATGTCATCATTAAAAAATGAAGGTGGGGCACCCACCACTGCCATCAGTTGTACTGGCACCTGTCTTTGCTGTATCATTATTTCACAAGGGATGGCTATTTCCATGATTATTTCTCCGTCACTCTCTGAATCTGTGAAAAGCTCCTAATCTGACAGATCTTGGAGTGCAATGTCAGCGTTTATGCACAATACTGTGCGTCACTCGCAGCCGTGCATATCCATTGCAATTACAACTATTCTTTTGGTTGTGATTTGTACGGCATGTATGTCCAATGACATCACTGTTCCTCTCGGGGCTGGCTATTGGGCGAAAGACAAATTCTGCTGGTGCTCTCCATTCTAGCTTTTTCACCTCCGGGACAACCCTACCTAATGTTTTTAGCCCATGAATGAACATATCTGGGTCCACGGGTATTCCGCGCACCTCTGGGCATGTCGCTCTTGAATATATCACTAGCATTGCACGCATAGAACACATCCCTGGGGTTGAGCACACACTCCCTCCCCTTTTTCTGAACAAGATAGTCATGTTCAACTTACTGAGGAGATCCCTTCCCAGCAGGTTCACAGGTGATGGTTCATAATACAATAGGGGTGCCCTCACTTTTTTTCCCCCCACTGTTACGTCCAAATCTTCAGTGTAAGGAACTTCGACCACCGCCCTAGAGAACCCCTGCGTCTCCAATTTATGATTAGATAGCGGAAACTGGCCCTCGCGTATGCACGATTTTTTCGGCTCCCGAATCTACCATAAAGATGAATTGTCTGTTTCCAATCTCTGCTTCTATCAATGGTTCCTCGCTTGCATTGAAGGTTGTCGATAGGATTGGACATGCAAGTGCTCTCTGTGGGCTGTCCTATGCTGGATGCCTAGTTGTTCCCCCTTGGCTGAAAACGTTACCTGAAACTACCGCTACTCCTCCATATGGGGAAGGCGCGCCATTGGATGTCGTAGTGAATGGGTTGTTTTGGGTGTATGGTATGTGTTCACTGCTTTGTGGATGTTGTTGAGTGTGATGTGCTCTTTCCCTGTATTGTTCTTGCCCTCTTTGGTCTTGCTGTTCTCGTCCTCCGTCCCAGGGTAACCCGTATGGGCTCCCCGGATGGGGGTGCCCGTAATACTGATCATCTTGGTAACTCGGGTTAGGCCTGCTCCTGCATTCACGCGAGAAATGTCCCCAGCTCCCACAATTCCAACAATTTCCTTGCCCCCCTCTGGGTCCTGGTCCCCCATTTCCGCCATTACCTCCATATCCCTGTCCACCCCCTCTTCGCCCCTCTTCTGTTGTTCGGGTGCCACTCTTGCCACTGCAGTCCTCCATACTCCTCCTGTCCATTCCACTGCCTTTGCCCGTTGTCTGCCCAGTTTGCAGCCATCCTCCCCTGTATTACTACTAATCTCCGCTCCTCCTCCTCTGGGTCTCTGTCGTGTGGGAATGCTGCTACAGCTGCTGCGACCTTCACCAGTTTCGATTGTACTAACTTGGCTTCGTCTGCCAACCTCTTTTGCGCCACCTCCTTTTCTCGTTCCTTAATTCTTTTGCAATGGTGCACTATTATGCTCTGTATCTCCGGCCATCCCTTTGCTTTGATCCCTGCTATTTTGTCAAGCGCTTTTTGCACTTATTTCGGGAGCCCTCTCTTTATTATGAAGTAAAACAACGATGTTGATTGGTCATATGTTGTACCCATTTCAGCTCTCCAGATCTCCTGTACCCGAAAAATATAATCCGTAACTTCTCCCCATCATTCATAGTGCATTGCATTACTGACTGTAAATCTGGCGTGTCTGGGAATGTTTCCCTCAATGCGTCCCAAAATGCGTGCGCGCACTGTATTGAAGGCAGCACCATCGTGTCTGTCACTATCCAGCGTTATTCCCAGGAAACCTGCTTTTGTCCACACCCTGTCTGATTGGTCCCCTACTGCTGACACGAGTAAACTCTTTACATCTCCAATGGACAGGGGCACCTCTGCAGTGTGTTTCTCAAGTTTGCCTTATCCATCTGTGCCCAAGGTATATAATTTGGTCTCCCCGCCCCCCGGTGTATTAGTGGGAGTTGTAGTCATCCCTTACATCCTTTCCCAATACTCACCTTTGTTCCCTTTTTTCCCACCATGGCTATCCTTCCTGTCCTGTTTCTTAACCTCCCTGTCCACTCTTGCTCTAGTGTCCTCCCCAGTGGTGTTTCCCCTAATTCCACTAAACTTCCACCTGCCGCCATTCCCAATCTTCCAGCTTCCTGCTCGTCTTTGTCTAGGTCACACCACAACTCTTCTCTCCCATCACCTTCCACTCCTTCTCCCTCTACACTTTCTCCCATATTGTTCGCTCCTAGTTCTACTATCTGGGTGGGCTCCTCTTGTATTTTGAATAGTATCTCCCCTTTCTTCCACCCTTCCTCATTTGACTTATCTATGGGCTGGGACCGGGACAATCGTTCTGACCTTGTTGTACTTGGCTCACCTAGTTCACATAGGCTTTGTATCCTTGACAACTCTTCCCTTGCTATTGAGAGTCTGGTGTCTAAATCTTCTTTCAATTTACCTATGTTTACTGAGGGGGTACTCACCTGCCTATTTGATCAGGGGGCACTCGTATGGCGGTGGTGCAGTTGGTCTTGCTGTGGGTGTGGGGGTGCAAGTGGGCACATATGTGGGATCACTGTATCCTTCAGCGGGTGGGGGTTTATTCAGAAGTGGGTACAATCGAGTCACCTCTATGACTCCCTCTTTTCCCTCGTCCTCCTTGCTACCCTCTGCTCGCACCGATGGGATAGCCGTGAGGGCGGGTTGATCAAGTGTGGTGTCTATTTTCTTTGGTGGAGGTATTTCCTCGAATAATCGCCATAGATCTAGTATCTCCCTCCTATTATGAAATTGTTTTCCCTTGTATTTTTGGAATATGCAGGTGGCTACCATGTCCAGAACACTTTTATCAAAGGACCCTCCTTGTGGCCAGACCTGGGGGAGACCCTCCCCCCTTCAGTTCCGTTACCCACTGGTCATGGTACTTAGTTATTCTTTCTGCATGGCCTGGTAAACCTTTACAGATGTGCGCTAGGGGTGTCTCCGCTCCCATGCCTAGATGGGTGTTATTCTGTTCTCCTGTATTAGTCTGTTCTGTCACTATGTGTGGGTTACTGTGTACATGCAACTTCAACCCCTTCCACGTTATAATAAACAATTCACACTTTGCTCAATGAAAAAGGTGCCGGTTCGTCAAATCTTACCAGGCCATACTTACAATGACCGTACCCACCTAGAAGAGTGCTTGAAAACAGTGCAATTTATACCGTGTCACGTAATTACAGAAAATCACAACCATACAATGTGCACAACACACCCCAGACATTCATCAGACCTCAGCATTCACATACAGCATTTACCCTCCCTGTCTTGCTCTTCGCCTTCTACGGCGACCCCCTCTACCCCTTACACAACTCTTTTTTTATTTTTTGAGACCTTATTTCTACCCCGATATGAGAGGAATTTAGAGAAGAATAAGAAGAAGAGCTAGTTCTAACGTATTTTCCGTGTCTCTTCACTTAGACACCCTTAGTTTATCTTTTCACAGTTTTACTTATTCCCAGCACTAGTCGAGATAGCACTACACGGCGCTGCCTTCTACTCCCTTACAGAGTTAGATTCCCGTCCTCTTTTCCCTTTTCACTTTAGTGTCCTAATGGCTATTTGCAAAGAAAGAGAAAGTATTAGAAGTAAGAAAGTTCCCCTTATATTCCCCACTCCCTTTTTCGCATTTCCCCTTGTCCTTCACAAAAATAAAAATGTTCCCTTTTAATATCACTCGCACTTAATACTCACGTGCCCGTCTTGATCCGAGACTCTCCGGATTTGGTCCGTCCAAGCAGCGAGGCCTCGCACTCAATGGCCCCACCCGGCTCCAGCGAGCGGTACTAAGGGTTCTAACTGCGTGCGCACGTCTATGCATACCAGTTGCCGTAGGTGGGCGGCTCTATTGAACAGGCACGCCGTGCGTCTCCACTGCAGCCGGGGTCGTCTTGTGCCAAGGTGACAGTTTTAAAGTTAACAAAACAAATCACGTCTATGGGGTCAACACTGAATGGAAGTGTCCCCAGAAACATACCCCTCTTAGTGAGAGGCAATAATGGACACACCCCAGAAGGGGAATGAGGCCAGGACCAAGTGCGGGTTAGATCAAAAAGAGCTTTATATAACTCAATATAGGGCATGCAAAGGACTCTGCAAACTCCAAGAGCGCTCTGTCTGATAATAGCAAAGACAGTCGGTTATATTACAAATACACATCATGCATGAGGTAAGATATAGGGGCCACAGAGTCTTAGGGATTGGGTGGTGATGGCTAGGTGGTATACAATGTATACAGTTGCTTCTCCAGGATTGGTGGATGTTGGTGCTGTGCCACGTGGGGTGGGAGGTCAGTTGGGCTCATCGGGGTGTAGCGCCGGGCCGGACATGCCTTGTAACAACGATTGATAACTAAACTAACATTTGCCCTTTTGGCCACACATTCCCACCCATTCGTCACACTTCATGTGTCCTGTTGATTTGCAACTCTTGTAGGCGCTGACCTTAGATCAATGCATGGCCAGGAACATTGATATGCGATCTGGAGTGTCTCAATATATCGGTTTGGGGGATAGCTCAGGTTCAAACAATCAGATCTCATGGGCATGGTCTGGGGCATGGGCGGGGGAGCTTAACAAACCATCCTTGGAAATTTCGGTGAGGGATGGTATTACGATCTGTTGGTACATGTGTGGGCGCCCCCCTTTCTAGGGTTTTTAACTCGGGGTCGATGGAGGTACTACTGGCCCGTGGGGGGCATGTGACTGGTGCCCGAAAGGCGGTGGGATTTAGGACCAGGTAGCTCGTAAGTCATGGAGTCAGGCTGTGGCGGCCTTTGACACGGGGGAGGGTGGCGGATGCTTGAAACGGGTCCAGCAGGGTTGGGAGGAAAGGCAGGGCTGTGCCGTTTGAACACCGTCTATCTTGAGAGGGCCTGGGCAGGAGGAGGGGGAAATGGCCTTGCAGCTCCATGCGTGGCATCTTGCACGAGGCGGTTTTACTGTCGTATGGGTGAGGGGCGACTAACAACACATGGGGTTTCTAAAAGCACTCATGTATTTGTATTTACATGGGATACTAGCTGAGGATCATACTTTTTTACATAGCATTTCATATCTACAGTTGACATACGAACATGAGGTAGTGTCAGGGTGGTGTGTATAAAGAGTGAATAAAGAAAGCAACACAAGTTATTGTTCACAGTTATCAGTTGTCCAGTCTTTGTATATCTCTTCATTACATGTAACATCGGTTGCACAATTTTCTCTTTACCCATTCTCCTTTACATTAGCAGCGAACGTTAGTCAACAATGCAGATATTACATAAATGGATTCAGCGGATCTTCCATGCAGTGGGAGGTGGGGGAAGTGTGGGCCTCTGTGAGCGCGGTCAGGTGGGGGTCGCTCTGTAGCGTTCAGTGTCTCTGCCTTGGGTTAGATATGCATGTTTCTAGCAAGATAGGGATAGCTTAATACAAGATTGCGTCTATGCTCTGCCACATAATGTGGTGGTGCAGCCACACGTGTCGGCCTGCAGCCGCCCCGCCGCCTGGGACTGGGAGGCCAGGGGCTGCCGACGAGTCATGGGTCTTAACCAGGGTGGGACATGTAGTGGGAGGGGGGTCCTATTGACCTACCCTTCCCTAAACCGTTCTCACCGTTGTCTTTCTCTTTTTTATTTTTATTTTTGTTTTCAACCGGGATCCATCTTTTGATGTTATCATGATTGGACAATTCAATTTGGCAACTCGTAATTTGTAACGTATTGGGTATCTCTCATGCTACGGTTTGCTCATCGTTTTCTGTTTTGCCTTTTCTTTGATTCCTTGTTCACTCGCTCTTGTTTGCAACTCACATAACGTCTCTCACGCAACATGCTGTTATAACGCATTGCTGAACATTTATGTGTACATTGCATTCATTTTATTGTTGATATCTCTTTTTTTTGGTTAAATGCTTCACAATATGTTTTTGTTATCTTCAGTCTTGCCTTGAGAAAGACCTAGGTATAGGTTGAAACACATGTCGGCAGACTGGCTTGAAATATTTGTAAAGAAACAGAATACAAGATTTTATCCAAACCCTTTTTTTGCTTCAGCCATCTTATTATCAGCAGCAATATTGCTCAACAAATGGGTGCTGTTTCTAATTTCTACACATGCAGCGCATCAAAATAGTGGAACTATTGTTCTCATTATGTATGTATCAGCCCTTGTGCTTCAGACGCCTGGCATTCCTCAAATCCACTGTTGTCCATTATCAAGAGATAACCTTTTCATTTCTAGTTCATGTTTCAACTCTGCGCGCACATTTTGGCAAGAGTGGTTGCTGAGTGGGCTGTCTTGCTGTCCCTTACTCTGCTTCCGTGTCTACAAGAGCGGGCCTTCGGTGTATCTTGGACTACTGATGTAGACTGTTTCTTGGACTGTTTCTTTTGTAACTGGTCCCTGTCATTGTGGAACTTTGGGCCAAATCAACTACCTCCTGCCTGCCCACTTTCCCATATATGTCTCACATCCCTTGTGTGCATCCCAATCCAAGGTTTAGCAAAGGATGATTGATGTCACAGGTTTCTGGTGCGGAAACACAGAGCATTATATTAAAAAACTCAGCCACTGTAATTCCTGGTGAGAGCTACACCCAAATAGCGCAAACATCTATTTCTTAGACTGACCCTTTACTCCAAGCTGTCTCATCTGATGTGCACCTGATTCCCGCTATACATTTATATCCACCAAACACTTCAGGGGTTCCTTTACACCACCAAGATAATGTTACACTTGTTCATGCTCAGGTGCCCACAGCTGTAAATTCTGCTCAAGTGGTCCCCATGGTGCAGGACTTGCGAGATATTATAAAATCTTCAATTGATGCATATATTGCAGAGACCAGTATGTGCACTCGAGGTATTGAAAATGGACAGCAACTGAGATATCCAGATGTGAGCTGGTTTTTAAAGAGACTGGTTCAGTCAGCCAATCTAATGACTTTAGGAGATGATATACGCTCTAGAGACAATCTTTTGACTGGTATTCAAGGCTCCAATGCTAAATTCTTGGATGGAAACAAACAACAAACCCAATCTAGATCTCATTGATTGGTGCTCAGATGTCGAGAAGATCCTTACCCCAAAAATGTACTGAACAGAGCGAGTAGTCTGAATATTTGTAGTGAAATTCTCTCATTGTCAGCATTATCAACAACAGATATTAACTTGGTTGAATTCACTAATATAAACAAACCATCTGAGGCTAGAATCCACCTACATTCTACAATTGTGATGAATATTCTGTGGCAGTCTAAATCTGCTCTATATGACCTGGGCTTTAATTTATTTCAAGAACCAATCATCACAGGTAATATGGTTGAGAAAACGCGAATCAAGATATATCAATCCATCAAGAACAGGGAACTACAGCAGACTACAAACTTTGCTCCTAGAATGATGACATCACAGGAATGTATTCAAATATCATAACATGATGCTATTGCTAGTATAGGCAGCTTACTTTCGTGGAATACCAGAGGGCATGAGCATTTATTTGATTCAGCGAGCAAAGATCTGGCCTAATATGAGCTAATAGCCCTCGAGGAAACTTGGCTTACTGAATGCCCTATATGGGGGTCCCATACTATTATTATAACACCAGCTGTGCAGAATGCAAGGGGTCACCCCAGTGGTAGGCTCCTGTTAGCCATTAGTAAAGCCTCTGGGTTTGTGGGTGAGAAACTCGCTTCCCCCTCTACGTATTTTCAGATTGTAAGGCTGCACAGAAACAACTAGATTTTAGTGATTGTCAACATTTATTGGAGCAAAAGGAATATTACATCTGATTCCTTTTTTAGGCACCTGAATACGATTCTTGACTGCTTGGCACTTGAGCGGAATATTTGCCAGACAATAATAGTGGGGGATTTAAATCTCCATTTGATTTTACAAGGGGCACAAGAGCGGGCTGTTGATGAATTGAATTGGCTAAAAATCATAAAAGAGAGAGGTTTTGTTATGTTGAATGGTGCAATTGTGGGGGATGTTCCAGCTCATTCTACCTGGAGTAGGGGGTCTCAGCAAGCAACCCTGGACTATGTTTTTGTGCGTAAAAAAATCCTGAATCATGTGCAATCTATGCAGGTGGTAAAAACTAACCATAGTGATCATGACAAGCTTCTCATGCGCTATCTGACACATCAAGGAGCAACACCGTGCATAGGATATGAACATGCATATTCAAATCTTGTTAATAATAGTGGCACACAAATTAGATGGAACCCCTATAAATTGGAACAGTTCCATCAAGCACTCTTGCAGTCATTTGGTTCAACAAATTGCTATGTTACTGTGATGCAGTTGTTCAAGCAGCTTGAAATGCCGGATTTGAGTGTTAGACACAACACATTGCCACCCATTTGATCCTGCAGTGCAAGAATGCTGACCTAGGTAGAGCCATACGTAATTTAAGGTTCCTCCCGGAGGCTGATTGTTCATCAGTTAAAAAACAACTTAAGGCCTCATATAGAACATGGCTCAAGGGCCAGCACTTGCTGCATTACCAATATAGTGGGGAGATAATGTTGCGTCATTTTCTTAAGAAATCCACTAGTGGCATATGGGCGTACTTGAACGAGGCGACGCATAAAACACAGGAAGCAGTCCAGATAAATGCTATTCCGAATGAGATCTGGAAGGCCTATTGTGGCAAGCTATACTCTTCGCCATTTCCGAATTTGAGCCCAAACACAGGAGTCTCGGGTATGTCACATCATTTTACAATTCTAATTGATGACATCCAGCTGTGTATTAAAAATTTGAGTCGATCGAGGGCAGTAGGTCCAACAGGTAAGTAAGCAGGGCAATCTAGAAAGGGGAACTGCAGTGATAGAATCAAATCAAAAAGGCTTAGGGCCAAAATCAATAGGACAAAAGTCTTTTGCTCACGATCACACAGCTCGGGGTAGTTCACGGTTAAGTCTTTGCCAAGAATTCCAGACGAAGTTGGTCAGCAGAAAAGTTCAGTTAAAGAGTAGTGAAGGACGAGCCCTTGGATTGGAGAAAGATTTCACACACTTTCACCACGGCTGAACGAAGCGAACAACCGGCTTTGAACAGTACCTTTCAATCGAGAAGAAGCTATAGTTGAGGCGGATGTTCCTGGTAGTTCCTGCAGGCTCACGGTTCCTGAAGCGACTGTCGGACTGACAAGAAGTAGGAAGACTGGAGGGTCCTGCACTACCCATGGAAGAAACCAGCAGCAGAGCAAAGCAACAAATAAAAGGTGCGCTCCCTAAAACCCAAGCAGGGTCTGACCTCCCTGGCTATCCAGCCCAGTGTAGTTCTGTACAGCAAATTCGACCAGAGGAGGGAGTCCTGGCTTGCAGGTTGGGCAAACTGGTTGGTTGCACCAGCTCAGGATCTTCTCTGTCATCGGAGTACGAGGATTTGGACCTGCAGCAGGCTTCACCGAGCGGTTCAGTCATGGTAGGGGTGCTCTTCCATCAGCTCCTCATCGGTTCTTTCGTTCAAGTGCGACTGCCTTTCCAGACCCAGAGACCTGCTTTTTATGCAGTTTTCCCCGATTCACACAGCCTGGCTGTCAATCACCCAGCAGGGTGGTTGTCCCGCTGGGACAGTCACCACGGCCAATCATTTCAGAGTGCGACATGGGTCTCCAAGGAGACCCTGTGCAGGGAGTACTAAACCCCTCCCTCACATTGTTTCCCCCCCAGACATACAGGCGCCTAAGTAGGGATTCTGCGTAGAAGCCAGCGAAAAGACCGTGAACAAAGGAACCAAACCTGGTTTGGCGGGCAGAGTAAAACACAAGAAAGACTTTTACAAAAAGAAATGGGAAACAAACCCAGCCGGAACCGTAATAAAACATATATGGTCTAGCGGGTTTAAGTTTGAGGATACCAAGATAGCCTAAAACAATACCAAAGATATTTAAGATGACCGCAGTAGGAAAAATAGGGTAGCTACAGCTGCCACCAGCCAAGTCTTGATGAAAAGGGAGCGAAACAATGCTCCAAGAGAAACAGACAAAAAGGGATAAGTATTAACCCTTTCCAGTACTCCATGTAAGATGGATTGTGCTGGGTCTGTGGTTTTACAGAGGCTAATAAAGTTAATGGCAACTTTATATATTCTGGGAGACAGTAGTCCGTCCAAAAAAAAAGGAGTCTGACTTGGGAAGTCTAAAAGACAACCCTATGTCACTGCACTGAAGTTGCTGTGTAACACACAGTAAAAAGATGATGTCTGTGGTGTAGGTAAGGCTCCACAGTCTATGAACACAAAAATGTAAAACACACAGCAAAACACATGTAAGAGTGGGAACAAAAGGCTCACACTCTTACCAGGTGAAAAAATGAATCCTAGAAATCCAGCAAAGCTGCTGAGGGACTCAGTAGGTAAGGGAAATTAGCCATCCTGGAGAAATCTCCTTAACAGGCTGTAAGAGTACCACCTATGCATGGTCCGTGAAGTGGAGAGAGTAAGGCAATGGAGATGTAGATAGGAGCAAGGTACTGTGTCCGACAAGAGGGAGAGGGTCATGGACCCATGGAGTGTGGGCTGAGTGTGGGAGGGTAACAGGGAGCAGGCCTCACAACGAGCTGCCTCAGGAGTCATTGCCATTGCGGCAGCAGGGATGTGCACAGTCTAGACATATGCACACTCACTCAGGGCACACCATAAGGCGTGTTCATTGTCATCTTGGATGTTCTATGTAGCATGGAAGCACATACTTACATGTGTGAAAATAGATTCTATATTCTGCAGGGAATGAAGTGCAACTCCTATTTCGGACACATGCATGTGTCTAGCAGAGCAGAGTCACTTACATCAACGATGCAGAAAACAACTGTTCAGGTGTGGTATCATGTTGCAGATGTTGGGGGTATGCTAGTGGGGAATGAGTACTGTCAACTGATGTACAACACATGGTTTGTATCCACTATTGTGTTAACTGGACAGGAGTCAGTACACCACATGACATGGTTCACCCGGGGCAGTCCTTCCAATGCAGCCAGATTTGCACCACAATTAAACATCTTGCTGAGGCTTTAATTTGCATACTCAGGATGCACACTATTGGGCACTCACCGGACGTGTCCTCATAATTTTCCAGACCTTGCACCTGCTCCAGTAGGATGAATTGGCTCATACATACCCTCTTCATGTTCAGTCGGCTCCTCCTCCTCTAGTGACCACCCTCTAGTTGCCAGAGCAGAGGCGAGGTTGGCACCCAGCTTGGACTTGGTGCGACGGGTGAGATCATTCCAGTGCTTCACTACCTGTGCAGCAGTGCGCTTTGTTAGGGAAAATTCTCTGTTTAGGCTGAATTTCCTAACCTAGTGAGTCCCCCAGCAGCGTTGCTGGATTTATGGAGTTTGTTTTTTCATCCTGCCAAGAGTGAGACTCTTTTCTCCCACTCTTGGACATGATTTGTGGTAGATTTCTTTGAATGTCAATGTGTTCTATGGGCTATAGGGTCTTTTACTCCATAGGGTCTCATGTGTTTTGCTATGTGTGTTACACAGCACCCTCCGTGCCGTAACACTGGGGTGTCCTAGAGGATCCCCACCATAGACTCCATACCCTGGGACTGACTACTGTCTGCCAGGGCATGTAAAGTCACCATTGACTTTACTAGACCTAAATTTACTAACAGAACCAGTACAAACCATCCTATTGTGGACGTACTACAGGGGTAATTAGATTACCCCTGGGTCTGTTGTTCAAGGGGGCACTGTCCCGTCCCCCCTCGTCGAGTTTTGGCTGGTGGCAGTGGATACTACTTTTTATATTCGACCGCAAATATATTCCTATGGGATTCTTCCCATTGTTGGAGACTAATACTTGTTCACGTTAGTCTCTAACATACCGCCGGTTTATTTATCTTAAATAAATTTACTGGTTGGTATTTTCTGCCAGAACACGGTTTTTAAAAATGGCGTATGTGTTCGCCTCTGTAACTCCGAACCAAAGGTTGAGCCCTTTGTTCCACTTTTGGCGGGCTTCTGCACAGAAGCCCTCCAGAGTGGTGCCATTCTGTCTGGGTACCACAGGGGGTGTGGGAGGGGGTTTAGGCACCCTGGACTGAGTTGGCTTGAAATCTCAAGTCGCACTCTGGTGTGATTGGCCCAAGTGGTGAGCCGCCCCGCTCACCACTTAGCGTGTTTGATTGACAGCTAGGCTGAATGAATGGGGGTTTTCTGCATAAAAGCAGGGCTTTTGGGACTGGGACTTGAGACGTCGCCACAGGACCTAAGAATCCGACGAGGGTAAAGCTGAGCCTACCTGCAACGACGACACCTCCGGTGGAGCCCTGCTGAACCGACTCACCACTTCCAAACGACAGAGGAGATCTCCCTGCTGGAGAGGCTTCTTCCCCTGACTTGTGGGAACAACCAGTCCCTTGCTTTTTCTTCGCTTCCAGGACGTAGTGGTCAAATTGCCCGTGCTGAGCACCCCGGCAACCGGATAGCCACTAACCACTGTACCGCAAACAAAAGGTGGTGCGTTGTGACGGAGCACTCCGCGGCCGGTCTATTCCCTGGTGGTGCAACGATCTTCAACTTTTCTTCGACGACGAGATCCACTCATCTTCTGGCAAAGCCCCGACTTGCATCCACCACCAGGAACAACTGCCCCCGCCAGAGCTGTCTCTTCACTTACAAGGTACCGTGTCCGCCTGGCTTCCCTTGTGACGGTTAGCGTGAGGTGTCTTAAATCCTTACCTTTCCACTGGGTCGCCTCCAGACCTTCATAACTTTTTGTTCTAAACTGGTCCAACCTTTCTGTGACAATTTGCTACAAAGACTTGAAGTGCATTTCCACTGTGATACTTGTGGGACATATCGCCTTGCCTCTCTCCGAGTGGGCCTGGCCTCTGAACTTTGTGATCTACAGTAGACCCTGCCTTACTTGTCTTGCATTTGCTTCGTAAAAGTGTTGGTACCGAGTTGGTTTCATACTCTGCCTTTCCTCTCCCGTTCTAACGAATATTAGAGAGCCATCTAAGTTAAAGCATTCACCTCTGTCTGCAAATAAGTGGTGCCGTTGAACCTAGACTTGTCGAAATATTGTTAGGGGATTGATACCTACTTATAGTAATTGTGATTGAAGTTGTTTGACATATTAGCGCCAGTGTTTTTTTCGTAGATGTGTTTTTAAATAAATAATTATATATCTTTACACCCAAGCTCTGATCAGTGTCTGCTTGTTCTACTGTGTAAACTGCCCTATTTTGTATACTCTAAATACTGCCTAACTCATCTTGAGAGAAGTCTGACTGCTCAGCCACAGCTACCAGGCAAATCTGGGTGGTACAGACTGCTACCAATTGGGTTTACTGCTAACTCCTGTAGACTTAAACTTTTTGCAGTGGTCCCAGAGGGAACTGCCCAGGTTTCTGCTTAACACTGGTGTACAGCGGTGGGATTTGTATCGAGTATACAGTTTAGAGTGCTTTTCAACACTTTAGGATAACTAACCACAAAGCTTAGCCCTAAAAAAAAAGCAACTGTCAAAAAACATGTCTACTATGGAAGTTTACAGTCAAGAGTCCTTGTCAGGTAAAAATACTGAGAGTTTGAGAGCTCTCTGTAGACAAGAGAATCTTTCTGTAAGAGGCAAGAAAGTAGAACTGATAGCGAGATTGCTGGAAAACCAAAGTCTGGGTACTGGTGCAGAGGAATCTACCTCCCCAGCAAATGTAGAAAACAGTGATGGTATTGATCTGAATCAAAGTCTTGATAATGAGTCAGAAGAGGAAAGTGAACCTAATGAAGTTAGCCACTCTGAACCTCTGTCTGCCTTACCTACTGTACCTACGGGGCCCATATCAGGTCCCACATGTAACCCTGCTTATTTTGAACTTGAAAAAATGAAGCTCGAATTAGAGTACACACATTTTTTAGCTCAATCTGAAAGAAACCAAGAGCCAGAGTTCAGAAGAATGAATGCCCAGGCTGAGCAGAAGAAAGCTTAGTTAAGACTCAGAGAAATCGAACTTAATCATGAGTTGGAAATGAAAAAGTTGTCTGTGGAAAATGCTTCTCTCTCCTCTGGTTCCTCTAGAAGTTCCAGTCCCAAAAGACCCCGGATGCCTAAGGAATTAGTGGGTATGTATGAACCTAGATTGGATGTGTTGGATTGGTTGAAAATTCGTGAGTATAATCATGGGCTCCAGGACTTCACAGGGAATGAGTTACTTCCCTGGTTGTTCTCTAGGCTTCCCCCCTGTTGCAACTGATCTGGTAATGGAGTTGGGGGAGGTGGATAAGGATTATGAAAGTGTGAAACTAGCTTTGATAGCTAGATTCGGGAAGACCCCTTCCCAGTACCTTAAGAGGTTTAGGACCCTCAAAAACAATGATGGTACCCCTTGGGCGACCTGGGTGAGTGAGTGTTTGAAAAACTTAGAGGGATGGATTAAGGGTTACAAGGTGAACACTTATGAGGGATTGAGAAATCTTGTTATGTTGGAGTCAATTTATGATGCCTGCTCTCCTGAGCTCAGACAGCACTTGGCTGATTCAAGGGAATTAGATTCCAGGAAGCTAGCTAAGGCTGCTGACTTGTGGGTTGCCAACAGGGCCACTCACAAGGATTCAGGGGTCACTCAGAAAAAGGATGAGGGAAAGCAGCCACAGAAGGGGAACCGAGAGATTTCTAATACCTCCCAAACCAAAGAGGGCCCCAAACAACAAAATAACCAGGGTAAGCCCCAGGGTAAACCACAACAGGCTAGTGTACCTTCTGGTCACAAACCAGAAGGAGGTCAGGCCAAGCCACCCTTTCAGAGAGCATTTGGAACATGTTATCTCTGTGGGGCAACTGACCATATCAAAGGAGATCCAAAATGTAAGGGTAAACCTACTGGGATCAGCACAGTCTCCTTAGCCTTCATTCCTGAGGAGGAAGTCCAAATGACTAATGCTCACTTTGAAGTCTTTGCTGAAGAACCTTGGGTTCTTCAAGCAAGTGTATCAGTAGAGTCAATGGATCTGGTTAGTAATCAGAATAGGAGTGTGTATGACTCTATACCAGAAAACTCTAAATGTTATTATGTGGACAATGTTCTTGTCAATGGCCAGGATACTCCTGCCAGGCGAGACTCTGGGGCCAGCAGAACAGTAGTGGACGAAAGCTTTTTCAGGCCTGAGGATGTTGCTAAGGCACCCAAAGGTCCCACTAAAATGTCTGGAGGCCCTGTCCAAATGGTTCCAATTATACCAGCCCTCATTCAGTGTAATGACATGACAGTGTTGATTCCTGTCAGTGTTCAGACTGAGGAGCCTGAGAGAGTCCTGTTAGGGAATGATCTAAAAACTCTAGGAGTAGTATCCAGTACCCCCAGGCCTCCCAGTATGGAGAAACAGAACCAAACCAAATTGGCTAGAGAGGCCACTTTAAGGAACCACTAAATGCCTGTGGGAACCTCTACTGAGACCCCCACTACAAGTCCTGGTGTTGGTAAGTTGACCTCTGACCCAGGCAAATTTCAGGTAAACATGTTAGGGAAATGGGAGCCCCAACCAAGCTCCATCATTGTTCCCACAGTTATAGAGTCTGTGACTCCCCCTGCTTCTGAGGAAGAGGTGGATAGACCTACTGGAACCCTAACTAGGCCTAAGAGAACTGGTAATTCTCAGTGCTGGTGGAAAACCAGAAAAGAAAAGTCTAATGCCAAAAACCTTCAAAATGTTGGACCTTCCACAGAAGACTCCAACCCAATTCCTAGACTTAAGGGGGAAACTCCTAAAGTAGGTAAAGGTAGATCTAAGAGGAAGGAGAAGCATGTACCTTGCTTATCTCCATCCCCTCCAACCAAAAGGCCTAAAACTGAACCTTCTCCCAACCGAGAGGTGGTGAGGACCTCTGAAGGCCCCTCTAGATCTAAGGGAATCCTTTATAAGAACCCCTTGAAAAAGCCTAACACAGGTTCAGAAGTTGTAACAACTTCTAAGGGACTGGTCAACCAGATCCCCTATAGTTTCAAAAAGACTGATGTTCCTCAAAGGATTTGTAGGTCATATAGTTTGCAAAGGAAAACCTTTGATCTGACCATAGGACATAGGACAGGGTGTCACCACCAAAATGCTGATGGTCTCTCTAGGATATATGTCATCGACTAGAGGTATGAGATTCATCCAGGAGTTGATTAAATCCTCCTGTCCCTTAGTCTGTGGGGGGGGGGGCGAGTGTTAGGGAGAATTCTCTGTTTAGGTTGAATTTCCTAACCTAGTGAGTCCCCCAGCAGCTTTGCTGGATTTCTGGAGTTTGTTTTTTCATCCTGCCAAGAGTGAGACTCTTTTCTCCCACTCTTGGACATGATTTGTGGTAGATTTCTTTGAATGTCAATGTGTTCTATGGGCTATGGGGTCTTTTACTCCATAGGGTCTCATGTGTTTTGCTATGTGTGTTACACAACACCCTACGTGCCGTAACACTGGGGTGTCCTAGAGGATCCCCACCATAGACTCCATACCCTGGGACTGACTACTGTCTCCCAGGGCATGTAAAGTCTCCAATGGCTTTACTAGACATAAATTTACTAACAGAACCAGTACAAACCATCCTATTGTGGACGTACTGGTAGGGGTAATTCGATTACCCCTGGGTCTGTTGTTCAAGGGGGCACTGTCCCATCCCCCCTCCCCGAGTTTTGGCTGGTGGCAGTGGATACTACTTTTTATATTCGACCGCGAATATATTCCTATGGGATTCTTCCCGTTGTTGGAGACTAATACTTGTTCACGTTAGTCTCTAACATACCGCCGGTTTATTTATCTTAAATAAATTCACCGGTTGGTATTTTCTGCCAGAACTCGGTTTTTAAAAATGGCGTATGTGTTCGCCTATGTAACTCCGAACCAAAGGTTGAGCCCTTTGTTCCACTTTTGGCGGGCTTCTGCACAGAAGCCCTCCAGAGTGGTGCATTTCTGTCTGGGTACCACAGGGGGTGTAGGAGGGGGTTTAGGCACCCTGGACTGAGTTGCCTTGCCAACTCAAGTCGCACTCTGGTGTGATTGGCCCAAGTGGTGAGCCGCCCCGCTCACCATTTAGCGTGTTTGATTGACAGCTAGGCTGAATGAATGGGGGTTTTCTGCATAAAAGCAGGGCTTTTGGGACTGGGACTTGAGACGTTGCCACAGGACCTAAGAAACCGACGAGGGTAAAGCTGAGCCGACCTGCAACGACGACACCTCCGGTGGAGCCTTGCTGAACCGACTCACCACTTCCCAACAACAGAGGAGATCTCCCTGCTGGAGAGTCTTCTTCCCCTGACTGGTAGGAACAACCAATCCCTTGCTTTTTCTTCGTTTCCAGGACGTAGTGGTCGAATTGCCTGTGCTGAGCACCCTGGCAACCGGATAGCCACTAACCACTGTACCACGACCAAAAGGTGGTGCCTTGTGACGGAGCACTCCACGGCCGGTCTCTTCCCTGGTGGTGCAACGATCTTCAACTTTTCTTCGACAACGAGATCCTCTCATCTTCTGGCAAAGCCCCGACTTGCATCCACCACCAGGAACAACTGCCCCTGCCGGAGCTGTCTCTTCACTTACAAGGTACCGTGTCCGCCTGGCTTCCCTTGTGATGGTTAGCGTGAGGTGTCTTAAATCCTTACCTTTCCACTGGGTCGCCTCCAGACCTTCTTAACTTTTTGTTCTAAACTGGTCCAACCTTTCTGTGACAATTTGCTACAAAGACTTGAAGTGCATTTCCACTGTGATACTTGTGGGACATATCGCCTTGCCTCTCTCCGAGCGGGCCTGGCCTCTGAACTTTGTGATCTACAGTAGACCCTGCCTTACTTGTCTTGCATTTGCTTCGTAAAAGTGTTGGTACCAAGTTGGTTTCTTATCCTGCCTTTCCTCTCCCGTTCTAACGAATATTAGAGTGCCATCTAAGTTAAAGCATTCACCTCTGTCTGCAAATAAGTGGTGCCATTGAACCTAGACTTGTCGAAATATTGTTAGGGGATTGATACCTACTTAAAGTAATTGTGATTGAAGTTGTTTTCCAAATTAGCGCCAGCGTGTTTTTCGTAGATGTGTTTTTAAATAAATAATTATATAACTTTACACCCAAGCTCTGATCAGTGTTTGCTTGTTCTACTGTGTAAACTGCCCTATTTTGTATACTCTAAATACTGCTTAACTCATCTTGAGAGAAGTCTGACTGCTCAGCCACAGCTACCAGGTAAATCTGGGTGGTACAGACTGCTACCAATTGGGTTTACTGCTAACTCCTGTAGACTTAAACTTTTTGCAGTGGTCCCAGAGGGAACTGCACAGGTTTCTGCCTAACACACTTCACAAACCCTAAAGCATTGATCTCATCTGTGACATGCTGCCAAAGCAACATACGCTGAGCTGGTGTATGTGTGCTCTCTTGATGCTGGCACATGTCACTGTGGTGAATGGCCATGTAGCTCATGAGGATCTTGAGTTCTTCATCATGGAAGTTCTTCTTCCTCAACGTGCCAGTGTCCTGTGCTGTGTCATGGGGTTGAGCCTGTACCTGCTGTGCAGGCTTTTCCTTCTTGCCACAAGCTTTTGGTGCCACCCCTGTATGGCTGGGGCCACTCTGGGGTGTAGATGCCAGACCACAAGTGGGATGGGGTATGGCATTTCCCCCTGGGGCTGGGACAGCTGCTTCCACAGCACGTCCCTTGCCCTTTCGGGCAGGGACAGCTGCTTCCACAGCATGTCCCGAACCCCTGGGGCTAGGACAGCTGCTTCCACAACATGTCCCAGTACCCCTGTTGCTGGGACAGCTGCTTCCACAGCACATTCCTGACCCCGGCCCATCTGCCCCCTTTTCCTTTTGGGGCCTTTACACTCATGTTCCAGGTGTCCCGGAAATATGGAAGGCACACCAAGTAGTTGTCCTGGGCAATTTAAGTGAGGGGTCAGTCTGCATGATGGAAGTTGTAGTTCTGTGGTCCAACAAGGAGCAATTGTATCCCAGGTGTGATAAATATGGTATGTGTAATGCACATGCACCCCAAAACAAATAAATTGCATATGCAATACCAGGATAGCCAAAAAAAGAAAAAAAGCGGTACGCAATACGCAGTGGCACCCAGCTACACAAAAAATACGTACTCGACCCACGGAAAGTTAGCAGAAGTAAAGAATAGTGATACATGATACAAGGGGGCACCAGAGTTCAAACAATGCGTACGTGACTCACAGTTAGCCTTGCAAAAATGAAAAGTAGATGCGCATATGCATGAAGAAATATCCACCACCAGAATAAGAAATTTGTATGGTCCCTGAAGTGAACGGATTGCGTGGCACCCCAAAATACACAGTACTCCACTCGTCTATCTCCTCCCCTTCATACACAAGTTCAGAGTTGCTTCTACAAGTACTATTGTATCCCCGAATATGGCGTGATGAATGCCTGCATGCAGCGTATGTCACATAAGTTACGCGCTTAAGGCCTTTCCTTGTATTTCACTTGTCCATGCTTTCCTCAATTTCTACCTGCAAAGTCCCAGCCTTAACTCGGTTTCAGGCTGCCTACATTGTGAGAAACGGAAGACCCATGCTCCTGCATCCGTGACATTTTACCTGCCACGTAGTGGCATGTGCTGCCTCCAACTTTGCCATCTGCTGCTGCCTGTACAGTGTATGTGTGCCTGCTGCCCACCTGCACTGTGTTTGGAGTGCCTGCTGTCCAGCCATTGCCTATGCTCCTGTCTTTGTCCCTGTGACCACCTCAGCTGCTCCATTAGACTTCCACTGTACCATTCCATCACCACTGCTCCAGGACTCCTTGCCCACCCACACCAGCCTCAGTGGTTGCCATGTCAGCACCATCATCCTCTGACCAGAGTGGCAATCCCATGGCAGCAAGGCAGAGGGCTATCAACTTAACCGCTAGGGAAGTTGACATCCTGGTGGAGAACGTCCTGGAGCATTATGATGCTCTCTTCCACCCTGTGATGCAACGCGGCAAGGAAGGATGTCAGCAGATCTGGGACAGGATAACAGATGGAATCAACGTGCAGGGGGTGGCACTCGCACCTTCAAGACCGTGCACAAGCGATGGAAGGACCTGAAATCCGGGACCCATGGTAAGGCCCTGCACTACATCCAGGCTGGTGACACCGAGGAGGTGCACTGTGTGCACAGTTGCCGGATGTAGGCTAACAACATGCGGGTCCTGGAGAAGTTATACCTGGCACTACACACCCAGGTCTGCGAGTTACGTGAACGTCTGGAGTCGACTGGTGAGTAGCCATGGGTTGCAATGCTCTATGGTGCATGTGCTCTGTGCACGTACCCGCATGTTGGCAGTGACCCCCTTAGGCTTACAGCAAGTATGTTTCTGAGACAGATGTCTGTCTGCATGCCCAGACATTGCTCTCCATATGTGCATTCAGACCTATATGTATTTTAAATGGGCTATCACTTGCATTTTGTGTTGTACTGCTGGCTTGCAGACCATGCGCATGCAATGTTACTTGAGTTTGAGACGTGCTAGTGTGACAAGTGTGCCAATTGAGGTAGTGTTGCCTGTGTCATGTGCATGCATGATGCTCATGTGTTTGTGCCAAAAAGGGGAATGTGTGACTGGGCATCACTCATGTCTGGATGCAACACGTGCATTTGGATGTCTGGCTTAGTCACATAGAAGCATTGCAGTTCACGGGACTCTGATGTGATTGGTCATCACACTGCTTGGGGCCTCTCAGTTGATGCGTGTGCATGACATGTGTATGTGTTTGTTGCTATGGCATGCTAACTTGTGCATGTGTAAATGGTGCATGTGTGTATAGCATACACAATTGATTGATTGTGACAGTAGAAAGTAGCTTGATGTGATTGTGTGGAGTGATAACCAGAAAGTTGTGTGCATGGATGTGGATTGCATGTCCATGTGTGTGGGTGTGGAAGTTGATGATTGTTCCCTTGACAAGTCATGTCATGTGAATGTTGGTGATGCCATGCCCGATTTGGTGCAGTAAACTGATGCTTCTGTTCTGTGTCTCCTTTACCACAGTTGCATCTGATGAAGAGCGCAGAAGCAGTGCTATGGAGCATGGCTGCAGGGATGCCTCCACCAGGCAGAGGCGCAGGCCCCAGCCACATCCCCATGCCAGCAGCTCATCTCAGGGAACAATTTGGGTGTGGCAGCTTCGTTGACATCGGGCATGGCAGCTGGAGGTGAGTCCAAGAAGGTGAATGTGGGAGGGGACACCTCATCAGTGGTGGGGACAGGTGATGCCACACAGGGCCATCCATGGCGGAAGACACCCCAGAGTCATCCAGGTTGAAGGAGGGGGAGGGAGCAGAGGTGGCCGTTGAGGCCCAGCCTACACGGTCCGGTGGGGATGTTGAGGTGGGTATGCCTACTGTAGTCCTGTCCCGGGGGCATGAGGCAGTGCAAGTCACCATGGAGGTGCCTGTGCAAAATCTAGTCTCTGGGCCATCGGATGCAGCAGTGTGCGCCTGCTAGGATGCCTGACCCAGACCCACCACCCGGTGTCGGCTGATGTGTCCACCCAGACCGACACTCACTTACCAGTTGGTGTGGCCATCCGGGATTATGTCCTACCCCTGCTGGCCAATTTGACGAGGCGGGCTAGTGTCATTTGTGATGATGGGAAGGCTACTCATAGTCTGCTTGCCCATTATCACATTGCGCTAGATCGCCCCGTCGGCTGGCTTGCAGCATGCCTGTTCCGTGGTGTCCCCAATGGGATGTTCACTGCTGCGACCGCCTCCGCGTCTTCCTCCTCTGTGTGCCTGTCATCCTTCAGGGTGCCTTTCCGGCCCAGATACCAGCAGGGCCCCCTTTGCACCAGTCCCTCCCACAATGCCCCGTCTGGTGGAGACCACATGCCTGCCCGAGTTGGGAGTCCAAGGCACATCATCTGAGGTGGTCAACATGCCTACCAGGCACCAACAGGGTCACGGGAAATGGAGGTACCCCAATGAACAGTGCAAGTGCCATATGCCCCGGTATCACGATCAGCTCAGAGGGTTTACCCACATAGCAGGCCCTGGGCACTGTGGCTGGAGGTGGCAACGAGGAGGAGGCTATTTGTTGCAGGGTGTTAGGGAGAATTCTCAAAATGTGCTAATTTCCCTTACCTTTTGAGGGCCCCAGCAACTTTGCTGGATTTCTAGGATTTTATTTTTTTACCTGGGAAGAGTGTGAGCCTTTTTTCCCACTCTTCCATGCATTTTGATGTGTGTTTTACTTTTGTGTTCTTTGGTTATGGAGTTTTAAAACAACTCCATAGGCATCATCTTTTTTCTGTGTGTCACACAGCACCTTCAGTGCAGTGGCACAGGGATGTCTTTCAGACTTCCCAAGGTTTAAATACCTTCTCTGGGACTGACTACTGTCTCCCAGAGAATGTAAAGTTAAATTGACTTTACTAGTCTCTTTACATTTACAGAACCAGCACACATTATCTTCCTGTAGAGTGCTGGAGGGGTTACCTAGCTTCCCCTGAGTCAAAACACTCATGGAACAGTCAAATGTTACCCTTTCCTACTTTAAAAGGCTGGTGGCAGTGGTTTAGATCAAACTACTGTGATTTTTCCCGACTGCTAACAACGGTAGCTAAAAATCGGGTCAGCCATGTTTTTCAATGTGGCTCCCAAGACCTATCTGTAAAAACAGACTCTGGTCATCTTTTTTCACCATTTGTTTTAGGCAAGGTCCTTCTTGTGTTTGTCTCTGCCTGCCAAACCAGGTTTGGTCCCTTTGTTCGTTGGCCTTTGGCAGGCTTCATGGCTGAAGCCCTCCTCTAGCGCCTGAGTGTCTAGGGTGGGCAGGGTGTGAGGGAGATGCCCGAAACTCCCTGTGCTTAGTCTCTTAGCAGACCTGAATGCACTCTGGTGTGATTGACCGGCTGGCTGTCCGGCAAGGACAGCCCCCCTGCTGTGTGAGTGACTGTCAGGCTGTAATGAATGGGGGTAAACTATTTAAAAGCAGGTCTCTGGGAATTGGAAAGCAGAGTCAACCAGTGGAACGAAAGAACCGAAGATGAGCTGAAGGAAGAGGACTGCTGCAACTCCTGGATGACCGGTGAAGCCCTGCTGCAGGTCCGAATTGCCTGAAACTCCATCGACAGAGAAGCCCTTCAAGGTTAACTTCGTCCCTTGAGTTTGGTGGGAACAACCAACTCGCAAGCCACCTGGACACCGTCCACATCTGGTCAAAATTTCTTCAGAGTGCTGTTGAAAACCAGATAGCAAGAGGGAAGGAAACAAGCTTGTGGACTCTATGGCACTCAAACCTTAAAACAACGTTTGCCAAGCTTGTGGCCTCATCCCTGGGGAGTGCAGGAACCTCCCGATGTCCTCCTTTTTGTCCCCACGACTGAAGCTCAGAACAGCGAGATCTGCTCGAACTGCCAGGAACAACTGCCTCAGCTACAGCTCTTCTTCAATTTAAAACTACTTTGCAAACGTGGCCCAGGCATCTTTTCGGCCATTGCGAAAGTTCGTGGAACTTTCCCAATTTCGAAGGCTCGTCGTTCCCTAAACATTTGTCAAACTTTTCGCCTAGCCAAATTCTTCTAAACTGTGTGGCAAAGACTTAACCGTTTACTACCAGAACTGTGCTATCCTATACAAAGACTCTAAACCATTGACTTTGGCCCAGGCCTATGAACTGAATTGCTGGTTGTAGTTTACTGAAACCCTTTTCCCTTCCTATGAAAGTATTTGGGCTGTCTATTCTTATAACCTTGTCTTTTTACCCCTTTCTAAAATATCTGAAGTGCCATTTTGCTCCCACTTCAGGGGAGCTAAACTTGTTCATTTACTTAGCGGTTGTGTATTTGTGGTTTATTAGTGTGTGATATTGAGCTGCTCTTGCTAGTGTAATGTTTTCAAATGGACTGTGTGAATAAATGTATATTCTTTTACCTAGAAACCTTGAGTAAGTATTTGTTTGAATCACTGTATTTGTTGGTCCTATGTGTAGTTTGTTCTACTGCTCACTCAACTCTTGAGATAAGTCTCGCTGCTCAGCCATCGCTACCACTTTACTGTGTACTACAGGCTTGTACCAAAGGTGAAATTGTACTGACACTTGTAGTCTTAATTGCATGTAGTGTTCCCATGATTCTGCCTAACACAGGGCAGACCACCGAAAGGAGGCTGGTGCGATGTGTGAGGTAGGAGGCACAAGTGAACCTGAGGTACAGGATTTCTTTCATGTTCTAAGGATATGAAGAGCAGATTGGAGCAGAGAGGCAGCGGGCAATGGAAGTGAGGGTAGTGATAGCCAGGGCTGAGATTTCACTGCGTTGGGCAATGAGGCGGGCTGCCATCCTGGAGGCCACTTTCAGGGATGTCTGAGTGATAGAGACACAAATGCTGGAGAACCTGCATACCCTTCAGGCAAAAACGGAGGCCCACCTGAGGGGTGAGGACGTGGGGCTGGACTCAGCCCTGGTGGAAAGGTTCAGTGACATTGGAGAGGAGGACTAGCCCGCTGCCTTTGTACATAGTTATTAGGTTCCTTTTTTATTTATTATTTTCCCCAGACACTGAAGACTTCCTTTTCCAGTTGTTATTGTATATAGTTGTTTAGGCATAGGATATTAGTTTTATTTCATATTTCCCCATGACTACTTTGAGCTTGATTCCCCATTTATTTCTGTACATATTTATGTCCAATACATCGTTCTGTTTGTCACATTCCATGCTTCATGCAGTTCAATTGTGTTTGGCCTATTTGATAGTTCTATTTTCAGCCAGTGCACCACTTCATTGCAAGTCATGTGTATTCTGGCATGCATGCTTGTGTGTTGTTGTTGCTGGGATGGTTGCGGATGGGAGGATGCACATGTGCCTGACATGTGGGCTGGGTGCATCAGACAACTGGGTCTGCACTGTATGTTTTCATTTGCATTTACTTGTACAGCATCACCGTGTGTTTGGCATCAGTGTGGTTGTGGTGTAGGGAGGTGTGCTCACTGCGGAGGAGTTCCATGGTCACGTTAATAGCACGTTTGTTTGTCATTGCTGTGTAAAACCCATGTCGTACAGGTGCAGACACAACCACCAGCATGTGCAGTCACACACTGCCTTCTCTCATGTGTCGCTCAACCCCTACCACTGGAATGCAGTAATAGGCTGTGTTTACTCTTCTGGAGAGACAGCACAATTCTCCAGTCTCTGAGACTCATGCTCTCTCTGACTGCCCTACCGTCATTCATGCATAGCCCTGTCATGTGATTGTTTTCTGCCAGGTACTTTGCCACCCATTCTATCCAGGTCACTGATGCTCAGGCTGTGACACGCCTGGCCATTGTTTGTGGTTCCTGCAACGTCTTTTGGTAGGTTTGCTTTTGTCGTGAACACACATTCAGTTACTGTGCTTTGATGCCTTGGCAATGTGCCTTGGACAACATGCACATGTATTTGCATTTACTTTTCACATGTGTATGGGGGGCCGATTAAGGACTGGAAGGGTGTGTGAGCAGATGCCCCACTCATAGATGGACCTCCGGTGTTTGCAGTTAATCGTATTTGAGGTTTACATGTTGATGTTGCACCTCATGGTGCTGTCAGACCACGGAAGTTCAGGTGAGATGCAGACATGCATTGCAATGGTATTGTGGGATACTGTCAAGGGCTGCCTGGGGGGGTTCACAGGTGAGGGCGCCTGGCCAAAGGTTTACAGTCGGGAAGAGGGCTGGTGGGTGTTGTTCAGTCAGGATGTGGCTGCCTGGGGTGGGTATCACAGGTGAGGGGGGCTGGGGTTGGTTATCAGTCTGGAAAGGGATGCCTGCGGGGTGTCACAGGAGAGATGGGCTGGTGGTTGTTGTCCAGTCTGGAGGGGGCTGCCTGGGGGGTGTAACAGGTGACGGGGCTGGAGGGTGGTGTCCAGTCACGAGGGGGATGTCTGGGGGGGGGGGGTGTCACAGGTTAGAGGGGGTTGGGTGGTGGTATCCAGTCTGATAGGGATGCCTGGGAGGGTCACAGTTGAGGGGGGCTGGGGTGATGCCCAGTATGAAAGGGGGCTAGTTGGTGTTGTCCAGTCTGGAGGGAGCTATCTGGGGAGGGGTGTCACAGGTGAGGGAGGTTGGGGGTATCGAGTCTGGAGGGGGTACCTGGGGGTGCCACAGATGAGGTGGGTTGGGGGTTGTTGGGGGTGGTGTCCAGTATGGAGGGGGGCTGGTGGGTGGTATCCAGTCTGGAGGGGGCTGCCTGTGGGTGTCACAGGTGAGGGGGCTGGAGGGTGTTGACCAGTCTGGAGTGAGCTGCCTGGGGGGTTACTGGTGAGGGGGCTGGTATGTGGTTTGGAGTCTGGTGGGGGATGCCTGGGGGACTGGGGGTGGTATCCAGTCTGGAGGCGGATGCATAGGGGGGTGTCACAGGTGAGGGGGCTTGGGGGTGGTGTCCAGTCTAGAGGTCTGGTTGAGTGTTGCCTAGTCTGGAGTGGGCTGCCTGGGGGGTGTCACATGTGAGGGGTTTGGGGGGGTGGTGTCCAGTCTGGTGGGGGATGCCTGGGTGTGTTACAGGTGAGGGGGGCTGGTGTACAGTCTGGAGGGGGCTGGTGTGTGTTGTTCAGTCTGGAGGGGGCTGGCTGGTGGGGACACAGGTGAGGGGGGATGGGGGATGGTGTCCAGTCTGGAGGGGGATGGCTGGGGGGTGTCACAGGTGAGGGGGGTTGGGGATGGTGTCCAGTCTGGAGGGGGGCTGGTGGGCGTTGTCCAGTCTGGAGGGGGATGCCTGGGGAGGTGTCATAGGAGGGGGCTGTGAGGTGGTGTTCAGTCTGGAGGGAGCTGCCTGGGGGGTGTCACAGGTGAGGTGTGCTGTGGGTGTCGTACAGTCTCGAGGGGGGTGCCTTTGGGGTGTCACAGGTGAGGGAAGCCACAGGGTGGTGCCCAGTCTCGATGTGGATGCCTGGGGGGTGCCACAGTTTAGAGGGGATGGGGGTGGTGTCCAGTCTGGAGGGGTATGCCTGGGGGGTCACAGGTGATGGGAGGTGGGGGTAATGTCCAGTCTGGAGGGGGCTGCCTGGGGGGGTGTCACAGGTGAGGGGGGCTGGAGGGTGGTGTCTAGTCTTGAGGGGGATGCCTGGGGGTGTCACAGTTTAAGGGGGCTGGAGTACAGTCTGGAGGGGGATGCCTGGGGGGGTTTTGTCCAGTCTGGAGGAGGCTGCCTGGGGGGGTGTCACAGGTGAGGGGGGCTGGAGGGTTGTGTCCAGTCAAGAGGGGGATGCCTGGGGGGGTGTCACAGGTTAGGGGGCTGGGTGGTGTCCGGTCTGGAGAGGGATGCCTGGGGGGGTCACAGCAGAGAGGGGCTGGAGCTGGTGCCCAATATGAAAGGGGGCTGGTGGGTGTTGTCCAGTCTCAAGTGGGCTATCTGGGGAGGGTTGTCACAGGTGAGGGGGTTTGGGAGTATGCATTCTGGAGGGGGGTACCTGGGGATGTCACAGGTGAGGGGGGTTGCGGGGTGTGTCCAGTATGGAGGGGACTGGTGGGTGGTATCCAATCTGGAGAGGGCTGCTTGGGGGTGTCACAGGTGAGGGGGTGATGGGTCCAGTCTGGAGGAGGCTGCCTGGAGCTCACGGGTGAGGGGGCTGGAGGGTGTTGACCAGTCTGGAGGGGGCTGCCTGGGGGGGTCACTAGTGAGGGGGGCTGCTATGTGGTATGCAGTCTGGTGGGGGATGCCTGGGGTGGTGTCACAAGCGAGGGGGGCTCTGGTTGGTATCCAGTCTGGAGGGGGATGCCCTGGGGGATGTCACAGGTGAGGGGGGTTGGCGGTGGTGTTCAGTCTGGAGGTCTGGTGGGTGTTTCCTAGTCTGGAGGGGGCTGCCTGGGGTGTCACATGTGAGGGGTTATGGGGGGATGGTGTCCAGTCTGAAGGGGGATGCCTGGGCGTGTCACAGGTGAGGGGGGCTGGTGTACAGTCTGGAGTGGGCTGGTGTGAGTTGTTCTGTCTGGAGGGGGCTGGCTGGTGGGGACACAGGTGAGGGGGGCTGAGTGATTAGTGTCCATTCTGGAGGGGGGCAGGTGGGCGTTGTCCAGTCTGGAGGGGGCTGCCTGGGGGTGTTGTCACAGGTGAGGGGGGCTGGGGATGGTGTCCCTTTTTGGAGGGGGCTGCCTGAGAGGGTGTCACACGTGAGTGGGGCTGGGGGTTTTGTTCAGTCTGGAGGGGGCTGCCTGGGGAGGTTTTATAGGTGAGGGAGCTGTGGGGTGGTGTTCAGTCTGGAGGGAGCTGCCTGGGGGTGTCACAGGTGAGGGGGGCTGGAGGGTGGTGTCCAGTCTCGAGGGGGATGCCTGGGGGGTGTGAAAGTTTAGGGGGGTTGGGGAGTGGTGTCGAGACTGGAGGGGTATGCCTGGGGGGGACACAGGTGATGGAGGGTGGAAATATTGTCCAGTCTGGAGGGGGCTGCCTTGGGGGTGTCACAGGTGAGGGGGGCTGGATGGTGGTGTCTAGTCTTGAGGGGGAGGCCTGTGGGGTGTCACAGGTTAGGGGGCTGGTGTCCAGTCTGGAGGGGGATGCCTAGGGGGGTGTTGTCCAGTCTGGAGGGGGATGGTTGGGGGGGTGTAACAGGTTAGGGGGGCTGGGTGGTGGTGTCCGGTCTGGAGAGGGATGCCTGGGGCGGTCACAGCAGAGGGAGGCTGGGGTTGTTCCCAGTATGAAAGGGGGCTGGTGGGTGTTGTCCAGTCTCGAGTGGGCTATCTGGGGAGGGGTGTCACAGGTGGGGGGATTGGGGGGTATGTAGTTTGGTGGGTGGTACCTGGGGGTGTCATTGGTGAGGAGGTTTGGGGGGTGGTGGCCAGTATGGAGGGGGGCTGGTGGGTGGTATCCAGTCTGGAGGGGGTTGCCTGGGGGTGTCACAGGTGAGGGGGGATGGTGTCCAGTCTGAAGGGGGATGCCTGGGTGTGTCACAGGTGAGGGGGGCTGGTGAACAGTCTGGAATGGGCTGGTGTGAGTTGTTCTGTCTGGAGGGGGCTGGCTGGTGGGGACACAGGTGAGGGGGGCTGAGTGATTAGTGTCCAGTCTGGAGGGGGGCAGGTGGGCGTTATCCAGTCTGGAGGGGGCTGCCTGGGGGTGTTGTCACAGGTGAGGGGGGCTGGGGGTGGTGTCCTTTTTGGAGGGGGCTGCCTGAGAGGGTGTCACAAGTGAGTGGGGCTGGGGGTTTTGTTCAGTCTGGAGGGGGTTGCCTGGGGAGGTTTTATAGGTGAGGGAGCTGTGGGGTGGTGTTCAGTCTGAGGGAGCTGCCTGGGGGTGTCACAGGTGAGGGGGCTGGAGGGTGGTGTCCAGTCTCGAGGGGGATGCCTGGGGGGTGTAAAGTTTAGGGGGGTTCGGGAGTGGTATCCAGTCTGGAGGGTATGCCTGGGGGGGTCACAGGTGATGGAGGGTGGGAATGATGTCCAGTCTGGAGGGGGCTGCCTTGGGGGTGTCACAGGTGAGGGGGGCTGGATGGTGGTGTCTAGTCTTGAGGGGGAGGCCTGGGGGGTGTCACAGGTTAGGGGGCTGGTGTCCACTATGGAGGGGGATGCCTAGAGGGGTGTTGTCCAGTCTGGAGGGGGATGGTTGGGGGGGTGTAACAGGTTAGGGGGGCTGGGTGGTGGTGTCCGGTATGGAGAGGGATGCCTGGGGCGGTCACAGCAGAGGGAGGCTGGGGTTGTTCCCAGTATGAAAGGGGGCTGGTGGGTGTTGTCCAGTCTCGAGTGGGCTATCTGGGGAGGGGTGTCACAGGTGGGGGGATAGGGGGGTATCTAGTTTGGTGGGTGGTGCCTTTGGGTGTCACAGGTGAGGAGGTTTGGGGGTGATGTCCAGTATGGAGGGGGGGCTGGTGGGTGGTATCCAGTCTGGAGGGGGCTGCCTGGGGGTGTCACAGGTGAGGGGGGATGGTGTCCAGTCTGGAGGAGGCTGCCTGGGGGGTCACAGGGGAGGGGGGCTGGAGGTTGTTGACCAGTCTATAGGGGGCTGCCTGGGGGGTAACTGGTGATGGGGGTTTTATCCAGTCTGGAGGGGGCTGCCTGGGGAGGTTTCACAGGTGAGTGGGCTGTGGGGTGGTATTCAGTCTGGAGGGGGCTGCCTGGGGGGTGTCACAGGTGAGGGGTGCTGGAGGTGGCATACAGTCTGGAGGGGGGTGCCTGGGGGGTGTCACAAATAAGGGGGTTGGGGATGGTGTCCAGTCTGGAGGGGAGTTGCCTGGGGGTGTTGTCACAGATGAGTTAGGCTGGGGTGATGTTCATTCTGGAGGGGGCTGCCTGGGGTAGTGTCACAAGTTTGTGGGTCTGGGGGTTTTGTCCAGTATGGAGGGGGCTGCCTGGGGAAGTGTCACAGGAGAGGGGGCTGTGGGGTGGTGTTCAGTCTGGAGGGGGGTGCCACAGGTGAGGGGTGCTGGGGGCGGCATACAGTCGGGAGGGGGATGCCGGGGGGGTGTCACAGGTGAGGGGGGCTGGAGGGTGGTGTCCAGTCTCAAGGGTGTTGCCGGGTGGCGTCACAGGTTAGGGGGGCTGGTGTCCAGTCTGGAGGGGGATGCCTGGGGGGGTCCAGGTTAGGGGGGCTGAAGGGGTGTTGTCCAGTCTGGAGGGGGATGCCTGGGGCGGTCACAGGTGATGGAGGCTGGGGGTGTTGTCCAGTCTGGAGGGTCTGCCTGGCAGGTGTCACAGTTGAGGGGGGCTGGAGGGTGGTGTCTAGTCTTGAGGCGGATGCCTGGGGGGTGTCACAGGTTAGGGGGGATGGTGTCCAATCTGGAGGGGGATGACTGGGGGGGTCACAGCGGAGTGGGGCTGGGGGTGGTGTCCAGTATGGAAGAGGGCTACTGGGTGTTGTCCAGTCTGGAGGGGGCTACCTGGGGAGGGATGACACAGGTGAGGGAGGTTGGGGGTGTTTAGTCAGGAAAGGGATGCCTGGGGGTTGTCACAGGTGAAATGGGCTGTGGGGTGGTGTCCAGTCTGGAGTGGGGGCTGGTGGTGTTGTCCAGTCTGCAGGGGGCTGCCTGGGGGGTGTCACTGGTGAGGGGGTTTGGGGGCGTTGTACAGTCTGGAGGGGGCTGCCTGTGGGGTGTCACAGGTGATGGGGGCTGGGGGTGTTGTCCAGTCTGGAGGGGGCTGCCTGGGGGGGTCACTGGTGAGGGGGGCTGGTATGTGGTGTGCAGTCTGGTGTGGGATACCTTGGATGGTGTCACATGCGAGGGGGGCTGGTGGGTGTTATCCAGTTTGCAGCGGGCTGCCTGGGGTGTGTCTCTGGTGAGGGGGGTTGGAGGTGTTGTACAGTCTGGAGGGGGCTGCCTGTGGGGTGTCACAGGTGATGGGGCTGTGGGTGTTGTCTAGTCTCGAGGGTGCTGCCTGGGGGGGTCACTGATGAGGGGGGTTGGCATGTGGTGTGCAGTCTGGTGGGGGATACCTGGGGTGGTGTCACCAGAAATGGGGGCTGGGGGTGGTATCCAGTCTGGAGGGGGATCCCTGGGGGGGTCTCAGATGAGGGGGGTTGGGGGTGGTGTCCCGTCTGGTGGTCTGGTGGGTGTTGCTGGGTCTGGAGGGGGCTGCCTGGGGATGTCACACGTGAGGGGTTTGGGGGGGGCTGGTGTCCAGTCTGGAGGCCTGGGGGTGTCACATGTGAGGGGTTTGGGGGGGGCTGGTGTCCAGTCTGGAGGGGGGTGGCTGGGTGTGTCACAGGTGAGGGGGGCTAGTGTACAGTCTGGAGGGGGCTGGTGTGTGTTGTTCAGTCTGGAGGAGGCTGGCTGGTGGGGACACAGGTGAGGGGGGCTGGGGGATGGCGTCTAGTCTGGAGGGGGATGGCTGGGGGGTGTCACAGTATTTAGTATTTAGTATTTATTTATTTATAAAGCGCAGCCAGGCCCGGGGGCATAAGGGCGCGTAAATTAGATCTGGTTACAGTTACAATTAACACATTCAACAAAGGTTACGTTACAGTTACAGATAGGTACAAATATAGTATTGCAAGTGCTTAGATATACATTAAATTACAAGGTGTGTCAGCAAAAGTCAAGAGGTTAGGCTGTCATAGAGTCCAAATGATGAAGCCAGCACTTAATGTTGTGTTTGAACAGGTTGAATGAGGATTCTGCTCGCAAGGAAGCAGGGATAGTGTTCCATAACTTGGAAGCTTGTACAGGGAAGCTAGCTCCACCCGAGTTATGAAGTTTGAATCTCGGTATGGTCATGGTGTTAGTTTGTGCTGCTCTGAGTGGTCTTAAGGAGGTGTGGGGTGTAAGTTGGTTCATAAGGTATGCTGGTGCAAGGTTGGCCCTGGCTTTGTGTATAAGGGCCAGCGTTTTAATGGATATTCTGTGTTCGACAGGGAGCCAGCGTAGTTTACGTCTGGTCTCAGATATATGTGCCTTTTTGGGAATGTTGAGGGCAGCCCTGATGGCATTGTTTTGGACAACTTGCAATTTGTTGATATTTTTGTGACTATTGCCCAAGTAAAGAGCGTTACAGTAGTCTATTTTGGATAGGACTAATGCTCGGGCGAGAGTAATGCAATTGGGTGCGGAGATAAACGGTCTACATGCAGTGATCAGCTTGCAGGTGTATGCAGCTGATGATGCTACTGCATTGGTTTGTTTGGAGAAGGATAAGGTGGCATCGATGTAGATACCAAGGGTTTTAGTGTTATTTGACACTGGGATAAGATTGCCATCAATGGTAAAGGCTTTGAATGAGGGGTTAAGATTTTTGAGTTTGGCATGAGTGCCCAAGATGATCAACTCGGTTTTTTCGTCATTGAGACACAGTCCATGGTGTGCCATCCATGCTTGTATTACAGAGTAGATTTCATTGAGGGTGGTGTTGTCAGTTTCGTAATCACCCGTGATGGGAATGAGTATCTGGGTGTCATCAGCGTAATTGGTATACGTGACACCCAGATAATCAAGGATTTCGAACAGGGGTTTTGTGAATACATTATAAAGTGTCGGGGATACGCAAGAGCCTTGCGGGACTCCACAGGGTACTGGTGAAGGTTCGGCAGAATCCGTTTGAGAGAAGACCCTCATGGTTCTGTTCGCCAGGAAGGAACTAATCCAAGCCGTGGCTGCGTCTGAAAAGTGTGCTGCAGATTTCAAATGGTGACAGAGTGTTTGGTGATTGACCAGGTCGAAAGCAGCTGACAGGTCCAGCAGTAAGAGGAGTGCAAGTTTGCCATTGTCTTTCAGGATTTGGATCTGGGTAGTAAGGTCTATTAATGCAGTTTCCGTACCGTGTCTTGGTCGTAAGCCTGATTGCCTGGGTCCTAGGAGGTTGCTTGATTCTAAGTAGGCCTGTATTTGTAAATAGGCTGCTCTGTCTAATATTTTTAATAAGAACGGTACAGTAGTTATCGGCCTATAGTTAGACGGGTTGGTTGGGTCAAGAGTCGGTTTTTTGATAAGTGGAATGACCCAAGCGTCTTTAAGGTTGTCAGGTACTATTCCAGATTTGAAGGAGGCATTGATGAGGTTGGTAATGAATGGTGCCAGGTCGTGAGCTGCCGCTTTGATGATCGGGGCAAGGCAGGCATCACCTTGGCAGTTTGAGGGTTTAAGTTTCCTGATGATGTTTTCTACTTCCCAGATTGCGAGGGGTGAAATGCTGAAAGGTTTGCAGGTTGATTTAAAGGTAGATGGTTTGTTCGGTAGTTGTTTATAGTCCGGGTCAGCTAGTAGTAAGGATTTTTTATCGTTGATTTTGGTTTGAAGGCGAGCTATTTTGCCTAATAATGCCTTCTGAATATTGCTACACCATAGTGTGTCAGCAACACATTTGTCTATGGGGGCGATGGGGAATTCTAGTTCTTTCAGAATCATAAAGAGTTCCTTTGTGTTGGAAACCGCTTGTGTAATCCTTTTATTGTAGGAATCTTTTTTGGCACAAAGTATGGCTTCTTTGTAGCTAGAGGAGGCTAGGGTTAGCTCAGTTTTATTAGATATTGTGGGGTGTTTCTTCCAATGAGCCTCAGCAGTTCTTTTAGTTTTGCGTAATTCTCTTAACTGTGGCGTGAACCAGGTGTTAAGGTGTCGCTGTGGTTTAGGTTTCCGCAATTTTAGAGGGGCAATGGTGTTTAGTGCTATGAGAATAGCCTGGTTGTAGGTATCCACTAAGACTTTGGGGTCGGCGTCTGAGTCAATATTATTCAAGATAGGGAGTAATATAGGTAAGAGATTGTCCGGAGTGATATCTTTCTTGTTTCTCGTGCAGGTGGCAGGGGCGATGTTGGGCACCGGGAGGGGTATGTTGGCTTTGATAGTAAAGGTTAATTTATGATGATCCGACCAGATGCAAGGGTCATTGGATAGGGGGTCAATGGAGCAGTTGAGGTGGGAGAGCCAGTCTAGTGTTCTGCCTTTGATATGAGTAGGTTCATGGATAATGTGTGTGTGACCCAGTTCAGATAAGGTGTTGGCTAGGTCATGGGCATTAGTGTCCTTAGGGTCGTTGAAACCTAGATTAAAGTCCCCGAGTAAGATGGTTTGGGAATTGGGTTTGGTATTTATGGTTATAAGTGATGCAATATCCTCTATAAAAGAGGAGATGGGTCCTGGAGGACGGTAAATAAGGTGCACAGTTGCCGTGTGGTTGGGTGAAAGAGGTAGTTTAATTGATAGGGATTCAGCAGAAGGGATTTGGGCAGGTGAGGGGGGTTTGGGATGGTGTCCAGTCTGGAAGGGGGGCTGGTGGGCGTTGTCCAGTCTGGAGGGTGCGGCCTGGGGAGGTGTCATAGGTGAGTGGGCTGTGGGGTGGTGTTCAGTCTGGAGGGGGCTGCCTGGGGGGTGTCCCAGGTGAGGTGTGCTGTGGGTGGTGTACAGTCTGGAGGGGGATGACTGGGGGGTGTCACAGTTTAGGGGGGTTAGGGGGGTGGTGTCCAGTCTGGAGGGGTATGCCTGGGGGGGTCAATGGTGATGGAGGATGGGGGTTGTTGTCCAGTCTGGAGGGGGCTGCCTGGGGGGTTTCACATGTGAGGGGGCTGGAGGGTGGTGTCTAGTCTTGAGGCGGATGTCTGGGGGTGTCACAGGTTAGGGGGGCTGGTGTCCAGTCTGGATGCCTGGGGGGGTGTTGTCCAGTCTGGAGGGGGCTGCCTTGGGGGGTGTCACAGGTGAGGGAGTCTGGAGGGTGGTGTCTAGTTTTGAGGGGGGTGGCTGGGGGAGTGTCACAGGTGAGTAGGTCTGGAGGGTGGTGTCCAGTCACAAGGGGGATGCCTGGGGGGGTGTTACAGGTTAGGGGGGCTGGTGGTGGTGTCCGGTCTGGAGAGCGATGCCTGTGGTGGGGGGTGTTGTTAGGCAGAAACCTGTGCAGTTCCCTCTGGGACTACTGCAAAAAGTTTAAGACTACAGGAGTTCGCAGTAAACCCGATTGGTAGCAGTCTGTACCACCCAGATTTACCTGGTAGCTGTGGCTGAGCAGCCAGACTTCTCTCAAGACGAGTTAGGCAGTATTTAGAGTATACAAGCTAGGGCAATTTACACAGTAGAACAAGCAGACACTGATCAGAGCTTGGGTGTAAAGATATTTAATTATTTATTTAAAAACACATCTATGAAAAACACATTGGCACTAATATGGCAAACAACTTCAATCACAATTACTATAAGTATATATAAATCCCCTAACAATATTTCGACAAGTCTAGGTTCAACGGCACCACTTATTTGCAGACAGAGGTGAGTGCTTTCACCTAGATGGCACTCTAATATTTGTTAGAAAGGGGAGAGAAAAAGGCAGGGTATGAAACCAAATCAGTACCAACACTTTTACGAAGCAAATGCAAGGCAAGCAAGGCAGGGTCTACTGTAGATCACAAAGTTCAGAGGCCAGGCCCACTCGGAGAGAGGCAAGGCGATATGTCCCAAAAAGTATCACAGTGGAAATGCACTTCAAGTCTTTGTAGCAAAATGTCACAGGAAGGTTGGACCAGTTTTAGAACAAAAAGTTAAGAAGGTCTGCAGGCGACCCAGTGGAAAGGTAAGGATTTAAGACACCTCACGCTAACCGTCACAAGGGAAGCCAGGCGGACACGGTACCTTGAAAGTGAAGAGACAGCTCCGGCGGGGGCAGTTGTTCCTGGTGGTGGATGCAAGTCGGGGCTTTGCCAGAAGATGAGAGGATCTCGTCGTCGAGGAAAAGTTGAAGATCCTTGCAACACCAGGGAAGAGACCAGCCGCGGAGTGCTCCGTCATAAGGCACCACCTTTTGGTCGCGGTACAGTGGTTAGTGGCTATCCGGATGCCGGGGTGCTCAGCATGGGCAATTTGACCACTAGATGTCCTGGAAGCGAAGAAAAAGCAAGGGACCAGTTGTTCCCACCAGTCAAGGGAAGAAGACTCCCCAGCAGGGAGATCTCCTCTGCCGTCGGGAAGTGGTGAGTCGGTTCAGCAGGGCTCCACCGGAGGTGTCGTCGTGGCAGGTCGGCTCAGCTTTACCCTCGTGGGATTCTTAGATCCTGTGGCGACTTCTGAAGTTCCAGTCCCAAAAGCCCTGCTTTTATGCAGAAAACCCCCATTCATTCAGCCTAGCTGTCACTCAAACACGCTAAGTGGTGAGCGGGGCGGCTCACCACTTGGGCCAATCACACCAGAGTGCGACTTGAGTTGGCAAGGCAACTCAGTCCAGGGTGCCTAAACCTCCTCCCACGCCCCCTGTGGTACCCAGACAGAATGGCACCACTCTGGAGGGCTTCTGTGTAGAAGCCCGCCAAAAGTGGAAAAAAGGGCTCAACCTTTGGTTTGGAGTTACAGAGGCGAACACATACGCCATTTTAAAAACCGAGTTCTGGCAGAAAATACCAACCGGTGAATTTATTTAAGATAAATAAACCGGCGGTATGTTAGAGACTAATGTGAACAAGTATTAGCCACAAACAATGGGAAGAATCTCATAGGAATATATTCGCGGTCGAATATAAAAAGTAGTATCCACTGCCACCAGCCAAAACTCGATGAGGGGGGACGGGACAATGCCCCCTCGAACAACAGACCCAGGGGTAATCGAATTACCCCTACCAGTATGTCCACAATAGGATGGTTTGTACTAGTTATGTTAGTAAATGTATGTCTAGTAAAGCCAATGGTGACTTTACATGCCCTGGGAGACAATAGTCAGTCCCAGGGTATGGAGTCTATGGTGGGGATCCTCTAGGACACCCCAGTGTTACGGCACGGAGGGTGCGGTGTAACACACATAGCAAAACACATGAGGCCCTATGGAGTAAAAGACCCCATAGCCCATAGAACACATTGACATTCAAAGAAATCAACCACAATCATGTCCAAGAGTGGGAGGAAAAGAGTCTCACTCTTGGCAGGATGAAAAAAACAAACTCCAGAAATCCAGCAAAGCTGCTGGGGGACTCACTAGGTTAGGAAATTCAGCCTAAACAGAGAATTCTGCCTAACACTCGCCCCCCAGACTAAGAGATAGGAGGATTTAATCCACTCCTGGATGAATCTCATACCTCTAGTCGATGACATGCATCCTAGAGAGACCATCAGCATTTTGGTGGTGACACCCTGAGCTGTGCTCAATGGTGAAATCAAACCCTTGCAGGCAGATTGACCATCTCAGTAGTTTTGGGTTTTCCCCTTTCATTTGCATTAACCATCTCAAGGGTTGGTGGTCAGTCTGAATGACAAAAGTAGAACCATACAAGTATGGCCTAAGCATCTTCAGAGCCCACACAATAGCAAAGCACTCTCTTTCGATTGTTGCCCACCTTGTTTCAGGATCCTTCAGCTTGCGGCTGATGAAGCAAACAGGGTGCTCCCTATCCTTCCCATCCAGTTGACTGAGTACTGCACCTATTCCTACATTTGAAGCATGTGTCTGCACAATGAAAGTTTGGTGGTAATCAGGAGCTCTGAGTACTGGGGCTTGCCAAAGAGCCTTTTTCAGGTTCCCAACGGCCTGATTGCACTCCTCGTTTCATCTAAACTTTTTAGGGAATTTTGGAGAGGAGATGACATTCAGAGGAGAAGCTATGGTCCCATAGTTCTCAATGAAATTCCTGTAATACCCGGTGAGACCTAAGAAGGCTCTCACCTGGGTCTGAGTAGTAGGTGTTGTCCAATTTTGCACAGCTTCAATCTTACTGAGCAAAGGCCTTATTTCTCCACCTCCTACCTCATGTCCAAGATAGACTACCTTACTCTGTCCAATTTGGCATTTACTCGCCTTTATGGTAAGATTGGCTCGTCCAAGAGCCTGCAAAACATCTCTTAGGTGGGTTACATGTTCTTCCCGGGAAGTGCTGAACACTGCTATGTCATCCAAGTATGCTATGCAGAAGTCCTCCATCCCATTCAGAACCTAATTTACCGTCCGTTGAAATGTAGCAGGTGCATTTCTCAATCCAAAAGGCATTACCTTAAACTGGTATAAGCCAGCTGGGGTAGAAAATGCAGTTTTCTCCTTGGCATGGTCTGTCAGGGCTATTTGCCAATAGCCTGACGTCAAGTCAAATGTGCTGAGGAACTTGGCTGAACCAAGTCTATCCACCAACTCATCTGTTCTTGGCAAAGGGTGGGCATCAGTCTTGGTGGCTGCATTAAGAGCTCTATAGTCCACACAGAATCTAAGTTCTTTAGATCCTGCCTTTGGTACTAACACAACTGGGCTAGACCATGAACTAGTAGAGGGCTCTATTACCCCGAGATCAAGCATCTTGCTGACCTCACCTTTGATGTGGGTTCTTACATTTTCTGACATTCTGTATCCTCTGCTTTTGACTGGCAGACAGTCACCAGTGAGTATGTCATGCTAGCCCCAAGGGGTCAAGCCTGGTGAAAGTGAGAACAGAGAGGCAAACTAATTTAACATAGATTTGCACTCTTCTTGTTGCTCAGGTGTCAGATTTGAAGAGAGATATACTCCTTTAATCTTTTCATCTAAAGGTAAGCCTCTGAGGAGATCAGGAAGAGCTTCATTCTCTTCTTCTTCCTCGGATGATGCCAGAAGCAATGCTCCTACATCAGGTCTTGAGACATACGCTTTGAGTCTGATGGCATGGAAGACGGTTGGAGCCTCCTTGGGATTGCCCAAGTCCACCAGATAGTTGACCTCTCCAAGCTTACCCACAACTCTGAAGGGTCCCATCCATTTGTCTTGCAAGGCCCTCTGCCTTGTTGGGATCATAACGAGAACTAGCTGGTCTTGAGTGAACTCAACCATGTTAGCCTTGTGATCATGCCAGTGCTTGACCAATGCTTGTCCAGCTTTCAAGTTATCACTTGCTTCTGTCATCATGTGCGACATTCTCCTCCGGAGACCTATCACATAGTCAGTCACTCTGACTCGCTTGGGGGAAGGAGCACTCTCCAACCCCTCCTTAATTAGGGCCAATGGACCTCTGACAGGATGAGAAGCTCAAAGGGAGAATAACCTACTCCCTCCTGAGGGACTTCTCTATAAGCAAATAGAAGGCATGGTAGTAGAAGATCCCACTTTCGTTTAAGGGGGTCCTCTAAAGCACCAATCATGCTCTTCAGGATTCGGTTGAACCTTTCTATCAACCCATTGGTTTGTGGGTGGTAAGCTGTTGAGAACTTGTAAGTAACTCCACACGTTTTCCACATGGCTTTCATGAAGTGGGACATCAAATTTGACCCCCTGTCAGAGATTACTTCCTTAGGAAACCCGACCCTGGTAAAAATACCAAGGAGGGTCTTAGCCACAGCCGGAGCCGTAACAGTCCTCATAGGAATGGCCTCAGGATACCTAGTAGCATGGTCTACTACAACAAGTATAAACCTGTTGCCTGAGGAGGTTGGGGGATCAAGGGGACCAACAATGTCAATCCCTACTCTCTCAAATGGGACTCCCACAACTGGGAGAGGCACTAAAGGTGCCACATTCTTGGCGCCAACCTAACCAGAGGTCTGGCAGGTGTGGCAGCTCCTGCAGTGTTTTTCTACTTCGGCCCCCATCTTTGGCCAATAAAAGTAGAGAGAAAGCCTTTCCTTAGTCTTCTTGAAACTCAAGTGACCAGCCAAAGGAATCTCGTGGGCTAACTGCAAGAACTGTTGTCTGTTCTCTTGGGGTATTACAAGTCGTTTGTAGTCTCCAGGTGCAGACTCGGTCAGTTCACTGTAGAAGAGGCCATCTTCCCAGTGCAACCTGTATTTCCCAGGCTCTTGCCCTTCAGCCTGAGCTTCTGCCTGGTGGCGAAGACCTTCCAGAGTTGGACATTCTCTCTGTCCCTTACTGAAGTCTGCCCTGTTGGGTCCACCTTCTGCCAGTAAAGACTGCAGCTCAGGATGGTCAACAGGATCCAGATCTCCAATGAGTGCCTGGCCTTCCATTAGCTCTTCCTCAGAGTCTAATTCTACCACACAGGGTTGTACCACCCTCTCAGCCTCAGCTGGAGGGGGAGTTACGGGTGTAACTGTGGACAACCGAGGGGAAGTCCTTGTTGGCTGCACTGACGTGCTGGTTTTGGGTTAGAAGTTTTAGGTTTCCCTTTCGCTTCTGATTTCTTGGAGACAGCAGCTGACAAATCCAGTGGAGCAGGAGTGATATCCTTCTTCATCATCTCCTCGGGAGTACCTCTCATGGTTCTCTCCCTTACAGGTCTGGTTAGCTCCTGTAACCGTTTACTAGGAGGTCTGGGGGTATGAGACATAACTCCGAGAGTTTTTAAATCGTTACCCAACAGAACTCATCCTGGTACCTCACTCTGTATGCTTACAGGTATCTTCACAGTCATGTCATTACACTGGATGAGAACTGGTAATTAGGGAAGCATCTGCACAGGCCCTCCAGCTAACTTGGTGAGGTGTTTGGGTGCCTTAGCAACATCCTCAGCCTGAAAAAAAGATGTATCCACCACAGTTATGCTGGCCCCAGTGTCGCTAATGGCCGGAGTCTCCTGACCATTCACCTGGACACTGTCCTTATAATACTCTTTAGTATTATCTGGGATAGAATTATAGACATCTAAATTCTGTTGTTCCCACAAACCCAGAGACACTAAAGAAACACTGGCTGAGACTACAATGGGTTCATCAGCCAGCAGTAGAAAGTTTCCACTTGCCATTTGGACTTCCTCCTCTGGAGCGAAGGCTAAGGAGACAAGCTGGACCCCTGAAGGTTTGCCCTTGCAACTGGGATCTCCTTTCACATGGTCAGTAGAGCCACAAACAAAGCATTTTCCAAATGCTTTCTGGAATGGTGGCTTGTTCTGGCCTCCCTCTGGTTTGGCACCAGAAGATACACTATTCTGCCATGGTTTTCCTTGTGGCTTACCCTTATGGTTTTGTTTGGGGCCCTCTTTGGAATTTGAGTTATTAGAATTCGATTTTGAGTCTTTTTTGGGCTGTTTTCCCTCATCCTTTTTCTGAGTTGCCCCAGAATCCTTATGAGTAGCCCTGTTGGCAACCCACAAGTCATCAGCCTTAGCTAGCTTCCTGGAATCCAATTCCTTTGAATCGGCCAAGTGCTGTCTGAGCTCAGGAGAACAGGCATCATAAATTGACTCCATCATAAAAAGATTCTTCATACCCTCATAAGTGTTCACCTTGTAACCCTTAATCCATCCCTCTAAGTTTTTCAACCCTTCACTCACCCAGGTAGCCCAAGGGGTACCATCATGCTTTTTGAGGGATCTAAACCTCTTAAGATACTGGGAAGGGGTCTTCCCAAATCTAGCTATTAGAGCTAGTTTGACACTTTCATACTCTCTCCTATCCTCCTCCCCCAACTCCATTACCGCATCAGTTGCAACAGGGGGGAGCCTAGGAACAACCGGGTAAGTAACTCATTACCTGTGATGTTCTGGAGCCCATGATTATACTCAAACAAACTCAGCCATTCCAACACATCCAACTTTGGTTCATACATACCAATTAATTCCTTAGGCATCCGGGGTCTTTTGGGACTGGAACTTCTAGAGGAGCCAGAGACAGAAGCAGTTTCAATAGACAACTTTTTCATTTCTAACTCATGCTTGAGCTCCATTTCTCTGAGCCTAATAATTTGTTGCATTTCTTGGTGCTTCTGTTCAGTTTGAGCAGTAATCCTTCTGAATTCCAAGTCTATTTTCATTTTTTCTATTTCAAGGACTTGAGGACTTAGTGTGGGACCTGCTATAGGCCCAGTAGGTACAACTGGTAAGGCAGACAGAGGAGCAGGGGAGACAGTTTCATTAGCCTCTCCTTCCTCTTCAGCCGCTTCATCACTATCATCAGAACTTTGATTTAGATCAACACCATTACTGTTATCTACATTTGCTGGAGAAGTTGGTTCCTCTGAACCAGTACCCAGACTTTGGTTTTCCAGCAATCTCCCTATTAGTTCTATTTTCTTGCCTCTTTCAGAAAGATTCTCTTGTCTACAGAGAGCTCTCAAACTCTCAGTATTTTCACCTGACAAGGACTCTTGACTGTAAACTTCCATAGTAGACATGTTTTTAGAAAGTTGCTTTTTAATGCTAAGCTTTGTAGTTAGTTATCCTAAAGTGTTGAAAAGCACTCTAAACTGTATACTCGATACAAATCCCACCGCTGTACACCAGTGTTAGGCAGAAACCTGTGCAGTTCCCTCTGGGACCACTGCAAAAAGTTTAAGACTACAGGTGTTTGGCAGTAAACCCACTTGGTAGCAGTCTGTACCACACAGATTCACTTGGTAGCTGTGGCTGAGCAGTCAGACTTCCCTCAAGAAGAGTTAGGCAGTATGTGGAGTATAAAACATAGGGCAATTCTTCACAGTAAGACAAGCAAACATGCAACAAGGCTTCAGTGTAAAGCTATAAAGGTATTTATTTATAACGACACATCTATAGAAAACACTCTGGCACTATTACGGCAAACACTTCAATTACAATTACTCTACGAAGAGAAAGATCAATCCCCCTAACAATAGTTCGACAAGTCTAGGTTTAACAGCATCACTTATTTGCAGACAGATGTGTACGCTTCAATCTAGATGGCACTCTAGTATTCATTAGGACGGGAGAGAAAAATAAGCAGGTTACGAAATCAACACGGTTCCAATACTTAACGGACAAATGCAAGGCAAGAAGACAAGAACCACGGTAGATCATAAAGTTCAAAGGCCAGGCCTACTCGGAGAGGGGCGAGGCGATATGTCCCAAAAAGTATCTTAGTGGAAATACGTTCGAGTCTTTACAGCAAATTGTTATCGACAGATTGGACCAGTTCAGAACAACACGCTAGAGAAAGCTTGGAGGCGATCCTATGGAGAGGCGAGGATTAAGACACTCACTCTATCCGGCAACAAGGGAAGCCAGGCAGACACAGTACCTTGATTGTGGAGAGACAGCTCCGGCGGGGGCAGTTGTTCCTGGTGGTGGATGCAGGTCCGGTCTTTGCCAAGAGAAGAGATGATCTCATCGACGAAGGAAAGTTGAAGATCGTTGCACCACCAGGGAAGAGACCAGCCGCGGAGTGCTCCGTCACAAGGCACCACCTTTTGGTCGCGGTACAGGGGTAGTGGCTATCAGGTTGCGGAGGTGCTCTGCACGGGCAATTCGACCACTGCGTCCAGAGGCGAAGAAAAAGCAAAAGGGGAGTGGTTGTTCCCACCAGTCAGGGGAAGAGACTCTCCGGCAGGGAGATCTCCTCTGTCGTCGGGAAGTGGTGAGTCAGTTCAGCAGGGCTCCACCGGAGGTGTCGTCGTTGCAGGTCGGCTCAGCTTTACCCTCGTCGGATTCTTAGGTCCTGTGGCGACTTCTGAAGATCCAGTCCCAAAAGCCCTGCTTTTATGCAGAAAACCCCCATTGATTCAGCCTAGCTGTCAATCAACACACGCTAAGTGGTGAGCAGGGAGGCTCACCACTTGTGCCAATCGCACCAGAGTGCGACCGGAGATGGCAAGGCAACTCGGTCCAGGGTGCCTAAACCCCCTCCCCCACCCCTGTGGTAACCCAGACAGAATGGCACCACTTTGGAGGGTCTCTGTACAGAAGCCCGCCAAAAGTGGAACAAAGGGCTCAACCTTTGGTTTAGGAGTCACAGAGACGAACACAGACGCCATTTTAACAACCCAGTTCTGGCAGAAAATACCATCCGATAGACTTATTTAAGATAAGAGAAAAAGTATCAATCTCCAACAATGGGAAGAATCCCATAGGGTTATATTCGGGCTCGAACATTACAAGTAGTTTCCACTGCCACCAGCCAAAACTCGACGAGGGGGGACGGGACAGTGCCCCCTCGAATAACAGACCTAGGAGTAATCGAATTACCCCTACTAGTACGTCCACAATAGGATGGTTGGTACTAGTTCTGTTAGTAAATTTAGGTCTAGTAAAGCCAATGGTGACTTCACATGCCCGGGGAGACAGTAGTCAGTCCCCGGGTATGGAGTCTATGATGGAGGTCCGCTAGGACGCCCAAGTGTTACGGCACGGAGGGTGCGGTGTAACACACATAGCAAAACATATGAGACCCTATGGAGTAAAGGACCCCATAGCCCATAGAACACATTGACATTCAAAGGAATTACACACATTCATGTCCAAGAGTGGGAAAAAAAGAGTCTCACTCTTGGCAGGAAGGAAAAAAACAAACTCCAGAAATCCACCAAAGCTGCTGGGGGACTCACTAGGTTAGGAAATTCAGCCTAAACAGAGAATTCTCCCTAACAATGCCCACTCGGAGAGAGGCAAGGCAATATGTCCCGAAAAGTATCACAGTGGAAATGCACTTCAAGTTTTTGTAGCAAAATGTCACAGGAAGGTTGGACCAGTTTTAAAACAAAAAGTTAAGAAGGTCTGGAGGCGACCCAGTGGAAAGGTAAGGATTTAAGACACCTCACGCTAACCGTCACAAGGGAAGCCAGGCGACACAGTACCTTGAAAGTGAAGAGACAGCTCCGGCGGGGGCAGTTGTTCCTGGTGGTGGATGCAAGTCGGGGCTCTGCCAGAAGATGAGAGGATCTCGTCGTCGAGGAAAAGTTGAAGATCGTTGCACCACCAGGGAAGAGACCAGCTGCGGAGTGCTCCGTCACAAGGCACCACCTTTTGGTTGCGGTACAGTGGTTAGTGGCTATCCGGTTGCCGTGGTGCTCAGCACGGGCAATTCGACCACTAGACGTCCTGGAAGCGAAGAAAAAGCAAGGGACCGGTTGTTTGCACCAGTCAAGGGAAGAAGACTCTCCAGCAGGGAGATCTCCTCTGTCGTCGGGAAGTGGTGAGTCGGTTCAGCAGGGCTCCACCGGAGGTGTCGTCGTGGCAGGTCGGCTCAGCTTTACCCTCGTCGGATTCTTAGGTCCTGTGGCGACTTCTGGAGTTCCAGTCCCAAAAGCCCTGCTTTTATGCAGAAAACCCCCATTCATTCAGCCTAGCTGTCACTCAAACATGCTAAGTGGTGAGCAGGGCGGCTCACCACTTGGGCCAATCACACCAGAGTGCGACTTGAGTTGGCAAGGCAACTCAGTCCAGGGTTCCTAAACCCCCTCCCATGCCCCCTGTGGTGCCCAGACAGAATGGCACCACTCTGGAGGGCTTCTGTGTAGAAGCCCGCCAAAAGTGCAACAAAGGGCTCAACCTTTGGTTTGGAGTTACAGAGGCGAAAACATACGCCATTTTAAAAACCGAGTTCTGGCAGAAAATACCAACCGGTGAATTTATTTAAGATAAATAAACCAGCGGTATGTTAGAGACTAATGTGAAAAAGTATTAGCCTCGAACAATGGGAAGAATCCCATAGGAATATATTCACGGTCGAATATAAAAAAGTAGTATCCACTGCCACCAGCCAAAACTCGACGAGGGGGGACGGGACAGTGCCCCCTCGAACAACAGACCCAGGGGTAATCGAATTACCCCTACCAGTACGTCCACAATAGGATGGTTTGTACTAGTTCTGTTAGTAAATTTAGGTCTAGTAAAGCCAATGGTGACTTTACATGCCCTGGGAGACAGTAGTCAGTCCCAGGGTATGGAGTCTATGGTGGGGATCCTCTAGGACACCCCAGTGTTACGGCACGGAGGGTGCGGTGTAACACACATAGCAAAACACATGAGGCCCTATGGAGTAAAAGACCCCATAGCCCATAGAACACATTGAAATTCAAAGAAATCAACCACAATCATGTCCAAGAGTGGGAGTCTCACTCTTGGCAGGATGAATAAAACAAACTCCAGAAATCCAGCAAAGCCGCTGGGGGACTCACTAGGTTAGGAAATTCAACCTAAACAGAGAATTCTCCCTAACAGGTGTCATAGCAGAGGGGTCTGGGGGTGGTGCCCAATATGAAAGGGGGCTAGTGGGTGTTGTCCAGTCTCAAGTAGGCTGTCTGCGGAGGGGTGTCACAGATGTGTGGGGTTGGGGGGTATCCAGTCTGGAGGGGGTACCTGGGGTGTCACAGGTGAAGGGGTTTGGGGGGTGGTGTCCAGTATGGAGGGGGGCTGGTGGGTGATATCCTGTCTGGAGGGGGCTGCCTGGAGGTGTCACAGGTGAGGGGGATGGTGTCCAGTATGGAGGGGGCTGCCTGGGGGGTCACGGGTGAGGGGGCTGGAGGGTGTTGACCAGTCTGGAGGAAGCTGCCTGGGGGGGTCACTGGTGAGGGGGGCTCATATATGGTGTGTAGTCTGGTTGGGGATGCCTGGGGTGGTGTCACAAGCAAGGGGGGCTGGAGGTGGTATCCAGTCTGGAGGGGGATGCCTGGGGGGTGTCACAGGTGAGGGGGTTTGGGGGTGGTGTCCAGTCTGGAGGTCTGGTGCCTAGTCTGGAGGGGGCTGCTTGGGGGGTGTCACGTGTGAGGGGTTTGGGTGGGGTGGTGTCCAGTCTGGAGGGGGATCCCTGGGCGTGTCACAGGTGAGGGGGGCTGGTGTACAGTCTGGAGGGGCTGGTGTGTGTTGTTCAGTCTGGAGGGGGCTGGCTAGTGGGGACACAGGTGAAGGGGGGTTGGGGGATGGTGTCAGTCAACAAACAAACAAATAAACAAACAAACAAAAGTCTGGAAATGGATGCCTGGGGGGTGTCACAGGTGAGGGGGGTTGGGGATGGTGTCCAGTCTGGAAGGGGGGCTGGTGGGCGTTGTCCAGTCTAGAGGGGGCTGCCTGGGGGTGTTGTCACAGGTGAGCTGGTCTGGGGGTATTGTCCATTCTGGAGGGGGCTGCCTGATGGGATGTCACAAGTGAGTGTGGCTGGGGGTTTTGTCCTTTCTGATGGGTGCTGCCTGGGGAGGTGTCATAGGTGAGGGGGCTGTGTGGTGGTGTTCAGTCTGGAGGGGGCTGCCTGGGGGGTGTCACAGGTGAGATGTGCTGTGGGTGGCGTACAGTCTGGAGGGGGATGCCTGGGGGGTGTCACAGGTGAGGGGGGCTGGAGGGTGGTGTCCAGGTTCGAAGGGGGATGCCTCGGAGGTGTCACAGTTTAGGGGGGTTAGGTGGGTGGTGTCCAGTCTGGAGGGGTATGCCTGGGGGGGTCACAGGTGATGGAGGGTGGGGGTTGTTGTCCAGTCTGGAGGGGGCTGCCTGGGGGGTGTCACATGTGAAGGGGGCTGGAGGGTGGTGCCTAGTCTTGAGGCGGATGTCTGAGGGGTGTCACAGGTTAGTGGGGCTGGTGTCCAGTCTGAAGGGGGATGCCTGGGGGGGTGTTGTCCAGTCTGGAGGGGGCTGCCTTGGGGGGTGTCACAGGTGATGGAGTCTGGAGGGTGGTGTCTAGTTTTGAGGGGGATGCCTGGGGAGGTAGTCACAGGTGAGGAGGGCTGGAGGGTGGTGTCCAGTCATGAGGGGGATGCCTGGGGGGGTGTCACAGGTTAGGGGTGCTGTTGGTGGTGTCCGGTCTGGAGAGGGATGCCTCAGGGGGTCACAGCAGAGGGGGGCTGGGGGTGGTGCCCAGTATGAAAGGGGGCTGGTGGGTGTTGTCCAGTCTCAAGTGGGCTGTCTGGGGAGGGGTGTCAAGGATGTGGGGGGTTGGGGGGTATCCAGTCTGGAGCAGGGTACCTGGGGGTGTCACAGGTGAGGGGGATGGTGTCCAGTACGGAGGGGGCTGCCTGGGGGGTCACGGGTGAGGGGGCTGGAGGGTGTTGACCAGTCTGGAGGAAGCTGCCCGGGTGGGTCACTGGTGAGGGGGGCTCATATGTGGTGTGTAGTCTGGTTGGGGATGCCTGGGGTGCTGTCACAAGCGAGGGGGGCTGGAGGTGGTATCCAGTCTGGAGGGGGATGCTTGGGGGGTGTCACAGGTGAGGGGGGTTGGGGATGGTGTCCAGTCAACAAACAAACAAACAAACAAAAAAAAGTCTGGAAGGGGATGCCTGGGGGGTGTCACAGGTGAGGGGGGTTGGGGATGGTGTGCAGTCTGAAGGGGGGCTGGTGGGCATTGTCCAATTTGGAGGGGGCTGTCTGGGGGTGTTGTCACAGGTGAGGGGGCTGGGTGTGGTGTCCATTCTGGAGTGGGCTGCCTGGGGGGAGTCACAAATGAGTGGGGCTGGGGGTTTTGTCCAGTCTGGAGGGGGCTGCCTGGGGAGGTTTCACAGGTGAGGGGACTGTGGGGTGGTATTCAGTCTGGAGGGGCTGCCTGGGGGGTGTCACAGGTGAGAGGTGCTGGGGGTGGCATACAATCTGGAGGGGGATGCCTGGGGTGTGTCACAGATGAGGGGGGTTGCAGATGGTGTCCAGTCTGGAGGGGGCTGTTGGGTGTTGTCCACTCTGGAGGGGAGCTGCCTGGGGGTGTTGTCACAGGTGAGTTAGGCTGGGGGTCGTGTTTATTCTGGAGGGGGATGCCAGGGCGGAGGGGGGTGTCACAAGTTTGTGTGGCTGGGATTTTGCCAGTCTAGAGGGTGTTGCCTGGGGATGAGTAACCGGTGAGGGGTGTTGGGGGCGGCGTACAGTCTGGAGGGGAACGCCTTGGGGGTGTCACAGGTGAGGGGGGCTGGAGGGTGGTGTCCAGTCTCAAGGGGGATGCATGGGGAGGTGTCACAGGTTAGGGGGGCTTTTGTCCAGTCTGGAGGGGGATGCCTGGGGGGTCCTGGTTATGGGGGCTGGAGGGGTGGTGTCCAGTCTGGAGGGATGCCTGGGGGGGTCACAGGTGATGGAGGTTGGGGGTGTTGTCCAGTCTGGAGGGAGCTGCCTGGGGGGTGTCACAGGTGAGGGGGGATGAAGGGTGGTGTCTAGTCTTGAGGGGGATGCCTGGGGTGTGTCACAGGTTAGGGGGGCTGGTGTCCAGTCTGGAGGTGGCTGCCTGGGGAGGGATGTCACAGGGAGGGGTGTTGGTGGGTGTACAGTCTGGAAAGGGATGCCTGGGGGGGTGTCACAGGTGAGATGGGCTATGGGATGGTATCCAGTCTGGAAGGGGGGCTGGTGGGTATTGTCCAGTCTGCAAGGAGCAGCCTGGGGGGTGTCACTGGTGAGGGGGGTTGGGGGTGTTGTACAGTCTGGTGGGGGCTGCCTGTGGGGTGCAACAGGTGATGGGGGCTGGAGGTGTTATCCAGTCTGGAGGGGGCTGCCTGGGGGGTCACTGGTGAGGAGGGCTGGTATGTGGTGTGCAGTCTGGTGGGGGATGGCTGGGGTTGTGTCACAAGCGAGGGGGGCTGGGGGTGGTATCCAGTCTGGAGGTAGATGCCTGGGGGTGTCACAGGTGAGGGGGGTTTGGGGATGTTGTCCATTCTGGAGGGGGGCTGGTGGGCATTGTCCCGTCTGGAGGGGGGCTGCCTGGGGGTGTTGTCACAGGTGAGGGGGGCTTGGGGTGATGTCCATTCTGGAGGGGGCTGCCTGGGGGGGGTCTCACAAGTGAGCGGGGCTGGAGGTTTTGTCCAGTCTGGTGGGGCTGCCTGGGGAGGTGTCACAGGTGTGGGGGCTGTGGGGTGGTATTCAGTCTGGAGGGGGCTGCCTGGGGGGTGTCACAGGTGAGGGGTGCTTGGGGTGGCATACAGTCTGGAGGGGGATGCCTGGGGGTGTCACAGGTGAGGGGGGTTGGGGATGGTGTCCAGTCTGGAAGGAGGCTGGTGGGCATATTCCAGTCTGGAGGGGAGCTACCTGGGGGTGTTGTCACAGCTGAGGGAGGCTCAGGTGGTGTCCATTCTGGAGGGGGCTGCCTGGATGGGTGTCACACGTTTGTGGGGCTGGGGGTTTTGTCCAGTCTGGAAGGGGCTGTCTGGGGAGGTGTCACAGTAGAGGGGGCTGTGGGGTGGCGTACAGGCTGGTGGGGGATGCCTGGGGGTGTCACTGGTGAGGGGGGCTGGAGGATGGTGTCCAGTCTCAAATGGGATGCCTGGGGGGGTGTCACAGGTTAGGGGCACTGGGGCGGGTGGTTTCCAGTCTGGAGAGGGATGACAGGGGGCGTCACAGGTAACGGAGGCTGGGGTTGTTGTCCAGTCTGGAGGGGGCTGCCTGGGCGTTTCACAGGTGAGGAGGGCTGGAGGGTGGTGTCTAGTCTTGAGGGGGATGCATGGGGGGGTCTCACAGGCTAGGGGGCTGGTGTCCAGTCTGGAGGGGGATGCCTGGGGGGGTCACAGCTGAGGGGGGCTAGGGGGTGGTGTCCAGTATGGAAGGGGGCTGGTGCGTGTTGTCCAGTCTGGAGATGGCTGCCTGGGGAGGGGTGTCACAGATGAGGGGGGTTGGGGGGAATCCAGTCTGGAGGGGGTACATGGGGGTGTCACAGCTGATGGGGGTTGGGGGTGGTGTCTAGTATGGAGGGGGCTGGCGGGTGATATCCAGTGTGGAGGGGGCTGCCTGGGGGTGTCACAGATGAGGGGGGTGGTGTCCAGTCTGGAGGAGGCTGTCTGGGGTTCACGTATGAGGGGGCTGGAGGGTGTTGACCAGTCTGGAGGGAGCTGCCTGGGGGGGTCACTGTGAGGGGAGCTCGTATGTGGTGTGCAGTCTGGTTGGGGATGCCTGGGGTGGTGTCACAATCGAGGGGGGATGGGGGTGGTATCCAGTCTGGAGGGGGCTGCTTGGGGGGTGTCACATGTGAGGGGTTTGGGGGGGTGGTGTCCAGTCTGGAGGGGGATGCCTGGGCGTGTCACAGGTGAGGGGGGCTGGTGTACAGTCTGTCGGGGCTGGTGTGTGTTGTTCAGTCTGGAGGGGGCTGGCTGGTGGGGACACAGGTGAGGGGGTTGGGGGATGCTGTCCAGTCTGGAAGGGGATGCCTGGGGGGTGTCACAGGTGAGGGGGGTTGGGGATGGTGTCCAGTCTGGAGGGGGGGCTGGTGGGCATTGTTCTGTCTGGAGGGGGGCTGCCTGGGGGTTTTGTCACAGGTGAGAGGGGCTGGGGGTGGTGTAAATTCTGGAGGGGTCTGCCTTAGGGGAGTCACAAATGAGTGGGGCTAGGGGTTTTGTCCAGTCTGGGGAGGTTTCACAGGCAAGGGGGCTGTGGGGTGGTATTCAGTCTGGAGGGGGCTGCCTGGGGGTGTTGTCACATGTGAGTTAGGCTAGGGGTGGTGTTCATTCTGGAGGGGCTGCCTGGGGGGCGGCGGGATGTCACAAGTTTGTGGGCTGTGGGGTGTTGTCCAGTCTGAAGGGGGCTGCCTTGGGGGTGCCACAGGTGAGGGGTGCTGGGGGCGGCATACAGTCTGGAAAGGGATGCCTGGGGGGGTGTCACAGGTGAGATGGGCTGTGGGGTGGTATCCAGTCTGGAAGGGGGTCTGGTGGGTGTTGTCCAGTCTGCAGAGGGCTTCCTGGGGGGTATCACTGATGAGTGGGGTTGGGGGTGTTGACCAGTCTGGAGGGGGCTGCCTGGGGGGGTCACTGGTGAGGGGGGCTGGTATGTGGTGTGCAATCTGGTGTGGGATACCTGGGGTGGTGTCACAAGCGAGGGGGGCTGTGTTTGGTATCCAGTCTGGAGGGGGATGCCTGTGGGAGTGTCGCAGGTGACAGGGTTTAGGGGTGGTGTCCAGTCTTTAGGTCTGGTGGATGTTGCCTAGTCTGAAGGGGGCTGCCTGGGGTGGTGTCAGATGTGAGGGGTTTGGGGGGGTGGTGTCCAGTCTGGAGGGGGCTGCGTGTGGGGTGTCACAGGTGATGGGGGCTGGAGGTGTTATCCAGTCTGGAGGGGGCTGGTGTGTGTTGTTCAGTCTGGAGGGGTCTGGCTGGTGGGGACACAGGTAAGGGGGTTTGGGGGATGGTGTCCACTCTGGGGGGGATGCCTTGGGGGTGTCACAGGTAAGGGGGGTTTGGGGATGTTGTCCATTCTGGAGGGGGGCTGGTGGGCATTGTCCAGTCTGGAGGAGGGCTGCGTGGGGGTGTTGTCACCTCTGTGAGGGAGGCTGGGGGTGATGTCCATTCTGGAGAGGGCTGCCTGGGGGGGTCTCACAAGTGAGTGGGGCTGGGGGTTTTGTCCAGTCTGGTGGGGGCTGTCTGGTGAGATGTCACAGGTGAGGGGGCTGTGGTGTGGAATTCAGTCTGGAGGGGGCTGCCTGGGGGGTGTCACAGGTGAGGGGTGCTTAGGGTGGCATACAGTATGGAGGGGAATGCCTGGGGGGTGCCACAGGTGAGGGGGGTTGGGGATCATGTCCAGTCTGGAAGGGGGCTGGTGGGCATTGTCCAGTCTGGAGGGAAGCTGCCTGGGGGTGTTGTCACAGCTGAGGGGGGCTGGGGGTGGTGTCCATTCTGGAGGGGGCTGCATGGATGGGTGTCACAACTTTGTGGGGCTGGGGGTTTTGTCCAGTCTGGAAGGGGCTGTCTGGGGAGGTGTCACAGGAGAGGGGGCTGTGGGGTGGTGTTCAGTCTGGAGGGGGCTGCCTGGGGGGTGCCACAGGTGATGTGTGCTGGGGGTGGTGTACAGTCTGGAGGGGGATGCCTGGGGGGTGTCACAGGTGAGGGGGGTTGGGGATCATGTCCAGTCTGGAAGGGGGCTGGTGGGCATTGTCCAGTCTGGAGGGGAGCTGCCTGGGGGTGTTGGCACAGCTGAGGGGGGCTGGGGGTGGTGTCCATTCTGGAGGGGGCTGCCTGGATGGGTGTCACAACTTTGTGGGGCTGGGGGTTTTGTCCAGTCTGGAAGGGGCTGTCTGGGGAGGTGTCAAGGAGAGGGGGCTGTGGGGTGGTGTTCAGTCTGGAGGGGGCTGCCTGAGGGGTACCACTGGTTAGGGGTGCTGGGGGTGGTGTACAATCTGGATGGGGATGCCTGGGGGGTGTCACAGGTGAGGGGGGATGGAGGGTGGTGTCCAGTCTCAAGGGGGATGCCTGGGGGGGTCTCACACATTAGGGGCACTGAGGGGGGGGTTTCCAGTCTGGAGAGGGATGCCTGGGGGTGTCACAGGTGATGGAGGCTGGGGGTTTTGTCCAGTCTGGAGGGGGCTGCCTCGGGGTGTCACAGGTGAGGGAGGCTGGAGGGTGCTGTCCAGTCTTGTGGGGGATGGCTGGGGCGTGTCACAGGTGAGGAGGGCTGGAGGGTGGTGTCCAGTCACGAGGGGGATGCCTGGGGGGTGTCACAGGTTAGGGGGGCTGGGGGTGGTGCCCATTATGAAAGGGGGCTGGTGAGTGTTGTCCAGTCTCAAGTGGGCTGTCAGGGGAGTGGTGTCACAGATGTGGGGGGTTAGGGGGTATCCAGTCTGGAGGGGGGTACCTGGGGGTGTCACAGGTGAGGGGGTTTGTGGGGTGGTGTCCAGTATGGAGGGGGGCTGGTGGGTGATATCCAGTCTGGAGGAGGCTGCCTGGGGGTGTCACAGGTGAGGGGGGATGGTGTCCAGTATGGAGGGGGCTGCATGGGGGGTCACGGGTGAGGGGGCTGGAGGGTGTTGACCAGTCTGGAGGGAGCTGCCTGGGGGGGTCACTGGTGAGGGGGGCTCATACGTGGTGTGTAGTCTGGTTGGGGATGCCTGGGGTGGTGTCACAAGCGAGGGGGCTGGAGGTGGTATCCAGTCTGGAGGGGGATGCCTGGGGGGTGTCACAGGTGAGGGGGGTTGGGGATGGTATACAGTCAACAAACAAACAAACATACAAACAACAGTCTGGAAGGGGATGCCTGGGGGGTGTCACAGGTGAGGGGGGTTGGGGATGGTGTCCAGTCTGAAGGGGGGCTGGTGGGCATTGTCCAGTTTGGAGGGGGCTGTCTGGGGGTGTTATCACAGGTGAGGGGGCTGGGTGTGGTGTCCATTCTGGAGTGAGCTGCCTGGGGGGAGTCACAAATGAGTGGGGCTGGGGGTTTTGTCCAGTCTGGAGGGGGCTGCCTGGGGAGGTTTCACAGGTGAGGGGGCTGTGGGGTGGTATTCAGTCTGGAGGGGCTGCCTCGGGGGTGTCACAGGTGAGGGGTGCTGAGGGTGGCATACAGTCTGGAGGGGGATGCCTGGGGGGTGTCACAGATGAGGGGGTGTGCAGATGGTAACCAGTCTGGAGGGGGCTGTTGGGGGTTGTCCAGTCTGGAGGGGAGCTGCCTGGGGGGTACCACAGGTAGGGGTGCTGGGGGTGGTGTAGAATCTGGACGGGGATGCCTGGGGGGGTGTCACAGGTGAGGGGGGATGGAGGGTGGTGTCCAGTCTCAAGGGGGATGCCTGGGGGGGTGTCACACATTAGGGGCACTGGGGGGGGGTTCCAGTCTGGAGAGGGATGCCTGGGGGTGTCACAGGTGATGGAGGCTGGGGGTTTTGTCCAGTCTGGAGGGGCCTGCCTCGGGGTGTCACAGGTGAGGGAGGCTGGAGGGTGCTGTCTAGTCTTGTGGGGGATGGCTGGGGCGTGTCACAGGTGCAGGTGAGGAGGGCTGGAGGGTGCTGTCCAGTCACGAGGGGGATGCCTGGGGGATGTCACAGGTTAGGGGGGCTGGGGGTGGTGCCCATTATGAAAGGGGGCTGGTGGGTGTTGTCCAGTCTCAAGTGGGCTGTCAGGGGAGTGGTGTCACAGATGTGGGGGGATAGGGGGTGTCCAGTCTGGAGGGGGGTACCTGGGGGTGTCACAGGTGAGGGGGTTTGTGGGGTGGTGTCCAGTATGGAGGGGGGCTGGTGGGTGATATCCAGTCTGGAGGAGGCTGCCTGGGGGTGTCACAGGTGAGGGGGGATGGTGTCCAGTATGGAGGGGGCTGCATGGGGGGTCACGGGTGAGGGGGCTGGAGGGTGTTGACCAGTCTGGAGGGAGCTGCCTGGGGGGGTCACTGGTGAGGGGGGCTCATACGTGGTGTGTAGTCTGGTTGGGGTTGCCTGGGGTGGTGTCACAAGCGAGGGGGGCTGGAGGTGGTATCCAGTCTGGAGGGGGATGCCTGGGGGGTGTCACAGGTGAGGGGGGTTGGGGATGGTATACAGTCAACAAACAAACAAACATACAAACAACAGTCTGGAAGGGGATGCCTGGGGGGTGTCACAGGTGAGGGGGGTTGGGGATGGTGTCCAGTCTGAAGGGGGGCCGGTGGGCATTGTCCAGTTTGGAGGGGGGCTGTCTGGGGGTGTTATCACAGGTGAGGGGGCTGGGTGTGGTGTCCATTCTGGAGTGGGCTGCCTGGGGGGAGTCACAAATGAGTGGGGCTGGGGGTTTTGTCCAGTCTGGAGGGGGCTGCCTGGGGAGGTTTCACAGGTGAGGGGGCTGTGGGGTGGTATTCAGTCTGGAGGGGCTGCCTCGGGGGTGTCACAGGTGAGGGGTGCTGGGGGTGGCATACAGTCTGGAGGGGGATGCCTGGGGGGTGTCACAGATGAGGGGGTTTGCAGATGGTGTCCAGTCTGGAGGGGGCTGTTGGGGGTTGTCCAGTCTGGAGGGGAGCTGCCTGGGGGTGTTGTCACAGGTGAGTTAGGCTGGGGGTGGTGTTTATTCTGGAGGGGGATGCCTGGGCGGAGGGGGGTGTCACAAGTTTGTGTGGCTGGGTTTTTGTCCAGTCTAGAGGGTGTTGCCTGGGGATGAGTAACAGGTGAGGGGTGCTGGGGGCGGCGTACAGTCTGGAGGGGAATGCCTTGGGGTGTCAAAGGTGAGGGGGGCTGGAGGGCGGTGTCCAGTCTCAAGGGGGATGCATGGGGAGGTGTCACAGGTTAGGGGGGCTGTTGTCCAGTCTGGAGGGGGATGCCTGGGGGGGTCCTGGTTATGGGGGCTGGAGGGGTGGTGTCCAGTCTGGAGGGGGGCCCCTGGGGGGGGTCACAGGTGATGGAGGCTGGGGGTGTTGTCCAGTCTGGAGGGAGCTGCCTGGGGGGTGTCACCGGTGAGGAGGGATGAAGGGTGGTGTCTAGTCTTGAGGGGGATGCCTGGGGTGTGTCACAGGTTAGGGGTGCTGGTGTCCAGTCTGGAGGTGGCTGCCTGGGGAGGGATGTCACAGGGAGGGGTGTTGGTGGGTGTACAGTCTGGAAAGGGATGCCTGGGGGGTGTCACAGGTGAGATGGGCTATGGGATGGTATCCAGACTGGAAGGGGGGCTGGTGGGTATTGTCCAGTCTGCAAGGAGCAGCCTGGGGGGTGTCACTGGTGAGGGGGGTTGGGGGTGTTGTACAGTCTGGAGGGAGCTGCCTGTGGGGTGACACAGGTGATGGGGGCTGGAGGTGTTATCCAGTCTGGAGGGGGCTGCCTGGGGGGGTCACAGGTGAGGAGGGCTGGTATGTGGTGTGCAGTCTGGTGGGGGATGGCTGGGGTGGTGTCACAAGCGAGGGGGGCTGGGGGTGGTATCCAGTCTGGAGGGGGGTGCCTGGGGGGGTGTCACAGGTGAGGGGGTTTGGGGGTGGTGTCCAGTCTGGAGGTCTGGTGGGTGATGCCTAGTCTGGGGGGGGCTGCCTGGGGGGTGTCACATGTGATGGGGTTGATGGGGGTGGTGTCCAGTCTGGACGGGGATGCCTGGGCGTGTCACAGGTGAGGGGGGCTTGTGTACAGTCTGGAGTTGGCTGGTGTGTGTTGTTCAGTCTGGAGGGGGCTGGCTGGTGGGGACACAGGTGAGGGGGTTTGGGGGACGGTGTCCCGTCTGGAGGGGGATATCTGGGGGTGTCACAGGTGAGGGGGGTTTGGGGATGTTGTCCATTCTGGAGGGGGGCTGATGGGCATTGTCCAGTCTGGAGGGGGGCTGCCTGGGGGTGTTGTCACAGGTGAGGGGGACTGGGGGTGATGTCCATTCTGGAGGTGGCTGCCTGTGGGGGTCTCACAAGTGAGTGGGGCTGGAGATTTTGTCCAGTCTGGTGGGGCTGCCTGGGGAGGTGTCCCAGGTGTGGGGGCTGTGGGGTGGTATTCAGTCTGGAGGGGGCTGCCTGGGGGTGTCACAGGTGAGGGGTGCTTGGGGGGCATACAGTCTGGAGGGGGGTGCCCGGGGGTGTCACAGGTGAGGGGGGTTGGGGATGGTGTCCAGTCTGGAAGGGGGCTGGTGGGCATATTCCAGTCTGGAGGGGAGCTACCTGGGGGTGTTGTCACAGCTGAGGGAGGCTGGGGTGGTGTCCATTCTGGAGGGGGCTGTCTGGATGGGTGTCACAAGTTTGTGGGGCTGGGGGTTTTGTCCAGTCTGGAAGGGGCTGTCTGGGGAGGTGTCACAGTAGAGGGGGCTGTGGATTGGCATACAGTCTGGAGGGGGATGCCTGGGGGTGTCACTGGTGAGGGGGGCTGGAGGGTGGTGTCCAGTCTCAAAGGGGATGCCTGGGGGGGGGTGTCACAGGTTAGGGGCACTGGGGCGGGTGGTTTCCAGTCTGGAGAAGGATTCCTGGGGGGGTCACAGGTAATGGAGGCTGGGGTTGTTGTCCAGTCTGGAGGGGGCTGCCTGGGGGTTTCACAGGTGAGGAGGTCTGGAGGGTGGTGTCTAGTCTTGAGGGGGATGCCTGGGGGGGTCACAGCTGAGGGGGGCTAGGGGGTGGTGTCCAGTATGGAAGGGGGCTGGTGTGTGTTGTCCAGTCTGGAGGGGGCTGCCTGGGGAGGGGTGTCACAGATGAGGGGGGTTGGGGGGAATCCAGTCTGGAGGGGGTACATGGGGTGTCACAGGTGAGGGGGGTTGGGGGTGGTGTCTAGTATGGAGGGGGCTGACGGGTGATATCCAGTGTGGAGGGGGTTGCCTGGGGGTGTCACAGATGAGGGGGATGGTGTCCAGTCTGGAGGAGGCTGTCTGGGGGGTCACGGGTGAGGGGGCTGGAGGGTGTTCACCAGTCTGGAGGGAGCTGCCTGGGGGTTCACTGTGAGGGGAGCTCGAATGTGGTGTGCAGTCTGGTTGGGGATGCCTGGGGTGGTGTCACAATCGAGGGGGGCTGGGGTGGTATCCAGTCTTTAGGGGCTGCTTGGGGGGTGTCACATGTTAGGGGTTTGGGGGGGGGTGGTGTCCAGTCTGGAGGGGGATGCCTGGGCGTGTCACCGGTGAGGGGGGCTGCTGTACAGTCTGTCGGGGCTGGTGTGTGTTGTTCAGTCTGGAGGGGGCTGGCTGGTGGGGACACAGGTGAGGGGGGTTGGGGGATGCTGTCCAGTCTGGAAGGGGATGCCTGGGGGGTGTCACAGGTGAGGGGGGTTGGGGATGGTGTCCAGTCTGGAGGGGGGGCTGGTGGGCATTGTTCTGTCTGGAGGTGGGCTGCCTGGGGGTGTTGTCACAGGTGAGAGGGGCTGGGGTGGTGTAAATTCTGGAGGGGTCTGCCGGGGGGGGGGAGTCACAAATGAGTGGGGCTAGGGGTTTTGTCCAGTCTGGGGAGGTTTCACAGGCGAGGGGGCTGTGGGGTGGTATTCAGTCTGGAGGTGGCTGCCTGGGGGTGTTGTCACATGTGAGTTAGGCTAGGGGTGGTGTTCATTCTGGAGGGGGCTGCCTGGGGGGAGGCGGGATGTCACAAGTTTGTGGGGCTGTGGGGTGGTGTCCAGTCTGTAGGGGGATGCCTTGGGGGTGCCACAGGTGAGGGGTGCTGGGGGCGGCGTACAGTCTGGAGGGGGGTGCCTTGGGGGTGTCACAGGTGAGGAGGGCTGGAGGGTGGTGTCCAGTCTCAAGGGGGATGCCTGGGGAGGTGTCGGAGGCTGGTGTCCAGTCTGGAGGGGGGTCCCTGGGGGGTCCAGGTTATGGGGGCTGGAAGGGTGGTGTCCAGTCTGTAGAGCGATGCCTGGGGGGGTCACAGGTAATGGAGGCTGGGGGTGTTGTTCAGTCTGGAGGGGGCTGCATGGGGGGTGTTACAGGTGAGGGGGGCTGAAGGGTGGTGTCTAGACTTGAGGGGGATGCCTGGGGTGTGTCACAGGTTAGGGAGGCTGGTGTCCAGTCTGGAGGGGGATGCCTGGGGGGTCACAGCTGAGCGGGGCTGGGGGGTGGTGTCCAGTATGGAAGGGGGCTGATGGGTGCTGTCCAGTCTGTAGGTGGCTGCCTGGGGAGGGATGTCACAGGTGAGGGGTGTTGGTGGTGTACAGTCTGGAAAGGGATGCCTGGGGGGTGTCTCAGGTGAGATGGGCTGTGGGGTGGTATCCAGTCTGGAAGGGGGGCTTGTGGGTGTTGTCCAGTCTGCAGGGGGCTGCCTGGGGGGGGTCACTGGTGAGGGGGGCTGGTATGTGGTGTGCAATCTGGTGTGGGATACCTGGGGTGGTGTCACAAGCGAGGGGGGCTGGGTTTGGTATCCAGTCTAGAGGGGGATTCCTGGGGGCGGTGTCGCAGGTGACAGGGTTTAGGGGTGGTGTCCAGTCTTTAGGTCTGGTGTGTGTTGCCTAGTCTGGAGGGGGCTGTCTGGGGTGGTGTCAGATGTGAGGGGTTTAGGGGTATGGTATCCAGTCTGGCGGGGGCTGCCTGTGGGGTGTCACAGGTGATGGGGGCTGGAAGTGTTATCCAGTCTGGAGGGGGCTGCCTGGGGGGGTAGCTGGTGAGGGGGGCTGGTATGTGGTGTGCAGTCTGGTGGGGGGATACCTGGAGTGGTGTCACAAGCGAGGGGGGCTGGGTTTGGTATCCAGTCTGGTGGGGGATGCCTAGGGTTGTGTCGCAGGTGACAGGGTTTAGGAGTGGTGTCCAGTCTTTAGGTCTGGTGGGTGTTGCCTAGTCTGGAGGGGACTGCCTGGGGGGTGTCAGATGTGAGGGTTTTGGGGGGTGGTGTACAGTCTGGAGGGGCTGGTGTGTGTTGTTCAGTCTGGAGGGGTCTGGCTGGTGGGGACACAGGTAAGGGGGTTTGGGGGATGGTGTCCACTCTGGGGGGGATGCCTTGGGGGTGTCACAGGTGAGGGGGGTTTGGGGGTGTTGTCCATTCTGGAGGGGGGCTGGTGGGCATTGTCCAGTCTGGAGGGGGGCTACGTGGGGGTGTAGTCACAGGTGAGGGAGGCTGGGGCTGATGTCCATTCTGGAGGGGGCTGCTGTTAAGACGGATTTCTGAACTCTGTCCTGGAGGCGCAGAGGTTCAGAAGGCCAACCTAATTACTTGGAACAGGGTAACCTCTGGACAAGCCAGACCAATCAGGGTAGCAATCGCGGCGGTCAAGACTAGGTCTCAAGAGGGTGACAGAAAGTCTGCAATGAGCACACAAAGCAAGGACACTTACAAATTACTCCAAACAGGTGTTATATTAAAAATATATACAAATTTATTCCAAGGCCTTTGCAACAATGACCGTAGCGAGAAATCACGATAAAACTCTAGGAAACCAACACATACCAAACCAATACAATATATATACAAATACAAACGAGTCTAAAGCGTTAGATGCATGAAATGTGTAGGCCACCTAGAAGGGGAGGAAAACAGGCAGTGCGAAAGAATGATTAGACCCAGTCTGCCTTCAGAGGCACCTAACTAAAAGGAAGTCCAAGCCCTACGAAGAGTGGAGCCTTGTGCTCAAAAGTACCTGCACACACTGGTGCCAACGGGCAAAAAGGGGAGTCTCTTCGAGGGAATCAGGCAGTTCAGTTCAGTGCACAAAAGAAGATGAACAGAGTTCCGCGACTCAAGCGCAGCCTCCTCTGTGGGCAGAAGCAGAGCGCGAGTACGGAAAGGCGTGCTGTTTGACACAGAGGGGAAAAGCTATGGGCTCCTGCAGGAGGGCGACCAGTTCCTAGCTATGCTACTCACCGGTCCCCGATGCAAGCAGACCCAGGCTTCTCCACGTCAGTTTCAGTGCTGGCAGGTTCAGGGGAGCAGGGGTAGTCTCGTCGTCGTGTAGATTCTGCAGCAGCAGAGTTGAGTTAAAGATGTCCCAAATGAAGTGAACCCGCACAGTTTATTACCACAGCAGGGCAACGGAGCGGCCGGGCATATCTCAGCCAAATGTACACTACTCACTTCAGACCTGGGAATGCCAAGTGTACGAATCATGTGAGAGTAACAAGGACTCGAAATACAACACAACCTGGCGGCGGTTACAGAGCAAGACTCCTGGGTAGGCTGGTCAGTCTGCTGGATGGCCCAGAGACACTTCCGAAGGATTACGTGCAGGAGATGGTGAAGATGCCGAGAATAGCTGTCCCCGCTATTCCAAGGGTCGAAGTACCAGTACAGGCCTTCTGGTTCGATCAGAGGTAGAAAGGGTTTCACAAAGCGACAGCAGTGCAGAGGAGCAGTCCTTCAACGGGTCACCAGCGATTCCTCGGTTCAGCCTCGTGGTTGTAGGATACTTGGCTCTTGTATTCCGTTGTTCGTGAGAACTCAGGAGATCGACCTGGTAGTGGCGTTTCCAGCCCCCTCTTATCCACGGTTGCCTTCGCGCCAAAACAGAGGGGACCCAATGGGAGATCCGCTCATCAAACACTCACACCATACATGGACCTATCACGGACCACGGTGGTCCCAGGCATTCATACCACACTAGACTCTCTGGCACCCAGGATGTGTATTGGGACCAGACATCCCAGCCCACATCCTGGAGGCACACACAAGGCTTGTAGAAGCCCGCGAAAGCATCTGTGTTTCGCGGGAAAGTACATGCCCAAATAAGGAAGGCCTCTGGTCGGCTCGACCTGGGGAAGGTGAAGGGGGCAAGACAGTCAGCGGACAGGACAAAGAGCCTCGTGGTCTGGCCATTTTGGGAGCCAGACCACCATTTTGGGCTAAGCGCGAGAAACGCGCTTAAAACGCCAAAAGGAGCTTGAAAACACAAGAAACGATCGTTGCCACCATTCCCGTCCGTGATTCACTTGCACCGATCATTTACAATCCAAACAGAGTATCTAGGGCCTGTAGAAGACTAGAGACCCAAGAGAGCAGTAACTTAGCTAACAGTGCCCTCTTGTGTCATGTTGCACAAAAGCTGCAACATGATAAAGAAACTACGGAAAACAGCGTTTCCCGGTACTGACTGTCTTAAGGGCATGTCAGTTTCCCCGTAAGAATGGAGCGAAAGCCCAGAGGAGTACGGCAGAAGGCTGCACTTCTCTGCCAAAGTCTAGATCATGGTGAAAACAACAGCAAAAAGTTTAGGGGTTGCCACATGGAAGGAAAATTACTCACAATTAAGAAATCTTTCCTAACAGCTGCCTGGGGGGGTCTCACAAGTGAGTGGGGCTGGGGGTTTTGTCCAGTCTGGTGGGGGCTGCCTGGGGAGGTGTCACAGGTGAGGGGGATGTGGTGTGGAATTCAGTCTGGAGGGGGCTTCCTGGGGGGTGTCATAGGTGAGGGGTGCTTGGGGTGGCATACAGTCTGGAGGGGGATGCCTGGGGGGTGTCACAGGTGAGGGGGGTTGGGGATCATGTGCAGTCTGGAAGGGGGCTGGTGGGCATTGTCCAGTCTGGAGGGGAGCTGCCTGGGGGTGTTGTCACAGCTGAGGGGGGCTGGGGTGGTGTCCATTCTGCAGGGGGCTGCCTGGATGGCTGTCACAAGTTTGTGGGGCTGGGGGTTTTGTCCAGTCTGGAAGGGGTTGTCTGGGGAGGTGTCACAGCAGAGGGGGCTGTGGGGTGGTGTTCAGTCGGGAGGGGGCTGCCTGGGGGGTGCCACAGGTGAGGGGTGCTGGGGGTGGTGTACAATCTGGACGGGGATGCCTGGGGGGTGTCACAGGTGAGGGGGGCTGGAGGGTGGTGTCCAGTCTCAAGGGGGATGCCTGGGGGGGTGTCACACATTAGGGGCACTGGGGGGGGGTTGTTTCCAGTCTGGAGAGGGATGCCTGGGGGTGTCACAGGTGATGGAGGCTGGGGGTTTTGTCCAGTCTGGAGGGGGCTGCCTGGGGGTGTCACAGGTGAGGGGGGCTGGAGGGTGGTATCTAGTCTTGAGGGGGATGGCTGGGGGGTCTCACCGGTTAGGGGGGCTGGTGTCCAGTCTGGAGGGGGATGCTCGGGGGGGTCACAGCTGAAGGGGCCTGGGGGATTGTCCAGTCTGGAAAGGGATGTCTGGGGTGGGGTCATACTTGAGATGGGCTGTGGGGTGGTGTCCAGTCTGGAGGGGGGCTGGTGTGCGTTGTCCAGTCTGGAGGGGGCTGCCTGGGGGGTGTCACTGATGAGGGGGTTGGGGGTGTTGTACAGTCTGGAGGGGGCTTGCTGTGGGGCGTCACAGGTGATGAGGGCTGGAGGTGTTGTCCAGTATGGAGGGGGCTGCCTGGGGGTATCATGGGTGAGGGTGGGCTGGGAGTGTTGTACAATCTGGAGGGGACTGCCAGTGGGGTGTCACAGGTGATGGGGGCTGGGGGTGTTGTCTGGTCTGGAGGGGGCTGCCTGGGGGTGTCACAGGTGAGGGGGGCTGGAGAGTGGTGTCAAGTCACAAGGGGGATGCCTGGAGGGGGTGTCACAGGTTAGGGGATGCTGGGTGGTGGTGTCCGGTCTGGAGAGGGATGCCTGGGGGGTAACATCTAAGGGGGGCTGGAAGTGGTGCCCAGTATGAAAGGGGGCTGGTGGGTGTTGTCCAGTCTGGAGGGGGCTGTCTGGGGAGGGGTGTCACAGGTGAGGGGGGTTGGATGGCATCCAGTCTGGAGGGGGGTACCTGGGGGTGTCACAGGTGAGGGGGTTTGGGTGGTGCCAGTATGGAGGGGGGCTGGTGGGTGGTATCCAGTCTAGAGGGGGCTGCCTGGGGGTGTCTGTGGGGGGCTTCCTGGGGAGGGGTGTCACAGGTGAGGGGGGCTGGAGGGTGGTGTCCAGTCTCAAGGGGGATGCCTGGGGGGGTGTCACACATTAGGGGCACTGGGGGGGGGGTTGTTTCCAGTCTGGAGAGGGATGCCTGTGGGTGTCACAGGTGATGGAGGCTGGGGGTTTTGTCCAGTCTGGAGGGGGCTGCCTGGGGGTGTCACAGGTGAGGGGGGCTGGAGGGTGGTATCTAGTCTTGAGGGGGATGGCTGGGGGGTCTCACCGGTTAGGGGGGGCTGGTGTCCAGTCTGGAGGGGGATGCTCGGGGGGGTCACAGCTGAGGGGACCTGGGGGGTTGTCCAGTCTGGAAAGGGATGTCTGGGGTGGGGTCATACTTGAGATGGGCTGTGGGGTGGTGTCCAGTCTGGAGGGGGGCTGGTGTGTGTTGTCCAGTCTGGAGGGGGCTGCCTGGGGGGTGTCACTGGTGAGGGGGTTGGGGGTGTTGTACAGTCTGGAGGGGGCTTGCTGTGGGGTGTCACAGGTGATGAGGGCTGGAGGTGTTGTCCAGTCTTGAGGGGGCTGCCTGGGGGTGTCATGGGTGAGGGTGGGCTGGGGGTGTTGTACAATCTGGAGGGGGCTGCCTGTGGGGTGTCACAGGTGATGGGGGCTGGGGGTGTTGTCCGTCTGGAGGGGGCTGCCTGGGGGTGTCACAGGTGAGGGGGGCTGGAGAGTGGTGTCAAGTCACAAGGGGGATGCCTGGGGAGGGTGGCACAGGTTAGGGGGGCCGGGTGGTGGTGTCCGGTCTGGAGAGGGATGCCTGGGGGGGTAACATCTAAGGGGGGCTGGAAGTGGTGCCCAGTATGAAAGGGTGGGTGTTGTCCAGTCTGGAGGGGGCTGTCTGGGGAGGGGTGTCACAGGTGAGTGGGGGTGGGTGGTATCCAGTCTGGAGGGGGGTACCTGGGGGTGTCACAGGTGAGGGGGTTTGGGTGGTGCCAGTATGGAGGGGGGCTGGTGGGTGGTATCCAGTCTAGAGGGGGCTGCCTGGGGGTGTCACAGGTGATGGGGGTGGGGGATGGTGTCCAGTCTGGAGGAGGCTGCCTGGGGGGTCACAGGTGAGGGGACTGGAGGGTGTTGACCAGTCTGGAGTGTGTTGCCTGGGGGGGTCACTGGTGAGGGGGGCTGGTATGTGTTGTGCAGTCTGGTGGGTGATGCCTGGGGTGGTGTCACAAGTGAGGGAGTTGGGAGTGGTATCCAGTCTGGAGGAGGATGCTTGGGGGGGTCAGAGGTGAGGGGGTTGGGATGGTGTCCAGTCTGGAGGTCTGGTGGGTGTTGCCTAGTCTGGGGGGGCTGCCTGGAAGGTGTCACATGTGAGGGGGTTTGGGGGGTGGTGTCCAGTATGGAGGGGGATGCCTGGGTGTGTCACATGTGAGGGGGCTGGTGTACAGTCTGGAGGGTGCTGGTGTGTGTTGTTCAGTCTGGAGGGGGCTGGCTGGTGGGGACACAGTTGAGGGGGGCTGGTAGTTGGTGTCCAGGCTGTAGGGGGATGCCTGGGGGGTGTCACAGGTGAGGCGGGTTGGGGATGGTTTCCAGTCTGGAGGGTGCTGGTGTGTGTTGTTCAGTCTGGAGGGGGCTGGCTGGTGGGGACACAGGTGAGGGGTGCTGGGGAGGTGTCCATTCTAGAGGGGGCTGCTTGAGGGGGTGTCACAAGTGAGTGGGGCTGGTGGTTTTGTCCAGTCTGGAGGGGGCATCCTGGGGAGGTGTCACAGGTGAGGGGGCTGTGGGGTGGTGTTCAGTCTGGAGGGGGCTGCCTGGGGCGTGTCACAGATGAGGGGTGCTGTGGGTAGCGTACAGTCTGGATGGGGATGCCTGGGAGGTGTCACAGGTGAGGGGGGCTGGAGGGTGGTGTCCAGTCTCAAGGGGGATGCCTGGGGGGGTGTTACAGGTTAGTGGGCTGGGGGGTGGTGTCCAGTCTGGAGTGGGATGCCTGGGGCGGTCACAGGTGATGGAGGCTGGGCTGTTGTCCAGTCTGGAGGGGGCTGCCTAGCATGGTGTCACAAGTGAGGGGGGCTGGAGGGTGGTGTCTAGTCTTGAGGGGGATGCCTGGGGGTGTCTTAGGTTAGAGGGGCTAGTGTTCAGTCTGGAGGGGGATGCCTGGGAGGTCACAGCTGAGGGGACTGAGGAGTGGTGTCCAGTATGGAAGGGGGCTGGTGGGTGTTGTCCAGTCTGTGGGGGGCTGCCTGGGGAGGGGTGTCACAGGTGAGGCGGTTGGAGGGTGTCCAGTTTGGAGGGGAGTGCCTGGGAGGGGGTCACAGGTGAGGGGTGGGGGGTGGTGTCCAGTCTGGAGGAGGCAGCCTGGGGGGTCACGGGTGAGGGGGGCTGGCGGTTGTTGACCAGTCTGGTGGGGTCTCCCTGGGGGGTCACAGGTGAGGGGGACTGGTATGTGTTGTCCAGTCTGGTGGGGGATTCCTGTGTTGGTGTCATGAAGTGATGAGGCGGACATGGGTAAGTGAAGTTAAAGTGTAAGCTTTATTTAAGCAGGCCCGCACAGGAGAGCCCAGCAATCACAACGCTCACCAATCGTCTCTCTGTTCTGCCTCGTGCCCACCCTGTTGTTGGAATGTAAACACAGGCACAAGGCAGAGGAGCGAGGCATGCGCGAGTCAACATTTAATAAAATAAACATCCGTACATATCTCCCCTTCTTATAGCAGAAACAACAAAACAACAGAATGATATATCATTTCACATTTTCAAAACTTTACCAATAGTCCAACGAAAGATCAATTAAAAGATTGAATGTACATAATCTCCCAACCAAGCTGTTTTTTTTTATTCTTCCTTTCAAGGTAACACTCTCACTCTCATTACACATTCTGGCCTCTCCATTTGTATCAACACGAATGACATTCTGACGGTCCCCATCTCCATCCTTGCATTGATCATTCGCCTCATTTCGACCATTTTCATCATTATCCATAAGTTGATGTACCTCATTTGCTTTCGCCAACCTTCCTTTCAACCATACTTCACCTCCCTTCACAACAACTCCTCCATCCCTAACAGCAGATATCCTCTTTGGTCCCAGAAATTTGCTCTCTGTGCACTTTACCAGAAACTGGGGATTCTTTATAAATACCTCTTCACCTACACTCCATTCACGTGCTTTCACTTTCCTCCTAGTATCAAAATGCTCCTTGTTCTTCCTCTGTCCTTCTTCAATCAACTTCATTATCTCTTCCCTATTCACATCAACCGTCTTTGCTAACCCAAGCCAACCTGGACACAATTTAGGGCCAGGTTCTCTCCCTTTAAGGGACACAAACGGAGCAACACCAGTTATGGAATGTGGAATAGTCATATAGCTCCATGTTACGTGAAGTCTTCTTTCCATGGTTGCCCCTTGTTCAACACCATCTGAATACCACCTATTCACTCTCTCTACCAGGCCGTTCGCCCTAGGATGGTATAGTGCTGTCTTTGTGGTTGTATTCCATAGCTTGACAAAAATGTTTTCATTCTTGCTGACACAAACTGCATACCATTGTTCATTACCAACTCAGATGGTACACCCTCTCTCATAAAAACTCCTTCCAAAAATTGAATTAAATCACTCGCAGTCACTTCCTTCACTGATTCCCACTCTATCCATTTAGAAGGGAAATCCACCAACACCAACATGTATTTACAATTTTCTCTCAACCCTGCAATAGGACCCATAATGTCAACAGCCAATTTCACCCATGGCTGACTCGGATTGGTTTCAGGAATTATTGGAGTTTCACGTACTATTTTACACTTATCAATGCATTGGCACATCACACAATTTTGTTACCTTCATTTCTGCCATTTTGTCTAAACCCGGCCACCAATAGCTTTGCCTCAGCTTCCTTTTCATAGCTCACTCACCCGGAAGACCCTGGTGAGCCAGTTCTATCAACATGCTCCTACTTCCCTCCGGCCAAACACAAAACTGTCCTCTCCACAACTTATCATTCAACCAATACAGCTCATCTTTATCTTCCCACAATACTTGGAAGTTCTTGTCTAAGTCTTTCTTTTCTGGCCACCCCTCCATGGTCCATGTTTTCAACATTCTCATGCTCTCATCCTTCCACTCTTCTTGTAACCACACTTCTTGTGTTACTGCACACGCTACTTCTGCTACAACAGCCTCCTCCAACTCATCTTCATCCAATACACTCCCTAACACCTCCTCTTTATCCACTGGTAACCTGGACAAATTTTTTGCCACTACATTCTTCTTTCCCGGTAAGTAGCACACCTCAAAGTTGAACATCTACAATCCCAATCCCCATCTGTTGATTCTCGGTGACTCAATTGCCGACCTAGCACTCTCAAACAGCTGAACCATGGGCTTCTGATCAGACCTCACAACAAATGTTCACCCCCACACGAAATACTTTAAAATGATGAATAGCCCAAAACATTGCCAATGTCTCTCTCTCTCTCATTGACCGAAGAGTTGGGGTCAGCCCCTCTTACTGAGCATGAAGCAAATGCAATTACCCTTTCCACATTATCTTTACCATACTGTATTAGGGTTGCTCCCAACCCTACACCACTAGCATCAACCGCCAACACACACATGTCATAGGTCATACATTTTCCAATAGATGGTGCACTTATTATCGCCTCCTTGACACTCTTAAACACTTCCTCACACTCCACTCTCCATGCAAATTTCACTCCATTTCCAAGAAGTCCCCTCAAGGGTGTAGACAGACTCGCCAAATTTTTAACAAATTTGTGATAATATTCTGCAAGTCCTAGGAACAACCTTACTTGTTCCTTACTTTCTGGTATGGGTGTATTTTTGATTGCCTCTACCAAACTCTTCTTAGGTTTCACCCCACTTTTGTCTACAACATGCCCCAAAAATTCCACACTTTCAACCTTATTCTGCATTTGCTCCTTGTCACGTCAATCCAGCTTCATCCAATCTCCTCAACACTCTCGCAAGAACTAGATCGTGCTCATTCTCAGAATTGGCATGGATCAAAACATCATCCTGAAAAATTACCACATTTTGTATCCCTTCTAACACAGTTTCCATTACACGCTGAAAAACAGAGGCCGCCGACGCCAGTCCAAATGGCATTCTGCAATATTTGAATGTTCCAAGCTGAGTTACAAATGCTGTCAACAGCTGGCTTTCTTCAAGCAATGGCACCTGGTGGTATGCCTGGGGCAAGTCTAATACAGAAAATACACTGGCACCCTCAAGTGTTGTCAGTTTCTCTCCGATGTTGGGGAGAAGGTGCCTTTCCACCAAAATGTTTCTGTTCAGATCCCTTAAGTTCACACATAGTCTGATTTTACCATTAGTCTTAGCTGCTAGAACCACTGGCGAAAGCCTTTCAGAACTCGCTACTCTCTCAATAATGCCTCCTTGCAATAATTTTTGTATCTCCTGCTTCACCTTCTCATTCAAGTGATGTGGTATGGGTCTGACTCTATGTATCTTTGGTACCGCTCCTTTCTTGAGAACAATTTCATGTTGAAAGTCTCTCAACATTGCCACATCCTTTGAAAACACTCTGGGATATTCTTGTTCCCACTTATCCTTTAGTTAAGCCACCAATATTGGACATTCAGCGTTATCCTGAATCCTTATTCCCAGCTTTCTCTGTTCCACCCACCCCAATAGGGAGGCCCCTTCTTGTGTAACATAAACCTCAGCCTCACAACTGCGACCATGTATGGACTTTATGGATGCTTGGAATTTCCCTAGTATCTTAATTGTTACATTTCCATATGCATATGGCTCAATCATATGTTCATTGTTAGGGAGAATTCTCTGTTTAGGCTGAATTTACTAACCTAGTGAGTCCCCCAGCAGCTTTGCTGGATTTCTGGAGTTTTTTTTCCATCCTGCCAAGAGTGAGACTCTTTTCTCCCACTCTTGACATGAATGTGGTTAATTCCTGTGAATGTCAATGTGTTCTATGGGCTATGGGGTCTTTTACTCCTTAGGGTTTCATATGTTTTTCTATGTGTGTTACACCGCACCCTCCGTGCCGTAACACTGGGGCATCCTAGAGGATCCCCACCATAGACTCCATACCCTGGGACTGACTACTGTCTCCCAGGGCATGTAAAGTCACCATTGGCTTTACTAGACCTAAATTTACTAACAGAACTAGTACAAACCATCCTATTGTGGACATACTAGTAGGAGTGCTTCGATTACCCCTGGGTCTGTTATTCGAGGGGGCACTGTCCCATCCCCCCTCATCGAGTTTTGGCTGGTGGCAGTGGAAACTACTTGTTATATACGACTCCGAATATAACTCTATGGGATTCTTCCCATTTTTGGAGGCTAATACTTTTTCCCGTTAGTCTCTAACATACCGCCGGTTTATTTGTCTTAAATAAATCTACCGGTCGGTATTTTCTGCCAGAACTCAATTTTTAAAATGGCGTCTGTGTTCACCTCTGTAACTCCGAAACAAAGGTTAAGCCCTTTGTTCCACTTTTGGCAGGCTTCTACACAGAAGCCCTCCAAAGTGGTGCCATTCTGTCTGGGTACCACAGGGGGTGTGGGAGGGGGTTTAGGCACCCTGGACTGAGTTGCCTTGCCAACTCAAGTCGCACTCTGGTGTGATTGGCCCAAGTGGTGAGCCACCCCGCTCACCACTTAGCGTGTTTTGAGTGACAGCTAGGCTGAATGAATGGGGGTTTGCTGCATAAAAGCAGGGCTTTTGGGACTGGATCTTCAGAAGTCGCCACAGGACCGACTCACCACTTCCCAACGACAGAGGAGATCTCCCGGCTGGAGAGTCTTCTTCCCATGACTGGTGGGAACAACCAGTCCCTTTGCTTTTTCTTCGCTTCCAGGGCGTAGTGGTCGAATTGCCCATGCAGAGCACCCCGGCAACCGGATAGCCACTAGCCCGTACTGCGACCAAAAGGTGGTGCCTTGTGATGGAGCACTCCGCGGCTGGTCTCTTCCCCGGTGGTGCAAGGATCTTCAACTTTCCTTCGACAACGAGATCATCTCATCTCTTGGCAAAGCCCGACTTGCATCCACCACCAGGAACAACTGCCCCCGCCGGAGCTGTCTCTCCACATACAAGGTACCGTGTCCACCTGGCTTCCCTGGTGACGGTTAGCGTGAGGTGTCTTAATCCTTGCCTGCCCATCGGGTCGCCTCCAGACCTTCTTAACTTTTTGTTCTAAACTGGTCCAACCTTTCTGTGACAATTTGCTACAAAGACTCGAAGTGCATTTCCACTGTGATACTTTTTGGGACATATCGCCTTGCCTCTCTCCGAGTGGGCCTGGCCTATGAAGTTTGTGATCCACAGTAGACCCTGCCTTACTTGCCTTGCATTTGCTTCGTAAAAGAGTTGGTACCGTGTTGGTTTCATACCCTGCCTTTTCTCTCCCGTTCTAACGAATATTAGAGTGTCATCTAGATTAAAGCATTCACCTCTGTCTGCAAATAAGTGGTGCCGTTGAACCTAGACTTGTCGAAATATTGTTAGAGGAGTGAGATACTTATAGTTATTGTAACTGAAGTTGTTTGCCGTATTAGTGCCAGTGTGTTTTTCATAGATTTTATAAATAAATAACTATATATCTTTACACCCAAGCTCTGTTCCGTGTCTGCTTGTTCTACTGTGTAAATTGCCCTATTTTGTATACTCCACATACTGCCTAACTCTTCTTAAGGGAAGTCTGACTGCTCAGCCACAGTTACCAAGTGAATCTGTGTGGTACAGACTGCTACCAAGCGGGTTTACTGCCAAACACCTGTAAGCCTAAATCTTTTGCAGTAGTCCCAGAGGGAACTGCACAGGTTTCCGCTTAACATTCATCTAGTTGTTCCACCTTTCCTTGCACACAACCTTCAAATGTCTTTCTTGATATAAGAGTCCACAGTGATCAACTATCAACTTTCATGGTTACAACCCTGCCTTGAATCAAGAAAACATCTTTCGGTCCTTTCCCTTCGGGATACAGTTCAGCAACTTCCAATACATGTTTGCCTTGGAATGGAAGAGTCTGAATTTCTTCTTGTTCCGGAACTCCTACATCCACATTGTTGACCTGTCCAGACTCTTTGCAAACCCTTTCAAAATGTCCTCTTTTCTTGCACTTCAAACAATTTATATTTCTTGCTGGACAAAACATGCTCGAGGCCAAATGACGATTGCTGCCGCACTTGAAGCACTTTATTTCCTTGAAAGCATTTGTTCTCCTCGAGTTTGAGTTTTTGATTGCAGCAACTTCACTTCCTGACTTGTCTGCCTTCATATTTATCATATACTTGTTCGTTTGGTCCATGCCTCGTGCCATTTCCACCGCTGCTTCCAGTGGAAGATCTCTTGACAACAACCTTTCCTGGATTTTAGTACTATTCATGCAGCGCACCAATTGATCCCTTATCAATGAGTCAGTAAGATGACCACAATCACAGGAATGACTCAGGGTTTTCAATGCAGCTATGACATTCTCAACTGGTTCTTGAGGTTCTTGCACCCTTTTGAAGAACTTGTGTCTTTCAAAAGTAGTGTTCTTCTGGGTTCAAAGTGGATCGCCATTTTCTTTTTATCTATGCTGTATGAGTCATTCTCTCCTTGGCCTTCTTGTGGTGGTTCAGGTAACCCAACATACACACTGCACCCTTCAGCACCCACATTGTGCAAAAGGATGGCTTCTCTCCAAGCAGAGGCAAACTTCTCTCCTCCTATTGCAATAAGATATGTATCAAAGAGTTTCTTCCACCTGTCCCATCTGATATTGGGTGTTCCTGCTTCTGGTAGAAATGGTGGAGGTGCTGCCATACTCGCTGCTGCCATGATGAGGACTTGTATCAGGAAGTTCTAGTGAAATGCTAAGCTGAGCAGATCTCCAAACCTTAAAAAAAAGTCTTTTTTTTTTCATGCTAGGAAATCTGATTCTTGCCCAACTTTTGTATAATTAGCCTTTGAATCCGATGCCAAAATGATGAGATCTGTGTGATTGCACAGCCCCTCACTTGAACTCCCTTTTAAAATGTAGATTTCCCACAGAGTACTGTTTTTCTACACACCAAACTGATGTGTTCTTAGAATTCAATAAACAACAGAAAAGATTTTTGGGCAGGTTGTGGCTTAAGAGTCACTTATATGTTTCCACTATCACTCTTCTTCTTAGTCCCATAAACTTCCTGCTTTGAAGTGCTCTCTCTTTCTCTTTCCTCAAATCCCTCTGACTCCACCCCCCCCTTCCTCCTCACCTCTAAGTTGCCTGGATCAGGAAGTGGTGGGGCTTGCAGCAGCGACGTTCAGCCTTGGTTAAAAGAAAAAGGCAGAGTCAGTTGCCACCACCTCGTATGCACAGGTGGCCCCTCCCTGCGATCCTTCGCAGGGGTAGCAGTGATCGCAGCACTTGGCTGAAAAACTTAAAGTCGGCACCGTTTTTGCTGGTGGCGGACCGAGTAGGGCAGGTCCCCACAGCGTTCACCTCTCCAGCGGGCCTGCGCTTCACCTCGTCGCCATTGAAGTGATGAGGCGGACACGAGTAAGTGAAGTTAAAGCGTAAGCTTTATTTAAGCAGGCCAGCACAGGAGAGCCCAGTAAACACAACGCTCGTCAACCGTCTCTCTGCTCTGCCTCGCGCCCCCCTGTTGGAATGTAAACACAGGCGCAAGGCAGCGGAACGAGGCAGGCGCGAGACAACACTTAATAAAATATACATCCTTACATGTCACAAGTGAGGGGGGCTGGTAGTGGTATCCAGTCTGGAGGTGGATGCTTGGGGGGTCTCACAGGTGTGGGGGGTTAGGGGTGGTGTCCAATCTGGAGGGGTCTGGTGGGTGTTGTCTAGTCTAGAGGGGGCTGCCTGGGGGGTGTCTAATGTGAGGGGGGTTGGGGTGCTTGTGTCCTGTCTGGAGGGGGATGCATGGGGGTGTCACTGGTGAGGGGGACTGGTGTACATTCTGGAGGGGACTGGTGTGTGTTTTCCAGTCAGGAGGGGGCTGGCTGGAGAGTTCACAGGTGAGGGGGTCTTGGGGATGGTGTCCAGTCTGGAGGGTGATGCCTGGGGGATGTCACAGGTGAGGGGGGTTGGGGATGGTGTCCAGTCTGGAGGGAGGCTGGTGGGCATTGTCCAGTCTGGAGGGGGCTGCACAGGGGTGTTGTCACAGGTGCTGTCCATTCTGGTGGGGTCTGCCTGGGGGGGGTGTCACAGGTGAGGGGGGCTGTGGGGTGGTGTCCATTCTGGAGGGGTCTAACTGTGGGGGTGTCACAGGTGAGGGGTGCTGTGGGGTGGTGTTCAGTCTGGAGGGGGCTGCCTGGGGGGTGTCACAGGTTAGGGGTGCTGGGGGGAGGTGTACATTCTGGAGGGGGATGCCTGGGTGGGGTCACAGGTGAGGGGGCCTGGAGCGTGGTGTCCATTCTGGAGAGGGGCTGGTGGGTGTTGTCCAGTCTGGAGGGGGCTGCCTGGGGGGGGTCACAGGTGAGAGGGGATTGGAGATGGTTTCCAGTCTGGAGGGGGATGCCTGGGGGGTGTCACATGTGAGGGGGGCCAGAGGGTGTTTTCCAGTCTGGTGGGGGCTGCCTGGGGGAGTGTCACAGGTGAGGTTGGCTGGGGGTGGTGTTCAGTCTGAAGGGGGATGCCTGGGGGGTGTCACAGGTGAGGGCAACTGGGGGTGGTGTCCAGTATGGAGGGGGGCTGGTGGGTTTTGTCCAGTCTGGAGGGGGCTGTCTGGGGGGGCACAGGTGAGGGGGCTGGTGGGTGCTGTCCATTCTGGAGGGGGCTGTCTGAATGGGTGTCACAGGTGAGGGGGGATGGGGATGCAGCCTTGGCTTGCACAGCAGGGCCAGCGTTTTTGCTGTGGTGCGGCCTGGGCTTGTGAGGTGAGGTGCATGATTTCGCTGGGGTGCAGCCTGTTGTCGCAAAGGAGGGAACGCATGTGTTTTCACTGGGGTGTGGCCTGTGCTTGAAAGGTGAGGTACTCGATTTCGCTCGCCTGCTGCATGGGCTTGCAAGGTGAGACACGCATGGTGTGGCCAGGGCTTGCGAGGTGAGGCGTGCAATTTTTCTGGGGTGCAGCCTGGCCTTGCGAGCGAGGGCACACGTTTTCACTGCGGTGCAGCCTGAGCTTGCGAGGTGAGACATGCAATTTCGCTGGGGCTTGTGAGGAGAGGCGTGCCTTCTCACAGGGGTACTGGATGGTGGGCCATTGCTGGCGCTGATGCTTGCACCATGTTTGTCGTTTTGCTTTCTTTTTTGTGTGCTCGGAGGCGTGTTGTGGAAGTCCTCGTGCAGCTTGTTTTGACTAGTAATATGTCTTTAAATCCATGAATATGCTTGGCATGCAATTGATTTTGTCGCCACAGCTCACGCAGGGTTACTCTCAGTGCATGGGCCTTACGCCATTTCTGCGCCCCATTCCATGTACCGGGCCCTGGGTGTCCTATGAAACTTGCCTACTTTTAAACTTTCTTTATATTGTTTTTAATTACCTCTAAGGCCGCGCTCCTCCATGCCTCTCTTCTTTAATCTCTACTCTCCCACCTGCTCGCTTAGTTCCCAATTCCTTTTTCTCTTAGCTGTTCAATGTCCTCCATGTGCACAGTCCTGCTTCCATGTGCACCGTCCTGCTTCCATTCATTCGCTCGCCTGGCTCAAAAAAATTGAAACTCTCTTCCTCACTCTCTCTGCGTTCTATATCATCCTTTCCCCTCTTTAAATCCTGTCTCATAATCCACTTTCTCTCCCACTGATCTGTTTGTTTTGACCTGTTCATGTGTTTCACCTCGTTGGGCTTATAGTGAGTGTCTTCCATAAGTAAAATCAGGCAGTTGTGTTTTTTGTTCGCGCTCTGTGCATCTTGTGCTCCCCCTGCCCCCTCCCTCCACCTCACTTCCTGATCCTCCTCTCCCTATCCCTTCCCTCCTCCCTGCCCGCCCACACCCCCTCTGATTGGTTCTCCTGTAGTCCCTCCTGGACTACGCTACGACCGCTCTCCACGCTTGCTTCTTTCTTCGAGCTGAGCGGGATTGAGCGGTTGCCCGTAGCCCTGTGAGGCTGCCCCTTCCAGGCCCCATTGGGCTTACAGTGAGTGTCTTCCATAAGTAAAATCAGGCAGTTGTGTTTTTGTTCGCGCTCCGTGCGTGTTGTGCTTCCCCCTGCCCCCTCCCTCCACCTCACTTCCTGGTCCTCCTCTCCCTATCCCTTCCTGCCTCCCTGCCCGCCCACACACCCCCTCCCCTTCCTCTCCTCCTGCCTTAAATCTTACTCACCCTGGGCAGCCCCCTTCCCAGCAGCCCCCTCGGCTAAGGGCCCCTTAGGCAAAGGACGGCTCATACGGCTGCGGCTCCCAGTGTGTCTGCAGGTGTCCACCATTCTATCTAGTTAGCTTCACCTGCTCGCCCAGCCAACCTTCCTACACCTGCTCACCTCATGCGCATGCTTCTACACTTCACTGTGTTTCGGATTTGTGGAATAATAGGTCTGTTTTTTCTCCCCTCGCAGGACTCTCAAACTTAGGTGGCCTCTACTCTGGGTACCTAATACGCAATACTGTTTTTGCTGTTGTTCTGAAATTGGTAAACTAGGGCCTGCCGCTCACTCCTGTCCGCCTGCTCTCATCTGTCTTCCCCTCGTCTCCCTCCTTATTCCATGGTGCTCTCTATCTCGCCTATCTTCTCTAACTGTTTCTCCATTGACTATCCTGCTCTCCTCACTAAATCTGGTAGGAAAAAGTTTAAAAAGGACATCCTGGTCTCCAACCCAGGCCTCCCTATTGCTGACACCTACACCAGTGCCTCCTCCAAGGAAACTCTTACTGACATCCTCTTTTTCGTGCCTTCCCCTGACCTATGGACCCTTCATACGGTCTCTGTGCTCTCTCCCTTCGCCTCTTCGCCCATTAATGGTGGTACCCATTGGGATGTCCTCTTGGCTCCCTTCCGCTCCTCTAAGGCCGTCATTAATGTCTACGCTAATGGGACTGTCTTGGTCCAAGGCCCTCAGGCCAACCTCCACCTCTTTGATAGACGCTTCCCGTGCCTCATCAACTTCCTTTCCTCTCCTGCTGTTCACTCTTCTCTGTCCTCGGCTACCTTGCCTCCACCCTCTCACCCTGCCCTCTCTCGGGTTCCTTCTTCACCTCCACAGGGCGTACCTCTGATCTGTACCCCTCCCCGGAAGTCCTTCAAGGATGGCAACCTTCTCCACATTGCCATTCTCAACTCTCGCTCTGCCGTCAAACATTCCTCTGATATCTGTCGCCTTCTTGAGGAACTGACATCTTCGGTCTCACTGAGACATGGTTCACGGCCAGCTCTGTCACCAGCTTTGACACCCTCCTACCTGACGGTTACAAGATCCTCTCCATGCCCAGACCCAACCGTGCTGGGGGGGTGTGGCCCTTATCCTCCCTGAGTGGATTTCCTCCTTCCTCTCCGAGTGGGCGGACCTCTCCTCCTCACTCCTGTCCTCAACCACTGAACTCCTCTTTCTTGGAGACTTCAACATCCACCTTGATGTCTCCTGTCCTCCCTCTGGACTCTTTCGCAACCTCTGCGACTCTCTCTCACTCTCTATACTCCCGTCTGGTCCGACTCACTCTGGAGGGCACACTCTTGATGCTCTGATCTCTTCTGACCTTCCCCTCTCTGTCCCTCTCTCCATTTCTCTCTCCTGGAGTGATCAGTTTCTCCTATCCTCCCACCTCACCCTCCCTACCCCACAGGCAAAGCCACCCTCATCACTGCCACCCACCTTCACGGTCATCCGACCCAAGAAGCGCGTGTCAGGTGAGGCTTTCGCTACCACCTTGTCTCCCCCCTCCCCCTCCGGCTGACTCCCACCCTGACACAGCCCTCTCCACTCTCCATTCTGCTATATCTGATACTCTTGATATCCTTGCCCCTGTCATGAGAATCTGCCTGAAGCCCAAAGCCCAAAGCCAAATGTAACTCCTGGTATAACTCGGATATCATCACCCTTAAACCCAAGTGCAGGGTGGCAGAGAGGAAATGGTGTGCTTCATGTTCATCCTCTGACAAACTGGCCTGCCACCTGCTCCAAAGGCAATACCGGCTCTCCGTTCTCACCAAGAAGAGAGCCCTTATCCAAGCCCGCATCTCTGCGGCATCAAATAATTCGGCCGAACTCTTTAAAATCTGCAAGGAGCTGGCCAACCCTGCTGTAGTCTCTACCTCTCCTGTCCCCTCCCAGGCTCTCTGCACGGCACTGGCCTCTCACTTCATTTAAAAAACTCAGGACATCCTGTCCTCACTCTCTTCCTATCACCTCCCACCCTCTATTCCCTGCCCTTCCTCAGGCCCTTCTGCAGCCTCCCCTCCTTCCTCCTTCTCTGCCTTTCCCCTTTTTTATGCTGACGAGGTTTCGAGACAAGTCCGATCTATGAAAGTCTTGTCTAAACAGGTCCACCCCTGTTCCTCCAAAACTATCAAGGACCACATCAACACCTTGGCTCCTGCCCTGGCCGACTTCTGCAATCACTCCTTCGCCTCTGGAGTCTTCCCATCCCCCCTCAAGCACTCCCTTGTGCACCCCCTTCTCAAGAAACCCTCTTCCGACCCCTCCTGCCCAGCAAACTATCGCCCAATCTCTATCACTCCCTTCCTGGGCAAGCTCCTGGAGAAACTGGCCATTTCTCAGCTTAATCTCCACGCTGAATCTGTTGGTAGTCTTCATGACCATCAGTCTGGCCCCAGAGCAGCCAGAAGCACAGAAACTGCTCTCCTGAACATCTGTGAGGACCTGCTCTCAAACCTTGACTCTAACACCCCTTGTGTTCTCATTTTGCTCGATTTCTCGTCTGCCTTTGACACTGTCAACCACACCATACTGCTCAACCGTCTCCATGATAACCTGGGTATCACTGGTCAGGCTCTGGCGTGACTGACCTCCTTCCTCTCCAATCGACCCTCCCAGGTCCAACTGGGGTCCTTCCTCTCTGACATCTTGTTCTCTACCTGTGGTGTCCCCCAGGGATCTAACCTCTACCCCTGGCTTTTCAACCAGTATCTGGCACTTCTTGCCCACCGCATCATCGCTCTCTGTCCCAACTTTCAGTGCTACGCGGATGACACCCAGCTCATCTTCAGGCTACCCTCGGCCTCCTCTTCCCCTTCCATCATCTCTGACTGTCCTTCTGCTATCCATGAATGGTGTGCCGCCAACGACCTCTGCCTTAATGCCAGTAAGACTGAGATTCTATTCATCGGCACACCCACTCCCTCCTTCCCTTCAGCTCTCTGGCCTGACTCCCTTGACCCTCTTCCTGCTCCTACCTGCAAGGCAAAAAACCTCGGGGTCATCTTCAACTCGACACTCTCTTTCTCTCCTCACATATCTGATGTCTCTAAGAAGTCACACTACCAGCTGCACCTCCTCAGAGGTATTCTTCCTTTCCTCTCCTTCCCCCAGAAGCTCACTGTCTCTAGAGCCCTGGTTCTCTCGAAGCTGGACTACTGTAACAGCCTCTATCTAAAACTGCCTGCCTCTTCTCTCTGCCCTTTGCAACTCATCCAGAACAGGACTGCGAGACTTGTCCTTGGCCTCAAGCCCAGGGACCGTATCTCTCCAGGACTGAAATCACTACACTGGCTCCCAGTGGCTGCGAGGATTAAGTTCAAAACCCTCTGTATTGTCCACAAGGCCTTCTGGGGCCTTGGGCCCAAATACCTTCAACTCTCTCTTTCTAAATATCTTCCTTCTCGAGCTCTTCGCTCATCCACCTGCAACTCCCTCAGGGTCAGCCGCTTCTCCAAGCAACGAGTTGGGGGTAGATCTCTCTCCGCAGCAGAGGCCTCCCTCTGGAACAGCCTCCCTGCCCCCTGAAACTTGAGGAGAACCATCTCCGGTTCCGTAAGCACCTCAAAACCTTCCTCTTTGCCTCTGCTTTCTCTCCCTCTCTCCCCTGCTAAAACCACTGAACCTGCACTGAATCTGCAACTGGGCCACTCACCGATCTTGGTCCTTGTCCCAGCCACTCTTCCTGCACTGCCTCACTGCACTACGGCACTGTCTCTGTATCCTACAGCCCCTCCTCCCGGCACTTACCTTGCACTGGCCACCAGCTGGCCCTATTATTTATCTTGTATTCTACTAACCCCGTACTGCACTTTTCCCTTCCCCTCTTCCCTTGCACTTGCACAATCTGAATGACACCTGGCCTAGTAGGATCGTTGTCTGTCACCCCTTGTTCCCCCCCTTGCCTCATCGCGCCTTGAAACACTTGTGTATAGGCGCGATACAAATGCCATATCATATCATATCATATCATACTGTACCGTTGATTACTCTGTTCACCACTAAAGCATCACGCACTATACAAATTTAATAAAAATACAAAATACAAATATATCATCAAGTGAACCATATGTGTGCATCCCACACCATCCATCTGTTGAGAATTGCATTGCTTTCATGTTACAGTAAGGTGGTACTGAAGTGACAGGTCCAATTGTTCCGGAGGTGGTGTAGCCCTGATCTTCCCTGAGTGGATTCCTGCCTCTGTCATTCCTACGCAGGCTTACTCCTGTTTTGAATGCCTCATCTGCAGGCTCTCTCTCTCTTCTAGCCACTCCCTTACTGTGGCTACCATCTATCGGCCACCTGCTAAGATCTTTGCCTTCCTCTCTGAGTGGGTGGACCTCTACACTTCCCCCTGGTCTCGACCACTCAACTCCTCCTTCTTGGTGACTTTAACATCCACCTGGATGCTCCCTGTTCTTCCTCTGGATTCTTTCGCAACCTCTGCATCTCTCTCTCACTCTCTATCCTCCCCTCTGGCCCGACTCACTCTGCAGACACAATCTGGGTGCTCTGATCTCTACAGACCTTCCCATTTCTATCCCTCACACCACTCCTCTCTCCTGGAGTGATCATTTTCTCCTTTCCTTCCAGCTCTCTCTCTCCATCCTTCAGGCCAAGCCAACTCAAATACTGCCACCTACCTTCTCGGTTATCCGACACATGACGCGTGTGTCAGTTGAGGATTTCGCTGACACTTTCTCACTCCCCCCTCCCCCTTCAGCTGACTCAAACCCTGACACAGCCCTTTCTATGCTCCACTCTGCTATATCTCATGAAGATCGGCTTGACGTCCAAAGCCAAATGCAACTCCAGGTATGACTCAGACCTCGTCACCCTTAAACACAAGTGCAGGGTGTCTGAGCGGAAATTGCATGCTTCCTGTAACTCCTCTGACAAACTGGCCTTCCGCCTGCTCCAAAGGCAATACCGGCTCTCTGTCGGCTCCAAGAAGAGAGTCTCTGCGGCATCCAACAACTCGGCCAAACTCTTTAAAATCTGCATGGAGTTGGCCAATCCTGCTGCAGACTCTACCTCTCCTTTCCCCTCCCAGGCCCTCTGCACAACCCTGGCTTCACATTTCATCTAAAGAATTCAGGACATCCTGTCCTCTCTCTCTTCCTCTCTTCAGCCTCCCTCTATTCCCCACTCTTCCTCTGGCCCTTATGTGGCCACCTCTCCTCCCTCCTCCTCTGCCTTTCCCCTGTTCTCCCCTGACAAGGTCACTAGACAAGTCTAATCTATGAAATACTCGTCAAAACAGGTTCTCCCCTGTTCCTCTAAAACCATCAAGGACCACATTGACACCCGTCTCATGCTTTGGCTGACTTCTGCAACCACTCCTTCGCCACTGGAGTCTTCCCTCCCCCCTGAAGCACTCCCTTGTGCACCCTCTTCTTAAGAAACCCTCAGCCAGCCCCTCCTGCCCGGCTAACTACAGCCCAATCTCCATCACTCCTTTCCTGGGCAAACTCCTGGAGAAGCTGGCCATCTCCCAGCTTAATCTTCACACTGAATCTGTTGGTTGTCTCCATGCCTATCAGTCTGGGCAAACTCCCAGAGAAGCTGGCCATCTCCCAGCTTAATCTTCACACTGAATCTGTTGGTTGTCTCCATGCCTATCTGTCTGGCTTCAGAACTGCCAGAAGCATGGAAACTGCTCTCCTGAACATTCATGAAGACCTGCTCTCCAACCTTGATTCCAATAACCCCTGTGTGCTAATCTTACTTGATCTCTCTTCTGCCTTTGACACGGTCATGCCATCCTGCTCAACCATCACTGTGATAACCTGGGTATCACCTGGCCCTGGCTTGGCTGACCTCTTTCCTCTATTATCGACCCTCCCAGGTCCAATTTGGGTCCTTTCTCTCCTCTAACTCTATCTATACCTGTGGTGTTCCCCAGGGGTCTAATCTCCCCCCCTGGCTGTTCAACCAATACCTGGCAATCCTTGCCCACTGAATTGCTGCTCTCTACCCCAACTTTCAGTCTATGCTGACGACACTCAACTCATTTTCAGGCTCCCTTCCGTCACCTCATCTCCTTCTCTCATCTCTGCCTGTCTGTCCGCTATCCAGGAGTGATGTGCCACCAATTATCTCTGCCTTAATGCAAGTTAGACTGAGATTTTCCTCATTGGAACACCTGCTCCCGCCTTTCATGTCGCTCTCTGGCTGGCCTCTCTTGGCCCTCTTCCTGCTCCCACCTGTGAAGCTAAACACCTTGGGGTCATCTTTGACTCCACACTCTCCTTCTCTCCTCACATCTCTGATGTCTCTAAGAAGTCACACTATCAGCTGCACCTCCTCAGAGATATTCCTCCTTTCCTCTCCTTCCCCAGAAGCTCACTGTCTCCAGAGCTCTGGTTCTCTCTAGACTGGACTCCTGCAACAGCCTCTTTCTAAATCTGACTGCTTCTATTCTCCGCCCTCAGCAAATCATCCAGAACAGGACTTTGAGACTTGTCCTAGGCCTCAAGCCCAGGGATCGTATCTCTCCAGAACTGAAATCTCTGCTCTGGATCCCAGTTGCTGTCAGGATTAAGTTTATAACCCTCTGCATTGTCCACAAGGCATTCTTGGGTCAGGGGCCCCAATACCTCCAACGCTCTCTTCCTAAATATCTTCATTCTCGAGCTCTTCGCTCATCCGCCTCCAACTCCCGCCTCAACTCCCTCCCTCCAACCTCAACGAGTTGGGGTTATATCTCTATCTTCAGCTGGGGCCTCCCTCTGCAATAGCCTCCCTGCCTCCCTGAAACTTGGGGAGAACCATCTCCGGGTACTGAAGCACCTCCAGACCTTCCTCTTTGCTTCTGCTTTCTCGCCTCTTCTCCCCTGCTGAACTCCTGACTGAAACTGCACTGTTCACCTGGCTGCCCTCTGATCTTTGGCTCATGCACCCTCCCCTACCAGTTGCACACCTGTACTGCCTCCCAGGTAACCCCTGAACTTGGGGGCTGTTCCTGTATCCCTACATTCCCCTACCAACTCTTGACACTTGATGTCTGCACTTACCCCTGCACTTCCCACTAGATGGTCGCACTTATACCTATTGTTTTATTATTTTATTTATATTTTTTACTATCAATCCTATGTTTTGCACTGCCCCCTCCTCAACCACCTCCTGCACTTTTCCCTTTACCCCTTCCCTGCACTTGCTGCGATCTCGATCTCACCTAGTCTATTAAAATCATTGTCTTTGTCTTCCCTCTGTTCCCCCTCCCTTGCCTCGTTGTGCCTTGAAAAACTTGTGTATAGGTGCGTTATAAATGCCATATCATATCATATCGTATCATATCATATCATGTCTTTTGAAGTCCAGATGTGTTCTTTCAATGCATACATGTGCAGGGGGACCTGGCAATGTCATTAAAGGACATCTTTACAGCTCAGATGGGGCATGTTGAAAGATAACATGTCATGCCACATGTTGCTCTAGCTCCCCTGTGAATGCCCTTATTGTTTTGGTGGGGAGAGTTGGAATGTAGCCAGGGTGTCTCATTTCATGGGTCATTTTGAAGATATAGCTCAGTGCAGCGAATAGTTTTGTTCTGATGACCTAAATGCCCTAAATACTATCCCGTTAGGAGTGCGGCATTGGGCACCTGGGCAGCAACGTCCAGGGTATGTTTGAATTTTATATCACAATTGAGTCAATTTACTGCTGTATTGAGCAAAATAGGGCTGTTTTCATCTGCCACCTACAGAATTCGTGCTGTTGGTATCCTTTTCCTTGCAAGTGATCAGCGCCCAGCAAACCCAATATCTTGAATAACTCATATGTTCCAGTGATTTAAATTTTCTTATGTGACACTGCAGATGGAAACATGCATTAACTTTGCCAGATCCCTGGATGCTGTGATGCTGTAAATACAGTCTTCTTCAAGTAAGGCTTCTTGCTCTCGGTTACACTGAGAGTTGATGCATTCACTTAGTCATCACAGTGACAGAAGTTGTGTTTTCAGAACCAGCACCATTTGAAGACATTTTCATTGGGCACATGTTGCTTTAAGATATTGTTTCATTTCGTTTAAAAAAAGACTGTGTTTTTCTTTTCACTAAAGGCAGCAATTTCGATTTGTATTTAGATGTGTTACATGTTGCAACACGACTTCAGCTCAGCAAAGCCCTATTTCCCGTGGAAATGATAATTGCCAAACACACAGACTATTAAAAGAATGCGGCTATTTAACACAAGTAAACAGAGAACTTCAGGGACTTCACTGTGAACTACTGCTAACATATGCTGTAACAAGCACATGTTAGCAGTAGTTCACTGTGAAGTCCCTGCATCTTTGTTCCGCATATCCTTGAAAAACAACTTTTTTCATTCGAGTATTTTTGCCAAGTGACCAGTGCGTGCTACATTTTCCCTGGAGTTTGCAAACATTCCTATGAACAGGTTAGCACAGCAAAAGATATTAAACACATTCATTAAAAGGAAAAATACACTGGATACTTTATGTCAACAACTATAATAGGAGGATCCATTGAACTTTATAGAACATTTTCACTTTCTTAGAACAACATACATTTTCCCATAAAATTCACTACCAATATTGGTCCAAAGATATTTAATTATGTAGACGCTATTGTTGATATTCAGAACAACAGCACATCCTCCTTGTACCAGGAACGCATTGACTCACATTCTTGTCTTCATACTGAATCAATGCATCATTTAATTTATGGAAGTTTTACCATTTCGAATAATCCTTAGGGCGAAACGTATTACCATAGATTAAACCAATCTAGGGACAACAGCCCCTTGTCAATGTTTAACACAGCTTTACAAAAAACAGCAAACATACGATAACAGATTACACCCTCACATTACCTAATTCAAATATGTATTAATGTCTGGGATTGCTACTCCAAACATACAAATCTTCACATTACAGCATTCACATTTGTATGCAAATAATGTAACATGCAAAACGTTTTCGTCACAACATCTGAGATTTGTTTATAAAACGCAATCTAGTATTGTAAATAATCTCATTTTCAAAAACAAATTTCTAACAAGAGACATCAAACACATTTAAGTGACTTCTTAAACAGGTGCATATCGTTGTCTACGGTGTTTTGTGGTTGCAACACACAGTAAGACAATTATTTTTCACATCGTGTTAATGGGAAAATAATCGATATGGGGAACGTTACTCTCCATACACAATGATGTTTCAGAACAGCAAATACTACATAGGACCGACCAGCCATCAGTTCAAAGATTCACTTACAGAAAACAAGTCAGCCACATGTAATAGCAACATCAAGTCTACCGTAGCAAAACATTATTCCTAACACTGACACCCTGTGTCACAACTTTATGGCTTCCTTTTAGGGGTCATCAAAAGAAATCTATACAAAGATATTAATGTAACTGACTAATCATGAAAGAATTATTTTGGACATTACTGGTGCAAATCAAATCTTCTAGGGGTTTAATGAGTTTCTCAACTGGAATATATTTTTAAAAGGGGTTAATTGTGTGATAAGAATGCTATCCATTTCATGTATTACCTCAAAATTATCCCCTGTCTTTTTACTAATGTCTGTGGTACAGGGAAGGAGATGTTGAGACAGTTAGGTAGTTCCTCATCTTTCATTCATTTCTTTATCCGCGTCCTTTTTTACCAGATGTTCTTTTGTACGTTGTTGCATTGTATAGTCACACTGAAGGAGGTATCCCGGGTTCCTGCATTCTAATCTTTACCAAATGGCATCCTATGTATGTACAAGTCATTTTAACAGACATTGGGCCTCATTACGACTCAGGCGGTAAGTGATTGAAATTACCGCCATGGCGTAATGAGCGTTAACGCCATGGTCCGATGGCGATAAGAGCGCCACATTACGACCCATCGCGCACGAGCATTACGCCATGGCGGTAACGTAAACTACGCCATGCCGTAAACAGCCCTTACCGCCCTCGTAAACAGGGCAGGGTGACCTACCGCCACCCATCATTGCGCCGACCGTAGTCAGCGGTCACCGTAATTAGCGGTGACCGCAATTAGGCGGAACCGGAAATAGCGTAATCGCGGCGGAACGGGAAACAGCACAGCGGCCATCTTAAAAAACACAATCCATTGCCATCCTACCCAACCACACCACAACCAACCCTCAAACCCTGAGATTCCCATAACCCACCCATTTCCACAGCCAACCATGCCTAAAGTTGTCAAGAAGGCATGTGACAGGCAGCGGCAGGAGCGCTTCAGTCGAGAGGAACTGCAAATGCTTGCAGACATGCTCCTGGAGAAGGCTGATGTTGTCTTCTCCAATGAGATGACCCGAACAGCCATAGGCCGCAAAAAGGAGGTGTGGGAACTTGTGGCACAACGTGTCAGTGCTGTTGGAACCACCCCACGCACCTCCAAACAGTGCCGCAAGAGATGGGACGACCTGCGGATCAGGGTCCGGGGCATTATGTCTGCCAACCGTAACCTGGCCCTGGGAACAGGCGGGGGAGCAGACTCCCCACTGAAGATGCATCCATGGGAGGAGACATGTGCCTCTCTGATTGGCATTGAGTGCATCGAAGGTGTCGGCGAGATGGAGAGAGGGGCCCCGAGAACTGGAGACACAGGTAGGTGCCTCATATCCAGCCTTGCAAGACACCCTGATACACGTGCACGTGACAATCACAATGTGGCAGACGCAACACATCAGCAGATGAGCCACACCCTGCGCACATGCAGCATGTACACTGTACAGTAGGCAGACACACACCTGCATGCAAAACCGAACCTAAAGGGAGGCAACCTGTATGTCACGGGCTACTAACTCCACCATCTATCCATTTCACTCTTCACAATGCCTGCTCAATGTCCGCTGAACCATCAATAACAGTCACCCTCCTCTGCTCCACCACAGGCTCGCAATCGGACACTGGCAGGGACGACAGCACCAGCACCCCAGCCAAGAAGGCCAGGAAAGTGGGAGAGGGCAACCATGCATCCACCTCTGCTGGACCCAGGCAGAATCCACGCCAGGCTGAAGAGCCCAGGGCAGCAAAGTCCCCCGAGGAAGGGGTCGTGACAGCACCTGCAGCCCAACCACACCCACTGTTGCCCACTGAGGGCAATGCATCAGCAGGGAGCAGTACTGTTGGGGAGACTGCAGCCATCGCTGCCTGCTCCGACAGTGATGTGGAGGATGACACCGGACTTGACCACAACACACAACTGCACTCACCACACCTATCCCCATTCAGCCATCATGGAGATTACACCCAGGGCCCATCGCCAGCTAATTCATGGCCAGCAACTCCAAGCCCAGTGGGAGTTGTGGAAGATGGGAGTAGCCCCATTGGTCCCCCATTGGCACCCCCCATTGGGCCAGAATTCCAGCTGTCGCTGGAGCAGATTGCCAACAGGCAGGAAGCACTGGGCACACTCCTCACGCAGCATGTAGCAGAATGTGTAAGTACCAGTGCAGCCATGGAGAGGAGTGCAGATGGCATCAGGGCTGCCATCCAAACTGCCAGCAGGGACATTTGCACCGAACTTGCTGCAGGGCGGCAGACGATGAGCCAGCTCATCCAGACAATTCTGGACACATGCCGTACTGAGCAGCCCGGTACATCCTCGGCTGCAAGTTCAGCACAAGCCTCTCCCGTCCGCAGGTCATCCAGGACCCTGAGGAGCACAGGCCGGGGGGCCCCAGGTTCCGGGAGAGGGGGCAGTCAATAGTGTGCTGAACTATACTCATTTCACCACGGGCACTGTCACATGTTTGCAGGGTGTTCAGGGGGGAGGGGGAGGGGGGTATTGGGTGTGTTGGAGTGTTCAGGGGGGAGGGGGAGGGGGGTATTGGGTGTGTTGGAGTGTTCAGGGGGGAGGGGGAGGGGGGTATTGGGTGTGTTGGAGTGTTCAGGGGGGAGGGGGAGGGGGTATTGGGTGTGTTGGAGTGTTCAGGGGGGAGGGGGAGGGGGGTATTGGGTGTGTTGGAGTGTTCAGGGGGGAGGGGGAGGGGGGTATTGGGTGTGTTGGAGTGTTCAGGGGGGAGGGGGAGGGGGGTATTGGGTGTGTTGGAGTGTTCAGGGGGAGGGGGAGGGGGGTATTGGGTGTGTTGGAGTGTGCAGGGGGGAGGGGGAGGGGTACTGTCATACCTATTCAGTAGTACAATACACTTTTTCTTTTCTCACAAACTGAAAGTGTGGACATTGCTCATTGCGTATCTGTGCTTTATTGTTACAGTCCACAGTGTTGACATACCAGACACACACAGTGCCCCAAGTGCCATCCATATGTCACACACTCGCTGTGTGTGCTAGAAGAATCGGTCAATGACATTCTGACGCATTATATGGCCCTCCTGTGCATCGCTGCCTCCCTGAGGTGCTGCCCCTTCCCCATCATCATCATCCCCATCATCAGGTGGTTGTGGTTCTGCGTCAGGGGGCAGAGGCACGTTTCGTCTGATGCACATATTGTGTAGCATGACACATGCCATGACGATCTTTGCAACCTTCTCATGGTGGTACAGGAGTGCCCCGCCAGACCTGCTGAGGCAGCGGAAACGTGCCTTCAGTAGGCCAAAAGCATGCTCTATCACCACACGGGTACGTGCATGGTTATGGTTGTAGTCCTCCTCATGCTGGTTTGATGGGTTCCGGACTGGTGTGAGGAGCCACCTCTTCAGGGGATAGCCCGCATCACCTGTAAAATGTGAGAAAAGAATGTGTCATGAACGAGATTGATATGTGAACAAGACGCACAACCATGCCTTGATTCTGACTGTTACTGTGCACCAATTGGAGTTGTCGATATGGATTTACACCGTGCAACCAGTATGTGTTCATGGCTCTCATGTACTGTTTTGCATGCTAAAACACAATGCAGGGGGGACGATTGCCTTGTGAGTGGCCATCCACTGTGTCCGTTCAGGACGTCATTCATGTGACCTTGCACGTGTCCTGTGAGCTTGAAGCTCACATGATAGCAACATCGATGTCTGGCTTATTATGACCCCAGTGAGCATTACTGGTGTCAATGGGGACAGTTCGTGGGTCTTGTAGTGGTGCATTGATGTCCCTGTCTGTCATGTGCCTCCTTTGTGCGCAGTTGTGGGGGACAGGCCTTTCAGTAGTTGGTGCATGGTGACGTGCATGTTGGTGTTATTCTTTAGGGTCAATGCGGCCACAATTTGCACAATGCACTTGCAAATGGTTGTGTCGTTTTTGGGATGCACTTTCATTCACATGTTGGGATGATTAGGTCAGGCATGATGTGTGCACTTCTCTGTTGACGTTAGTGCTGCCACAGGGAATGATCTGGCTACTGCTAGTTGCACCCACCCCCCTGTATCTGCCAGATGTAATATGCATTGGTACGTCATTCAACACCCACTTTGCATTTCCATGCTCATGTCATTAGACTCACCGAGTAGGTAGGATCTTGGGCCTGCATGTCGCTCCATGTAGGGTGGTATTGTTGAGTTCCGAAGGATCATAGAATCATGGGTTGATCCGGGGAATCTGGCACAACAATGTGTGATGATCCTGTTGGACTCACAGACCATTTGCACGTTGATTGAGTGGAAATGTTTACGGTTGCGGTACGGTACCTCCATGGCATGTGGGACCACCAATTCAACATGGGTGCAGTCAATGGCACCAATGCAACCAGGTATGCCGGCCAGTGCATGGAAACCCACTTTGGTGTTGGCAATCTCCTGGGCAGACCGTGGTAATGAGATGTGGTCATCTGTGTGCTTGAGGAGGGCATCGAGCACTTGCATCAGTGTACGCGAGAATAATGGTTGTGATATGCCATGCAAGTGCCCCACTGTGTGCTGGTAGGTGCCTGTGGCCAGGAAGTGGAGCACGGACACTACCTTCAGTAGGGGGGGGGTGGCAGTGGGTGTATCAATCATGCTGACGATGTCGTTGTGTATCATGTCCACAATGGTGGTGATGGTGTCCCGGTCCAGTCGGTACAGGGTGTGGATCTGCTCAGCGGTGAGGTTGAATGGGCTGGGTCTGATGCGTGGGATTGGGGGCTGCCTGCGTGGTGGCACTGGCTGTGCTGGTGGGGCTTGCTGGGCCTGCCTTGCCCTCCTTCTCCTCCTGCGTCTCCTCTGTGCAGCCTGTTGTTGTTGTTGTTGTTGTTGTTGTTGTTGTAGTTGTTGTAGTTGCTGTTGTAGCACTCGCATTGCTATCAGGTCCTCCAGCCCCAACATTGCTAGTCCTATTGGTATCATTGTGGAGTGTGACTGGGTGTGGGAAGGGGTGGGGTGTGCTCTTTTTGTACTTCCTGTGTCTGTATTGCCTTCACCTGTGCTGTTTCTGTGCACCTGTGGCAGCTGCATTCACTTTACACGGCCCTTTACGGTTGGTTCGCGATGGCGTAATTTGCACCATGGCGTTAAGGTACTTAACGGCCTGGGTGATGGCGTTAGGGGCATGTCCGCTTGGGTCGGCATTCCCGCACCTTTCCGCCATGGCGCTAAGTACGGTGTGGATGTTAGCGTGCGCGCGCCCTTGGCGCAGTCAGCGCCAGCGTTAGCTACGATGCCGCTAGTGACATCGTAGTTTACGGTCACGGGTCGTAATCGGCACGAGCGGAAGACGATGGCGGTAATCGTTTACCGCCATCGTTTTGCGCTTAGCGCCAGGGTCGTAATGAGGCCCATTGACCTAGTGATACACAAAGGAAACTGACTGTGAGAGCTGTCCCTATTTTATGCTTCTCAGAATTCTCTGGATGTACATGAGCTAGAGAACCAAGCCATAGCTTGGGAAATGACGTGGTGGAAGTTATGAAAGATTATGGTTAGCTGGCACCCAGCAAGACACATATTAGGATCTGTGGCTATGGTGCTTGTTTCTTCCCAGTGTTCCTTTACATATGAATGAAAGATCCAATGCAGGTCAAGTGGACTTTTACATCACTAGCATGGTGCATTGGAGCCATGCCCCTCAGGGCTAGAAGATGGTCTGTTAGGAAGCTCATGGTTAATGTAACAGAAATAATGTATCTTTCTGATTTTCTGTATGAAACCAATTCTGAAAAATCCAATTAAAAAACATGAGGTTTATGTGCTTGAGGATCTTATTCTATAGATGGGGATACTCTGCCTGTTTCTGTGCTGAAACCTGGCTCTACCTTTCCTGCATGGCATTCTTATAGGAGTTGTTCCATGGATTCCCACAGATTGTACGGGCGTGCAACTTATCTGTTTTCTGCTCTTTCATCTTCCTCAGTTTGTTCTTCCGTTAACGCATTATGTGAACACCACAGTCTATCATTGGGAAGAGTACACGGTTCCCTGCTCCTTTATTCATTTTCTTTTATTATTATTTTTTTATAGTGATTTACTTTATTGCAAACATTTGACGCAAGTATAACACACCTCTTCAAATTCCATCACAAACTAAATTTCATCTAAGTTTACATTCAAAGGTAGCTTTGAGATTGAATAAAACTATTGAACACCCTGTTCAATTACTAGCCATATGGTTAGTGTCAAGTATTGTATCAAAAGAAATAACTCCTGCACAAACCCGTGATGGATTTTCTCCCTATAGGAACATGCTCCACCATTCTTTTGATGATAATGTCTTTGCATTGTGAAACAGTTCTGACAAGTACGTTGATCTTTCTACATACAATGCAGGACATACTGTCGTGGGATGTGGAACTGTTTCAATAGTCTCTGGATGATTACAGAAATGAGAGATAATATTGTTACAGTGCTGTTCTTTTCAAGCATATAGGCACTCTTTCATTTGGTATAACTGTAACCGTCTATGCAGGAACTGGTTTAGATGGTACCGACTAGGACACTGTTGCAGATATTTCAAAGTTTTATTTAATGCCCGAGGTTCAAATGCCAGATTTAGCAGTGATTTCTATTGCGCTCTCTAATGGAGGGTTTCAGTCCAATCCTGAGTTCTTAGCTTTCGACCAAGAGGAAGGAAATGTTAACACATTATCAGTCAAACTAGCTCTCTCGCCTAACAGTACAATAAACATTCATATCACGTACCGACCACCTGGCCCCACTACCAATTTCATAAGTCAAGTCAATCACCTCCTAGGAAACAATATTAAGAAATCCACTAAATCACTATTAATAGGAGACCTAAACCTAGGATACAACGACCCCAAGAACAAAACGGCGACCTCCCTAGCCAAAGACCTCCACGACCTAAGATTCACACAAAAAATCACATTGCCTACCCACGCTAAAGGACGCATCCTAGATTGGATCACAGACCACAATTGTAACACGGCCATCACTTCCAATAACAGTCTCCCGTGGACAGACCACAACTATCTCCAATTCGACATCCCATTCCCGATATATACCAAAGTGCCTACCACTGCACCGGCGACCTTAGCCAGAAGTGCCAAAGAAATCACCACAGACAACCTCAGCGCACACCTTAATTTGCCATGCCTAGCGCCCCCTTTCTCCTCTGACCCCAACATCCTCAAAGATACTATAACTATGGCTGTCAACACCATTGCCCCATTAGAAAACAAAAAAGAGAAAAAATCTTTCCACTCCAATTCCTGGTTCACAGAGGAACTTCAGACACTGCGCAAAAACAAACGCCAGGCGCTCAAAAATGGCAGTGCAATCCTTGTGACACCACAAATGATAACTTCAAATTCATAGCCAAAAAATATAAAGATGCCATCTTCATCGCTAAATCTGAAGCCTACAATCTTTGTATCTCCACTGCCAACTCCCACTCCAAAGAACTCTTCAGCATCTTTAAAGAATTAACTGTACCACCCACATGCCCTGATGAGATTGTCAAAGACGAAGCATGGTGCACAGGGACACAGTCAGCTATGCTTGCAAAAATAAACCTCCTCCAAAACAGTATATCTAATCATTACAAGACCCTAGCTAAGCAAAGCCTGCATGCACAAACGGAACCTAACATAAAAACAAGCAACACACCCAAATTCGCATTCTCTGAAATCTCTGAAACCGATGTCATTGACATCCTTAGACACCTCAAACCCTCACAATGTAAGGGTGATGTGTGCCCCCCAAAAATAATCAAGGACTGCGCAGAACCGCTCGCACCTCTTCTCACGGCATTCATCAATGCCTCATTCAAAACGGGCATAGGCCCAGACAGCCTCAAAGAGGCCTGGATGCGCCCTCTTTTAAAAAAAAACAACACTAGACCCAGCCAACCCCAACAACTACCGACCCATAACAACAGTTCCATTCCTCCTTAAAATATTAGATAAGGCCGCCCACAAACAGGTTCAACTTTACCTTCAATCAAACTCAATCCTTGGAAAAAGACAATCTGGGTTCCGCAAGGGGCATGGAACCGAACTGCCCTTCCAGACCTAAAAAACGAAATCACCAACATCCTGGACAAAGGCAAGCCCGCCCTCCTCCTCCTCCTCGACCTTTCAGCAGCGTTTGACCTGGTAGACCATACCACACTTACCAGCCATTTTACACATATAGCACACTTGTCTAAAGATGCAGCATCATGGGTGACCTCATTTTTAGAGGGTAGAGCTATGAAAGTGTTCTCCAACACAGCTCACGCAGCACCCTCCATCATCCAATCCGGTGTCCCACAAGGTTCATGTACTGCCCCCACGCTCTATAACCTCTTTACCAAGCCTCTCTTTGATAAACTGGATGAACTTGGGATCACGTACACAAACTACGCTGACGACACCCAGGTTCTCCTTCCCCTTACGGGACATTATCTTCAAGACGCCACTACTCTACAACAAATCTACTCCACCATACAAGCATGGATGGCTACTAACGGCCTCTGTCTGAACAGAGACAAGACCGAAATCCTCATTCTAGGCCAGAAATCAACACTCTCCAAACTTAACCCACTATACCTCAATTTCAACATAGATAACTGCATCATCCCAGTATTATCTTCGGTCAAAACACTTGGGGTTCACATAGACAGGACCCTATCTATGGACAAACAAGTCAGCGCCATAGTATCGGCCTCCGCACTGAGTACTAAACTCATCAATGCAATAAAACCATTCCTAACCAAGGATAACTGCCTTTCCATCGCCAGAGCAACCATAGGAACCAAACTGGACTACTGCAATGCACTCTTAGCCGACACCTCTGAGAAAAAACATATCTAGGCTCCAAACAACTCAAAACAACGCCCTTAGAGCAGCACTCAGCATACCAAAAAGAGACCATATCACACAAGCCAGGAAGACAGTTCACTGGCTCCCAGTCAAGGACTGCATTTCCTTCAAAATTCTCACTACCACTAATAAATGTATCAACCTCACAGCACCCTCGTACCTATCTGACACTCTATACATCTCAATCCACCAGACAGACCAGACAACAATACACCAATCAACTCACTATACCTCGCATCAACAGGACCAAGGCAGGAGGTATAGGCTTCCCCTTCCTCACACCTAAGCTATGGAATTCCCTCCCCACTGATCTCAGAGCTGAAACATCTCTCTCCTCCTTGCGCAAAAATATAAAAATTAAAACTACCCTCTTCAACTAACCATTCGCTCCCAGCTACTTGCCATGCAATGTATATATGTAATGATATCTGCGTCCAATGTAACACTTACGGACCTAAATATATGTAACTAAGTATAAGCAACACTGTAACAAGTGCCACAATGCCTTCGGTCTGATGTGCGCTCAACAAATGTGAATAAATAAATAAATACATAAATAGCTTGTGTTTTACTGCACACGGGTTGGTCAGCAGTTTATCTAGTGGCGTCTCCAGGTACGAGAGATGGAGCATATTTTTTTCATTCCACTTTTCCAAGAGGTGATGATGGGTCCCTTTAATCATGGATTTAGGAGTCTGGATGTACTTGCAGCATTAGCTATTTGTGTTTTCTTAGCAAAGATAATGTTTTCTATACATTGATTGATTGTAAAGATTGCAGGCACAATTCAGCTCTAGTAGCAGCAACTGGTAGACTATTTGTCAATTTCAGGGTTGTTTTCCGAAACTTTCTTTCAAGGGCATTCCACATTGTCCATGAGAAATGTAGACCTGCTTCACATCCATATATTAAGATGGGGACCACCTTCTGTTTATAGAAGGTGACAATGGTACCATTGAAAATGTGCCATACCTCGCAATATTCATGTTGGTATCTAAGGCTCATTCATGAATTTCTTCCAGTTCATCAAGTTATATTATGTTGATTTATACCGTGCACCGCTACCACCCAGGGCCAGTCTCCAAGTGCTCTTTGTATAATAGGGTGTAATATCTGACTGCACCTTTTCCTAAGGCAACGCATTTTCTGCTGTTGAAGATATCTATTCATGTGTCACTCTATTCATATGTGGCGTTCCCTGATAAAATCCCCCCTTGTATATAATCCTCCCCAACAATTATTTGAGGTAAAAAAACAGAGCTATTAATTATATTTCCGGTTCCAATTCAAATAAGCCAATCTAACTTTTAAGTACACTATACGTCCATACTTACATTGCAGCATACCGGCATATGTATTAAATTTATTGAAGCAGTTTGTATATCACATTACGTTCCCTACAATAGTTTTATATTCTCCAGTATCAATAGCAAGTGGAGGTAATAGAGAAAGGTTGCATAAATATCAACCCTATTATCATTCACTAGAAATCAATTCCTCCCCCAAATGTAAATATGGTGATGTGGGTTGCTAGAATGTGCATGCCATTCGATGGCAATATATAATGAGTTTCAAATATGTTTTTAGATTTGTTTTAGGAAAGCACTGCTATCAATTTTGAAACCACAACTTATCATTTCATCCAACCAGCATAGGATGATTATGATGTTTCTTATATAGGGATAAATACACCTCCCACTTTACTTTGTAGTTCAAAAGCCCTTCCACTACTGTACAATGTCTACAGGGATATAGTTAGCACAGCAAACCTCCCTTTCTTCTCCCAATGTGTCATTGTAAGTATATATAGATTTTACAGGACACAAGTTATCAAGTAATTATCCCTTAGTTTATGGAGCATGGTCATCCGAATCACAATCTCAGTGGTTCACTACACATGCAAGAACATTTTGGGGATGATTTAAGTGGATTTAATTGTGCTTTACCTGCACAGATATGCTACTCTGTGAACACAGTGCTAACAAATTGTATTGGCTCTTATGCCAATAAAATCTCACTTGGCATTGAATACAGTATGAGAGAAAAGTGCATTTCACACTAAAACATCAAGAGATTCTAACTGAAATTAGATCCTGCTAGTGGCAATCAATGCCCACTCCACCAATTCCTGATACCTAACAGAACAATGATCATAGAGGACATTTTCCAAATTATATTGTCAGGGGGTCATACTCATTTTTAATAATTCGTTAAAGCCCAGAGCCAGCAGGGACCGCAAGGCAAGTGTTCCCTCTGAATTTCCGGTCAGCTGGCTTCTCCTGGATCCTTTACCCTTTTTCTAGGAGAGCAGGTCTACCTCAGATTAATCTGCTCAAGGCTCCCTCATGGAAAAGGTCCTTTTATCTCTTGATATTATCCAAGTCCTGCACAAATCAATTTGGAACAGGTCGTCCCCTTCTTAGTAGCTTTCAAAATCCTAGCTCTCTTTCATACCTGTGTTTTTCTACTTTTATAATAGTCTTTTTCCCTACACTTTCTATTAATGATGTTACACTTTTCATTGGTCAAATCTTTACATTGTCTTGCTTAATAGTCAGACACTTCCAGAGACTACACCCTCAAATTTCCCATATGTTGATCACATTGTCCCCACGTGCGAACAGGGGGATGCCTGCTCTCACTATAGAAGTCAAACTATTGTATTACATATTTCATAATGGTAACATGGCACATCGATGAAAAATGGGTTTTGAGTTCATTCTGTTTTTGTCATGACTCTATACTTTTCATTTTGATTGTAAGTCATACGTTTGTGGAGTCATACCAAAATACATTTTTAAAATCAACCATAATGTTGCTTCTAATGTCCCATTATATTTCTGAAGCATGGTTCCAGACTAAACTTTAATTTAATAGAATTGTGAAACCATTGTACAAGCATCATGAGCCATATAAACACCTGCCAGAGACCTCATTTTCTTTTTTCCATTACTGAAAATCGCTCTGGCTTTATTTCTTTAATAGATGTCAAAGGAGACCTGTTAAGTGCATTATTCCTCTTTGTGGCTGTGGGATAGGAGAATAGGGCTAGGACCATGTGGGCAGTTCAAATTCTGATCTTTGCAAATACCATGAATCCAGCCATGCTTTATAGATGTATATTTATGAACATCCTCTTGAATATGAATGGGATATGTCCCATTATTCAAGGGTCTTTGTACAGATGGCTCTTTGTTCTGTGAACTTGTTCTGATTTTTTACAATAAAAGACACGTCCAGCATTTCACTCCAAAAACCTCCCCTATTTGATCATCTATGCAGGTCTAAAACAGAAAAAAGTAGGGTTTTAATGGTTTAACTGGAGAGCCAGTACAACAAGCATCTCTCTGCGTCGCATCTAGATGAGATTGATTGAAGGACAGCAAGCCCGCGCCTAGATGAAACTTGAATGTTGGCGTGTGCCACACTTGGAATTGTGAACACCAGCCTGCGTAGCATCCAGATAGGGTTGCGAATGATAGCATGCCCTCACCTGGACAGATTTCTAGACGCTAACTTGTGCCGCATCTGGATGGGACTGTGAATGCTGGCTTGCCCAAACCCAGATAGAATTCTAAACATTGGCCCGCGCCGCATCCAGATAGAGTTGCGGGGGTCAACTGGTACCACACTGCGACAGACTGCAAATGCCAACATGCCAAAGGTCAGGTAATCCACTAACCAATATAAGCTCAAACTCTGCATACTAATCTCACTCAAAAAACTCACAACCATCTCTCGCACAACAAACCGCACGCACTTCACAACACTGCAACAACAGATAAGCCGGACCAACAGCACACGCAGCCTGTCACCGATCCAATACCCGCACCAAAGCTCAGTATCTGGTGTATACCTAGTTGAAGCTGCCAACAGAACACCACTCCTCTCACTATCCTACTCCCGCTTCACCTTACTAACCCACCCCACCCAACCTTATCATTTACAGATCCGCCAGAGCGCCTGGGGACCAATTCCATTGGTGACGGTGCGCGGGACAAATACCTTTAACATTCAACATTTAACATTTAACATCTCTCAAAGTCATGTTATAAAACCATTGAATTCTTATACATTTAAGCAGCAATGTAATCCCTATTTGAAGTCCAAAGCATTATGTAATCACAGTAGGCTTCTGCATACATTTTGTTTTTGTAGATGTCGGAAGTGTGCATTGTTTAATTGCAGCAAGAACACCATTCATGCAGGCAGAGTTTAATTTTGAACTGGAACTTGCTGCATTTCCTGTTGTCCATTTAAAGTTGGTTAAAACATTGTATCTGGGTCAGTTCAAATTAATGTTTTTTGTGTGCTCGTAAATCTGTATAATTGTGAGGGTGCTGTCTCTCAGGGAATCTGATAGCACTACCTGTATCCCATAGCTGCCCCCTTTTTGTGCTTTCTGGTGACAAACACAAATAACAAATAACATGAAGCATTATTCCGGTGCTTCTTCACTTTAAAATCGAGGCAGTCTCCATGCCTCTTAACCTTTACTATTCTAAGGGAATGGGGAAAGGGCACCCTCCCTCACTGATCTATGTAAGAAGGCATTTCCCCTTTTGATGTCATCCCTGGAGAGCTGGTGTGCAGCAAATGTAACCACTGCTAGTTCTATGGATAGCATTAATGATTCACAAAGGAACTTTGCAAAAGAAGTATTTCTCAAGAAACCTTCCTCCTTCCAAAACATCCCATAATTGTGCACAATACCAAACATATATCCTGAATCACAGTCTACATTTGTAATCTTGTTCCATTTACTACAGTACAGACCAATGTTAATTTGTCAAGTATACATTGGGACGTTGTGCACTTTCAATAATCTCATGTGCGGTATATACCACACATGCTGATCTCAATTCTCCTTAATCATTTCTCAAATATGAACCCTCAACATAAAACTCTTCATCAGTATTTTGAATTGAATTCATAGTAAATGTCAGCATGGTTTCGTGAGAGCTGTTGTTATTAGTGTGCAACCACATAGCTCGACATCACTCAGACAGTATTCAAATCTCAACACTGTGTAAGGGTACAATTTGTGAAATTAAGGAATATGAGTTCATATTTTGTAATGTAGAGGAGGATCAAAGTGCCTCTACCATAAGTCCCGCCTCCATTTTACCTATATGTTGGCAGCCGGAAATTGCGACATGCGCAAAGCCAATAATAGTACCTATAACGCGAAATGTCCTTGAAACAAGGTATCCATTGAGAAAACCCTATATGATGTTCACACAAAGAAACAACAGTCTTCTGAAGGAAATTCCAGAAGACGTGTGAAGATGTGGTAAAGAGAAGACTGCTGATGTCACATGAAGCGGAAATGACGCACCCAGAAGAGATGCCAATGAAGAAGGTGAGTAGACTTTATAGAATCTGATGGCGAAGTAAAGGATTGAGCAAAATTTAATGAGCAAAATGAAGATTGTCCGTGCAGAGAGCACTGAAGAAAATGCAAAGCTGTTTTATAATTGTACAGATGCAGTAACACAAGTAGACTAAATAATCATGAGGCTGGCTATACACAGCGAATAGACTGTAGCCAGTGCCACCAATATATATATATATATATATATATATATATATATATATATATATATATATATATATATATATATATATATATATATATATATATATATGTGTGTGTATAGAAACTGGATGTTCCACAGCGCATTTTAGAAAACTTGGACCCCATGAATAGAGGGGTTTAAAGTGTGGCGCAGTAGAGTAAAACAGCTTGCGTCAAAGGAAGATTCGAGAAGGCTTGTCTGGCCCAGAGTCAAGGGTTGGAGTAGCCAAGAAACCGGTTAAGAGGAGATGCAATGAACGTGAGAAGCAAGTCGGGCTCCTGTTGAGGTATAATGGAAAACACCAGAGGTGCCAGGTTTTATTAATTTAATAGTATTAAATTCAATGAAGAAGCTCAAAACGTATTCTCCTGTCACATTGTCAGATGTAAATAGACTTTGGGCAAGCTACGCCGAGATCAGAAGATAACGCCATGCTCTCACTCCCTTTTATTCTCAGGCAGAGTGATCCTTTGCAAGTCCGAGTTCAAAGGACTAAATGAATGGCAGACAGTAGGAGTGATGATGGATGTTGGGCTAATTGGGTGAGGAGGCATGACCCAAGCCAACCCTCTAGCACCTGGGGTACCAACTTGCTTGCTGCTAGTAAGTGGGATATTCCAGAAACGTACAAGTGTGGCAACCAATTGTGGAGGGCCACATAGCAAAGATCCCTATAGTTTAAAAACCAATTAAACATTGTGTTCTAGTATGACATGGAAGATGACTTGCACTAGGGGTGGGCTTAACTGTCCACCTGACCTTAGAGACCCAATCACGATTCCATACCCCATAGAAAGTATACTTAGATCTTCCCCTTAAGCCTATCACATCCCCTAGTAGATTTTCTTATTTTGTCACGTAGTATGACATCACATATGACAATATTTTTTAATAAATATGTGCTTTTTCATAAAAACCATTCAGAGACTTGACTGTAAGGCGTCCGTTGATGCCCGTTGTAATCCCTGTTTTAGACAATTGCAATTAAAACAGGTGTGTTTTGCCAACTTCCTGAGTCGGTCTGATTATTTGTGCGAGAGTAAGGTCTGCATCCCCATCCATCCCAGATAGCGCTACTTCATCCTAAAGGAATAAAGGGTTCCGTAAATTGTAAGGCAGATGAATAATGTGTCTTTCTTTTCTTCATGGGTACCACTTTGCTAAGGGGCAACCCGAATACCACATTTGCAAACAACTGCACTGCTAAAACAGCCACTGCATTGACCCACAAGCATAGCAGAAAACTTGCTGCAGCTGGATCCAATCTGATCTGAAATACACAATTGGTCAGTGCTTTTAACAGTGTTTTTGTCTTACCAAAGTTGGTGCGTAACCATTTTGATGTGCTAATATAAGGCAAAGGGAATTTTGTAGCTTGGTCAATAAAGAATCAGTGCACAAGCAAGGGCTACTTTCACATTTATGACTACTTCCTGCTCTACTGTAATCCAATGCCGAGGCTTAAGTGCGTTGTAAGTATGCCATTTCTTGCAAGGGACCTGCCATTTTTGCATAACCCTTAGACCTTTGTCAGTAGTACCCTTTTACCGCTAAATGTATCTCATTTTGCTAAGTGCGTTCTGAGCACTGGTTCAGCATTTGTAATAATACTCACTTTGTTTGCATGTTGTGACCTTAGCCCCTTGTATTGGGTAATAACACATGCCTTTGCATTCTCATCATCTTGCGCCTGATTTAGGTCTTTCTGCTTGCTGCTTGTCACATTGTCATTACTTAATTATCGCTTGAAATATTCAAAATCACCCCATCTGGAGTACAGTACTTTTTGCATCTTAATTCACACAAAAGGGCTCACCCTCACGCATTTACAAAAGACAAAGTGTTAAGAAAACAATATTTGATTTTCTCAAATTCGACCTAAAGATACTGGAAAGAGTGCAAACACAACATAAACCACATGATTATTACAAATACTGGAATGTTGCATAATATTGGAAGAAATTAACATATTCAGATAATCCATTGATTTAATTACTGGGTGATTTGCTACAGTATCTACTAAACACAACACATGTTTCCATCAATGTTTCATTTCACAAAAATACATTATTGGTCAACCGTTTTTAGTGTGTGAACAATTATGTGACATTCCACGTGGCTTCTCTAACCTTTGTGATCTTGTTTTGCCTGTGGGTGGACATTTACATTTGAAAAAGGAGAAGTGGGAGCTCTGGCGATCTGAAGATGAGGCCTGTTAGGACAATCGCAATGCCTTTCTCCATCATGCTTCCAATAATGGCACATAATGTTACTTGTTACAAACCCATGTTGCTGGTTCTGAATACCTTGTGGTTTGTGTTTGAATTTAAATGCACTCTCCAACCATTGCAGCAAACTCTGTAATAGTGAAGGAATCTGTTTTCCGATAATCATCTCTTTTTTTTTGCTCTCCACAAGAAGCACAATGCTTTGCCACTGCCACTATTTCCATGAGGTGATGTTATTATTATTATTATTATTATCATTATTATGATCACCATTAGGGCATTTAATAATCAGTGACCTATCAAGAAGCAATGGAGTGCTTTACGAGTCAAAGGGGCAAGGAAATATTGAGGGAAACAGAGATGCATGGTTGTGGGGAGAAGGTGAAGGGCAGATAATAATACAGCAAGGGACCTACAATCAACTTGTAGGGAACAGATAACTTGGTCTCAAGTCAAATGAGGAGTGGAGGGTTTTTGCGGAACTAGGTGTGAAGGATGAGCTATTCCTTCAATAGGTGGGTCTCTCAAATTCATTCATGAAAAGCATAAACAATGAGGTTGATGGGGAGCAGTTTCCATTGACACAGAAGGTCTTGCTTCCTATTCTTTCCATCCTGTACTGCAGATTTGAAGTCTGCAAATCTCCTTACTTCTGGAGGATCATAAGCCTCGACAGATGCTGAGTTTCTCAGTGAGGTAGCTTGGGGACTTCAGGGTTACAGTCTTATAAATGATCCAGCAGGATTTCAAATAATATGTGGTTTAAGTGTGTGCCTTTGCTGTTCAATTAGGAACGGGGTGATTAGGTTGAATATGCAGAGCCTTTAGATGAGTTTTGCTGCAGAATGTGTGACATATCTCAGCATTGCCAGGTTAGTCAATGGAAGGCATTCCAGAAGGGTACTGTCACTATCATGGTGGCAGAGGAGCATGACCTGGACAGCAGATCTACATTTATTTTCTGGCATGAAGCACTTGAGTTTGCTCTGGAGAGAAAGTAAGTGCAAATCAATGTGTGTCTTCCTTGCTATATTATGTGCTGCTTAAGGTAAAAGGTGTCTGTTGATGTCGAACTTAAGGGAATTGGCACAGGTGGTCAGCTGGTGCGTGAAGTCCTTGAGGTTTATAGCAGACAGACAGGTCTGGATGTCAGGGTTCAGTGCTGTTGTTCAGCTGTAGGTACTAGGACTTGGAGGGGTTGAGCTTCAGGGTAGCAGTGTACATCCAGGACTGAATCAATGTGAGGCAGGCCTTGTGCCTTTGGATATCTGCAATGGACAATATCTTGGGGTGGAGATTCATGTCATCTGCTGATTGGTAGACTTTGAGGTTGTTTGGAGCAAGGAGGCTACAGAAAGGTTCCCTGTAAAGGTTGGCAATCACAGGGTAGAGGAGGGACCCCACAAGGTGCATGCAGCGACTTTATTTGCTAGCCATGCCAATAGTTTTCAGATGCTGCTGAAGTTTGATTTTGCATGAAAGCAGCCAGCATAGCTTCCTGGGCTGTCTCAGCAGGCTTGCTTCTTGCAGTGTTGAGTACACCCAATTTTTAAACAAGCCAAATAATCTGCAAGCGACTCATCTTTTTTGTGTTTACAATAATGTGTTTTTGCACAGTGTATTTTCGTTGGAATATGACTGGACATTGCTGTGCCAAATGATCTTTAGTTTGTACCAATTCTTTCCCAGTTCCCATATATATTTGGCAGGCCAATCCCTCTCTTGAATCTATTGGTGGCTGAGCTCTGCAAGCATTATTATCACCTTCATGAGCTGACACCGTTCAGGACAAGGAGGGGATGTGCCATTGTATTACCATTCTGAATTATTAAATACAATGTTAAGTTCATCACTACTATTTAGAACATCTTTCAAAATATTCCTCAAGTTCTCATGTGTCCATGGGGCATGTACTGTTACCAAACCTGAAGCGCCATTAGCCTGCAACACCAGTAGCTGTCTCAGTGGAGCTTGTAATTGTGCGTTTGTTATGTTGTATATTGCTCCTGCACAATGTATTATAATGGCGGGTATGAAGCACTGCTTGCTTGCCTGGCTGAGGCATGCTCTACTTCTTTTATAATGTACTTAATACCGGGGACCAGTTTCTATGCACAAGCCTGAGATTCAAACCTGTGTTGCTATGTGCTGTCTTGATTCTAAGACAAATGCGTTGCCCCTGAGCTATCCTCCTGGCCACTTGGCATTGTTGCGCCTTTGTGCACTTTTCGCTACAAGCTTTTGGGGCTGCAGCTGTTGTTTATCTGGGACATGAGCTGGTGCTGCTGTATCACAGCTTAGACCTGTGGTGCCAAGCACTTCAATAATATGTTCCACTTCCTCCTCCCTCATTTCCTCCTTTATTAAACTTACTGTGGGTGCAAGGTAATCAGCTTCCCGAGGGGAGGTGTACTTACCACCCATCTGCTTCTGTCCCTTCTGTCTTGATCACAGCTCAATTTTGTGTTTATTTTTTTATTGTATGTAGTTTGCCGTTATTATCCCTCAAAACCTCACTCTTATCTTTCAACTCTCCTTGCACTTTCCCCAAACCAGTTCAATAATACTTCCCATTACAAAGCTTTTATTTTGCCCTTATTGTCCTCAGCAATGTCCACAAGTTCAAGAGCTTAGCTCAGTCAAAGGTACGTTCCACAAGGAATGTTCTATGTTTTTCTTTTAGTGTGAGGGATCTCCATTTCCGTAGATTTACCATATGTTTGGCTGATAATAATTGTGCCTATCATAAACCAATTTCCCTCTTTTTGGGAGAATAGGTTGTTTTGAGTGTTACTTTCCAAATGTGCCAATCCTTTGTTTAACGAATTTCAGGGTACATTGTTTCCATGGAGATTCACTCAAAAATCAGTGTTTCACTTCCCTCTGCCCATGAACATAAGATTTGTATTTGCAGGCTTTTGTTTTTATTTACAGGTAGTTCACTGGATAGGTATTTATACTAGTTTATGTCCTCAACTCCATGCTCACTCTTTAATGTTTTGTCACTCTTTTGTATGTTGTAATTTTGAATAATATCCCTGTTTGTACTGCTTTATATTCCCTTTAAGATGACTCTTTGCAGATTTTATCTCCCAACCACCCCACTGGATCTGCCCTGCTCCCTTTTTATTTGATTAATGATGGGTTTTCTGCAGTCCAAGAAGAAACAACAATCTTTACAGGAAGTCCAACTTTGAAACCCCCTGTAGAGGTTTCAATTAGATCTCTTACTTATCCTTGTGAGAAGAGAGGTTTAGAAGGAGCAGCCCAAGGTTTTGGAGCACAAGATGACATTATGGAATTAATGAATATTATGATTTGCCCGCACACATCAAAAAGGTCATCAGGCTGTGTGGTTATAAAATGAGTCTCTGTTGGAGGCACTGACATGCCGAGTGACACGTGAGTCGTCACCAAAAAAGGCAAGGCTTCCTTGCCTGAGATCGTGAACAAAAGTCACGTGGGTTCTAGTGCGCGGATCCCATTCTGTTATGTATGATAAAAAGATCAGCTGCAGGCGGAGAGTGTGTTATGTGGGTAGACCAAGTGGAATTTTACAGTCCAAGCATGGTGCTGTAAACCATGCCCCTCAAGATCAAAGGATGCTCTCTTGGGAAGCTAATTTTTTATGTAACCGATTGAATGTATTTTTCTGATTTTCTATATGAACCTCATGTGTAAAGCTCTAGAAAGCCACAAGGTTTATGTGCCGTGGTGCCTCATTATCAGTATATAAATAATCTGCCAGTTTATTTGACTATTTATGCACAGCTGTATGGAAATAAACCTGACTCTGCCATTGCAGAGTTGTTCTTTCTATTTATTGTGTGGGTTTGGTTTTCCGAATAGCGCTTATGCTACTTGATCTTCTTAATGTACACAACACCATAGACCACTCCACCAAATTCCATAAATTGAGCAAGATATTTGAGATGTCGAGTCTGTTCAGAGATTGCATCATATCATTCATTTCTTACAGATTTCTAGAGCCAAATTTGGGAATAATTAACCCTATTTTACATATAATACTTGCGGCATACCACATGGACACTACATCTCCCCATTAGTTTTCAACCAACATCACCTGCCTATCAAAAATAAGTTATTTTTCATAACTAGGCAGCTAACACATAGGTCATTTTCAACATTAGTGTGGATACAGGGCACACTCATTCCCAAGTTAAATCCTTATTTGGGAGTTTGAGACATTGATGCAGTGAAACTAGCTAAACAAGTAAAAATGGATGTCTGCCTCTTGCCACTGAGCACATGAAAAATATAAGACAGGCCAGGCAAGGTATGCATAAGTCATGATCTCGGATATAGTTAAGCTACCTGAAAGTAGGTTACATTGTTAAGGGTCAAATTACACTCCCATCTTCCTATGCCCCCACATGGTAACACAATAGTACGCTTTACCAACTACTATTTCATGCTTCTGTAGAAACACACACCAATCATATTCCAGGAGAACTGTGCATGCATTGTTTTGACAAGTATAGGGGCAACATATTATCATTTAAATGCTCTTTTACTTGGTGCCCAACATCATTAGACTGACAGCTACAAATATTATTGACTTCACCTGGTGGGCGATCACTAAAATTCCCGGAAGGAAACACATTACTCCTAATATGCTCAAACTGCAATTGATGCCAGCAAATTACATAATTTCTGTAAAGGGCATCTCACTGACAAACAGTGCTCTATTTGTGACAACCCCTACTTACTTCAAAAATAAGGTCTGTTGGTTTTGTCTAGCCAGTGATTGCCATTCCTCCAACAAATAGCTGGTCACCGCACCACATCTTAGTACATTCCATTTCATTGGACATTCTTTCCAGCTGATGGTTGCCAGATTTTGAAACCCCATTTTGGATAGCCTGAGAGGAGTAGACCAATTAAGGACCTGTTGCAAAAGTTTGAAATCCTAACAGTTTAATCTCTGCTCTTGCCTTTTGTTTCCACACTCATGTCAGCCATCACATAGATAGCAACTTAGGTGATTAGTTCTATATAAATACACAATCGTATACTACAGAAGCAACATTGAATTGGGTGACAGTAAACAGCGAGTATGGTATCTTGACTGATTACTGGTTACAGGGGTGTTGTGGAGGTTTTGTTTCATACTAGCCATGTGCATGGTGCCACATAACATGGCACTACTACGATGTTGACCCAGGCTTTCCTCAGCACATAATCTTTGAAAGACCCTGTACAAAGGCTAAATAATACTTTCGGTTTTCCTTCCTGCCTCTGTAACTATTGTCACCCCGCTTTTGTCCTTAGTATCACTGGTTTCCAAAGTGTTCGCTGAGGCCCAAACTCAGATTGCTTACCTATATGTTACTCATCAGCATCATTTTTATTCTTAGGCTCATCATGAGCGGTTGTGGGCAGTCATGGTGGTGTTGGAGAGGTAGAATAGGAACAACCCCAATCGTACATGACTGCACTCTGTGTTTTTAATATCTGCACATCAGAAGGTACAATCTGTGCATTCTGCACCTCCTAACCCCCTGTCTGCCCAGGGACTGTGGATTCATCCTCAACCTTCTTCAACTACTTGAGCATGTACTAGTTCATCCTTCAGAAAATAGTGAGGCTTGCTTAAGTGCCTCTGCTGCATGTGAAATGTATGACTTCAATTTACCAGGCACACTTTTGGCAATCCACATGACTGTCTAAGACACCCTCTACCTGCTTCCCCACTAGCCAGTTTTAGTTGCATCAAATGTGCTGCTCTCCAAACAAGTAGTTTCCCAAAGTGACAGAGAGATGGCACGTGTGCTTTGCACTGAAGTATGGCCCCTGGATAGAAAGTTTTCCTCCCTCCAAAGACGTTTAAGTTATTTTCTCTGAAACTATGTTCTCATATCATTAGAACATGTCACATTAAGTTACAGTCACTGAATGCACTCACATGCCTCTGGCATATTCTAAGAATGTGAATTGACAAGCAAGTACTATTTTGTCTTATCACAAAAAGATGACGCATTGGGTTACAGCCACTCCATGTAATGTCCTGTTCCCACCAAAGACCTTTGCTCTGAAAATATAGTACTATTTTTTTGTCACAAAAAAAAACATTTTGCACTCAGTTTCAACACTGAGTGTGTTCTACTTACTTCAAAGAATTCCATAAACTGTTATTCACCAGCAGGACCAACAAAGCCACAGAGAGATGGCATATGTGTTGTGCACTGAGTTACAACTGCTGATTACAATCCACTCGTACCTCCAAAGACTCGTTCATCTAAACTATTTTTCTTGTAACAAAATATGTCGCATACAAGTAAAGCAAACACATGCACTCTTCTACTTTTAATATAATTCTTAGTGCCTTATTTAGAGCTTGAGGGAAAAGATGAAAATCACATATTAGAGAATACTGCATATTTTTCAATCTTGTTCTATTTAGACCTGAATATAGCATGCCTAAAGACTGGAGATGAGCAAGTAAAAGGACTGCATGTGGAAATGTGTATCCATAAAATAACAGGACATCCCAAATCATACATAATGTTTCTGGTAAATTCCAGACGATTTAATGGTATGATACCACTTGTAATAACACCAAAAACACAGCCAGAATGTACCTACTGTAAAACTTAGGCGGTAATAAGATCCAGGTGTGTTCAGGCCACACATAAGTTCCTCCAATCATCCCCAATGGATAGAAAAGGCACACCAAAATACAGAACACGCAAACAGCACACACAACAATGCACAGCTCTGTCACTCAACATTGCAAAGCTGTATATCATATTTGAAGGCAGAAGCCATGACACCATACAGCAACAAACATCGCTTCAGGCACATCAAGCAAGGAGGACAAGGCCACATATCCCAGAGTAAAATCCTGCCCCTGAGCACTCAGATACAGACACAATTTGACACTCTACAGGCTGGATAGCTCACAACAATGGTAGTGCTCCTCATTGAGGGGGGAGTTAGAATGTTACATCAGTATATGCACAGCCGTACCCTCTCTGTCTGTTATATTTCTTTAAAACAGGCATATTGCAGGAATCAATGGACATAGGACATTTTATCTCACAGCCCAGCTTTTGCAACTATGCTCAACTAGGTAATAGATGCCCTTCATTACATACCTCAGCACATATTGCACTGTCCAGGACCATGAAAAATATCAATGCATAAACACATGATCCTACAACATATTGTTATGGTGTAATGTAGAATGCTTTGTTGGTATCTGTGTATGTAATGCGATTTGAGAATGGCAGTTCTTGAGTCTGCAGCGGTTTCCCCTTGAGTGAGGTTGTGCTCCGGGGGCTCTACATTAAAACTACATAAAATATACATACCTTTCCCTCTGTCATATATTACATTGGCGATGAGAGTACATTCTTCGGTAGAGGCCCCCGGAGCTCCCTCAACAGCGCACCAGTGAAGATCGCATCGCCATAATGCCACGGAGCAGTGCCGTGACGTGTGGAAATATTGGGCTGCCTGCTAACGCGTCCACTAGCGGTGCCGACCAGGGAGAGTTAGCGGCGGCCATCATGGAATGATGCCAGGTACAGGACTTTTGTAAATCCTACGCAAACACCCTTCCAAAGAGAGAGCATTATATGAATCGCTAGCCAACGGCGGTCGCTAGCGATTCGAGGAAGGGACCCTAGAACGTAAGGCTACCTGTGGCCATTTTATTGAGTTTGCATCTATGTGGCCATGGCAACCACAATATGGAGGTTGTACGAAGGGTAATACAAGTACTGTGGCGTTGTAAAACGGCCTGAAAACATTAAATCCACAACGAACTGTGAATTAACTGATAGTGAACCACTGCCGCTATAGTAAATGTGCAAGACCTCACGCGTGTGCTTTGAAGTATGCAAAACATTGTAATCTAATACATTTCAAAAGACAAACAAACTTTTAAATATTAATACTGACGCCATCCGGAAGCAATTTAAAAAAAAAATCTAGCAAAGTGAGTCTGAACAACGTCCACAAGGTTTTTGTGTGAATGCAACATCAACATAAAAATAAACAGGGAATAACTAAGCAAAGGACAGCATTATTGGAAGTCGCTTCACACAATTTGACATCAATCTGTGAACTATAATCACACAAACAAGCTGGTGAACACAACTACAGTGTGGACATAATTTATATACATCATGCAGCATATCCCAGCACCTATGCAGTTTCTTCCATGCCCTGGTAATCCTACATATCTGTTGGAGCAATGGATTGATGGCTTCCAGGTGTATCTAATGGCTATTGGTGGCAATAAATACAACAATGACCTTAAGGAAGCCACATTGTTGAATTGTGTCGGATCTGAAACATTAAGGATTTTTAGAACCCTTCCCGAGTTGGATGATACTGTGGGGGTTCTGGTGATACTAACCACAAGTTTGAAAGTGCACTAGGGAAGCTCGCCAAGCACTTTGGCAACAAAACCAATGTTGTATTAGAGAGGTACAAATTCTTTTCTAGGTGACAATTGAAGAGTGGGTCAATCGATGCATACATGGCATCCCTCAGAGGACTTATGTCCACATGCAATTTCACTGGTGTAGGTGAAGAGTATCTGAGAGACCAGCTGGTGTTGAATGTTGCAGACTCACGCATACAACAAAGGTTGTGGCAAACCAACAACCCATCATTGGAGCAGGCTATGGAGATAGCAAGGAGCATGGAACTTGGTGATCGCTGCATGAAAAAAAGGTTTGGAAAGACAGAGGACAAAGAAATCAAACTTATCCAAGAGAAACCCAGGGATGAATTAGAGGAGTCTTTAGTGGCAATGGTAAGGAAAATGACCACCACAATTCAGGGGCTGGTTCCAGAAAGGGCAGATACACAGGTGATGGCAACCACTATCAGAACCGTTGTCAGAAATGTGGGTGGTACAGACACATTGATAGCGACAAAGAGTGTCCCGCAGCAGCAGTGGAGTGGTACAAATGTGGTCATGTTGGGCATTTTGCTAAAGTCTGCAAAAATATACGAGGTAGGATGGGCAGAGACAACAGGTACCCCTCCAGCAGTAGGCCGAGAGGATCTGTAAGAGTCATTGAAGAAAATAATGGTCAAAATAGCATTCTGACTGTCAATCGAGGAAATGCACATGTGCAGATACTCACTGTCTCATCCATACAAACCTCTAGGGGGCCTTGGGTGAGCATGCAGATAAATTGTATATCTATACCCATCAGGGTGGACACCGTAAACCCCATTCACCATGGTGGATGTTAAGACATTTGTTGAGGTACTATCCGCCAAAATGGAAGAAATTCAGTGTACTGGGGTGAGAGAAACTGGATATGGAAAGACCCCCATAGATATAATATGTTGCACGTGGGTTAAATTGAAGTTCCAAGATAGAGAAACATACTGCAGGCTATATATAGCTAAAGATGGTTCATCTGTAGTAGGCTGGGAGGAACAAGCTGCTCTGCGAGTTAGAATCCACCCGGGAGAAGAGGTTCCTGTCTTGAGTGTATTAAAAGACCATGGTGACATCAAGGCTGCACTAGCAAAACAATTTCCCAAAGTGTTTAGCAAAAATATTGGACTCTTAGAAGGTTTCCAGCACAGAATAGTTCTCAAGAAAGGTGCCATGCCCATTGCACACAAAGTTTGAGGTGTCCCAATTGGCACAAAAGAGGAGTTGAAATAGGAACTTGCAAGGCTTTGTGAGCAGAACATAATAGAGCCCATTGAAAGCTCAGAGTGGCTCGCCCCAATAGTATTAGTGAAAAAAACTAATTGCACCATAAGGATGTGTGTGGACGTGAGAGACCTCAATAGAAATATATGGATAGACAGGCATCCCCTTCCTAACATAGGTGAATTACTTACAACAATGAAACCAGCCAAGTTTTTCAGTACTTTAGACATGTTTTCGGCTTACCATCAGATTGCATTGGAATAGGGGTCCAAGAGTCTCACGTCATTTGTCACTCTTTTAGGGGCCTTCAAGTTTAAAAGAATGCCTTTTGGCCTTGCTTCAGCCGCGTCGGTGTTTCAAAGGCTGATGTTGCATCTATTTGGAGGCTTGGATGGGGTACACTGCTTCCACACCGACATTCTTATTTCTGCAGCACCGAAGAGGAACATGATGCCAAGCTCATGGGAGTCTTACAAGTAATTCAGAAAAGCGGTTTGACAATAAAGCTAAATAAATGTAAAATAAAATGCGACAAAGTGTCGTACCTGGGACATTCAATTGATGCACGGGGTATTTGTCCTAAGGAAGAACTATGGAATACCATTTTGGGGATAGCTGAACCAGAGAATAAAGACCAGCTAAGAAGTTTCTTAGGCATGACAGAATATTATTCTAAATTTGTAGAGGACTACACAAACAAAACCAGGAACATCAGAGATCTCATGAAAAGGTCAGCAAAATATATTTGGTCAAAAGAGTGCAAGAATGAATTTGAACAGATAAAGATTGCCATCAATCAAGCACCATCGTTAGGGATGTTTGACAGCAAAGCCAAAACAATAATTTCGGTAGATGCTAGTAAAGTTTGGTTTGGGAAGAGTGATGGAACAACTTCAAAACAAAAATAGGGTAACCATTGCTTTTGCATCAAGAGTTTTGAGAGGGGCTGAATTGAATTACTCCACTATCGAGAGGGAAGCTCTAGCAGTGAAGTGGATTTTGGAACATTTTAGAAACCTAATATGGAGTTTGCCTGTTATTCTAAAGACTGACCACAAACCACTGGTCCATGTTCTACAGTCTAAATCACCCCATTTAATATCACTGAGAATTAGGAGATGGTTCCTAGATAAAATGCAATATAATATTCAAATATGTCACACGCCAGGCACCCAAAACCAGGTGGCTGATTGCTTTTCCAGGTTGCCAATTGACCAGGGAACAGGGATCGAGTCAATTGATGAGGATATCATAGCCACTGCGAACCCAGGAATCGCTAAAGAAAAATGGAAAAACATGACAGACATGGATGCAGAACAAGTAGAGATAAGGAAAGCTGTAGCCTGTGATTACAAGAATATGAACAATCTCTGGGAGATTTTGTGCAGATTAAAGAGGAGCTATCCATGGACCAAGAACACATTTATAGAGGAGATTGTATAATTCCTCCTGTGAAGGTAAGAGGGAAACTACTTGCTTTGGCACATGAGGGACATCTGGGAAGGAGTCTGACTAAGAAAAGAGAGGGGAGTAATTATTGGTGGCCGAACATGTGGAGAGAAGCAGAAGATATGGTTAAGAATTGTACGGCATGCGCCACAAGTGATAAGTCTAAGATTTTAAGGAAAAAGCCATTACATCCAGTGGAGGTTCCTGGCAGTGTATGGTATAAATTGGCAATCGATGTAATGGGGCCGTATGAAAATCTTGACCCAGTTAAAATGTACATTATATTCCTTGTAGACTACTCCACCAAGTGGGTGGAATGGGGAGTGTCTGAAGGAAGTGTTACCACTGAAAAAAATCTGAATTTCATAACTGAAGTCTTCAACAGAGAAGGTGACCCCAAGGAGTTGGTATCCGATAATGGGTCTCAATTCACGTTGTTACAATTTCAGGGATTCTTGAGAGACAGAGCTATAAACCATATAACAACTTCACTGTACCATCCCATTGCCAATGGACTTGTAGAAATAATTAATTAATTTGTAAAGAGTGTGATTCAGCTGGCAATATCAAATTCTCTCCCATGGAGAGAAACTCTCAAGGAGGCTTTGTGTGCTTGTAAGTTTACACCACACTCTACCACGGATGTCAAACCTTTCACCATGATGCGTGGCAGGGTAGCATCTAATCGATTGAGACCTGCCTGGATGTTCATGGACACAGGTGAGGCAAGATTGGACATGGACCAAATATTAAGGAGTGTAAAAGAGAAACAGACAAAATACAAAGAGTATAATGATCGCAGGAATGGCGTGAAGGAAGAAGTCATCAAAGAAGGAGACTGGGTGTGCATCAGAGAACCCAGGAAAGCACTCAAAGATGAATCCAGGTTTAGATCTCCACAAAGGGTTGCAAGTTGTCAAGGTAAATCGCTTGTGCTGGAAGATGGGAAAAGATGGTCTGCGGATAATGTGGTGAGAGTTGAGTATGACTTAAATAGACCAAGCACAAGTAAATATATCAACATAGGGCCATCCAACCATGTGGACAATGAGACTTTCAGGAGATGTAACACTGATGAAGATCGGAATACAGGAACATTAGACCATATGGACAAGGGTACTACAAATTGTCACCATTATGGTAGGAGTGAAGTTATAGCGAGGAGGATTATCAAAAAGGAACAGAAAAATCATCCAAAACTTTAACAATGACTATGTCTACCACTAAGGTGACCAACCTTTTGGTCATGTATCCTTTCACATGTTTTAAGGGAATCTTGAACTGTTTCTATCTTTTCCTTTATTCACCCTTTCCCTTTCCAAATCTTTCTTTCTTTTTATATAAGGGGGGAAGATGTTATGGTGTAATGTAGAATGCTTTGTTGGAATCTGTGTATGTAATGAGATTTGAGAATGGGAGTTCTTGAGTCTGCAGCAGTTTCCCCTTGAGTGCAGTTGTGCTCCAGGGGCTCTACATTAAAACTACATAAAATATACATACCTTTGCCTCTGTCATATATCACACATAGCACATATGCCCAAGCTGTTTGTTCTACTGGACTGCACAGATGTCCCATTGATTCCTTCCCATACCCATGAGCACGTGTATAAGAATCATCAGATGACACATTCCCTTAATTGGCACTTAGCTGACCATCATACTCTGCTGTGAACATTGTGTTGGTGAGAACCCTGATGGCATGATCATGCTCAATAATGTGCTCCTGTCTACAACATAGAATATACATTGTATAAGGTTATTAGTATGTGTTTCCACGTGAATGTGAAACCTTGTTAGCAAAAGTGCATGTATCGAACAGTATTGCTGGTCCCTGAAGTGGGTAGGGGTGGATAATACGAACATCAGAATCCTCTTATCCAAAGTCAGACCTTCCTCCGCACAGATGAAGGCCTGGCAATCTCCTTGTGTTCCATGATCCACTGAAATACATTAATTACTAAACAATTTATGGTCATTGTAATACTCATCATAGGGGATGCTATATATCCACATGGCTGGTGACACTGTATCACAACCCAAACACACACACTATGCACATATCCGCACAAGATGCATGGCTGAGACGGCTTTTCAACTCACTCTTGAATGCAAGATTATGGTGCCTGCACTACAAAGTGGAAGCCCTGATGTACCGACCTGAAAAGGTGGGGCACCTGGGAATTATCTGCAGCCTAGAGTCATATCACTGAAGGTACAGTCATTTATTTAAGTTAATGTGGTATCATGTGTGGCTGCAGCCATCTCCATCAAGTCATCTCCCCCAACTGACCAAACTGTACATTCCATAACCTGGCACTTACATCATAACAAATCTAGAACGTTGTATAATTCTAAGCACTTGACAACATAAGGAGAGGAGAAAGGAAAAAGAAAGCCAGGAGAAAAGAGTTGTGGGGATCCTGCAAATGAGTAGGAGAAGTACATTATAGCACCCCTCCTTTCCTCACAGGAGTGCAAACAAAGACACAAAAAAAATCACACATTGAACATCATAACTTATCTATGCACAGATTGCTTAAAACATGACATCTCTTATAAGCAACGCTAATCTTTCTTCATTCTAGATCTCCCCTCCAGGCACTCTGACTGTGTTTCCATAATCTTTCTCAACCACTTTGTCTGATGAAAACTTCAAGGCACACTTCCTTCCTTTCCTGGGAAGCAAAATGTTCTCCCTGGCACCACACTCAAAGTCTTCCTCTCATCATATCTCTCCTTGGATAGCTCACCTTGTCTGACAAAGCATTCTGTAACCTCCTCCGATTTCAACTGAATTAAACTCGATCTTTTAAACCGACCGGGAGTGAGAAAAGTGTTGGGTTTGCACCCACTAAACAGTTGAAACAGGGAAAACCAGATTGTTGCATGTGGTGTATTCCTATATTGGAAAACCCTCTGCAACAAGACATCCCTCCAACTCTCATTGTTAGCAACCTTCCCGCAAAAATACTCTGTCCAAGAACATCATGATGCTGATAATGGTGACATCACGTAACACCCCTACTTGTCAGCCACCAAAACCACATAACTTTCCTTAGCTCCTGCTAGACTTAGTGGCCCCAGTAATTCAATTGCTATTAAATCCCACTGCAACTTCAGGACTTCCGGTACAACCATCAGGGGAGAATGAGTCCTCAGAACCTCATCACTCCCCTTACAATTCACATATTGGTCAATCTTACACTCAATTTCCACATCCATCAAAGGCCACCAAAAATCTGTCCTGATAACAGAATCTGTCCTAGAAACCCCATATGTCCTTTGTGCCCTAGATAAATCCCACATGCTCTCATACTCCTCTGTAGATCACGCCCCTCTGAACATAAAGCTCATCTTTAATGCTTTGAAATATTTTCCAAATTGAGGGATCACAATTCAGAAACTCATCCCCACCTCTCCATCATCCCAGAACATTGTGCTTCACAGCCTGGTAGAGATAATCATCCTCACAAGCTTTCACCCATTCAGCCTCTGGTAAAGCATCCATGGTGGAAAAACCTTTCACATCCTCACTTGGCTTGTCATGCAACACTTTCCCATCTCTCCCGACGGGATTACATGACAGCGCATCAGCAATGGTATTAAACCTTCCTTCCACATGGTCAACAATAAAGTTGAGACCTTGAACTCTTGACACCCACTTCATGATATGCTGATACATCCCATGAAGCCCACCATTGTTGAATATACTGACTAAGGGTTTATGATCTGTCTTCACAACAAAACTCCTAACATGCAAATATAACCTGAACTTCTCAATGGCCCAAACAACTGCCAATGCTTCCTGTTCAATTATTGAATACCTTCTTTCCACATCCCTCTAGGCCCTCGAGTTAAAGGCCACTGTGGTCTCATAACCAACATTGTCTTCCAGCAACAACAATCCACCTAACTAAAGATCACTGGCATCGGTGTGTTTTATGGTCTTGAGACCTTCTCTGAAGCCCTTAAGTACGGGTGTACACACTGTGCTCTCCTTAATGTAATGGAACTCCTTGTCACACGCACTTGACAAACAAAATATTGCCCCCATCCTTGTGAGTTTCCTCAACTCGCTGGTTCTACTCACCAGACCTTTGATGAATTTGGCATAGTATTCCATATACCCTAAGAAAGAGGTGACCTCCACCTTGGACTCGGGAGCTGGCATCTCTGAAATCCATTACACAGCACTGACTTTGGGCATTAGCCCCTCTCCCATCAACTTGTATCCCAGATACAACCCCTGTCTCATGAAACAGCACTTCTCCAAAGTCAAAGTGAGCTCAGCTTCACCCAACTTCTCCAGAACATTACGCAATCTCACATCATGAGTAGAGACATCCCGACCTCATATCTAAATCTCATTGTGGCAGAATGCTACTCATGCTAGACCACCAAGTAAAGAGTGCATGACCCTTTGGAAAACACCACAGAAATTAATCCAAACGGCATGCGCACACACCTGAACATCCATACATGGGTAATGAAAGTCATTAGGTCACAGTAATCAGGGTGTAGCGGGATTTCGTGATAAGCTGACTTTAAATCTAACAATGAAAACACTTTGGCTCCTTTCAAATCAGGGAACCTCTCCACAATCCCATTTCTATTGAGTCTCCAATGGTCTATACACAGCCTAACAGCCCCATTGCTTTTGCAAGCTACCACAATGGGACTCACCCACTCAGAAACCTCAGTGGGCTCAATGGCTCATGATTTTGTAAACCACTCAAGTTCACTTTCTACCTCCTTCTTTAAAGCCAAGTGAACTGATCAAACTTTAACTGCCACTGGAACAGACCCTGGTTTGAGTTTAATTTTGTGCATGAATTTGGACATGCAGCCCACTTTGTCTTGAAAGACATGAGGCACCCAAGTGGCAACATCTTCAGAATTCACGCTTGACACACTTGCTGGAGAACACTTCTCCCTCACCCCTTCACCACTGGCCATTCCTGTATACACAGGCTGCTTGTCATTGGGATCACGTTTAATCTCTAAAGCAGCTTGACTGCTCCACAAGAGTAGGTCTCTGCCAACATCTGTCACACACAATTTCCTGTTAGCACGTTTTCCTTGGTATTCCAGTTCTAAGTGCATCTTCCCAATAATGTGAATGGGACTCTCCCTGTATGCACTGGCTTGGACTGAAACTTCCTTGAGCACACATTGTCTGAATACTCTCTCCCACGTATACTTGCCAATGAGGTTGTAGTCAGAGCCACTGCCAAACAACCTGAAGACCTTGCGCCCATTGATTCTAATCAAAGATCTTGGTTTTTCTAATCTCACACCATGACAGCATTAATGACTTAAATCACTCAGACCCCACCTACAACCTCGCAATCTGAATTGTCATTGTCACCCTCATTCTCATGTACACTCCCTCCTAAAGGTGCCAATCTGCTGCATTTTGCCAGGTGGCTTCTCATTCCACATACTCAACACTTGACATACACAGAAGTGCATTCTGAGAGTTGCAAGATGCTGCTAACTCCCACATTGGAAACATATTTTCTGCTGAAAATCACGTCCGTGCAAATCATCCTCTCGCCCTTCAGTTCTCCGAAACCCGCCGTAATGTCTTCTCCCTACTGGATTCTTGGATTTCCTAGAGTCAGTCATTTTCATCTCACTATACCTCCTGTCTTTCTGCTTGTTGCTCCTCCCCGGAGAGATTGCGCTGACTGCTGTGTGACCCTTATCAAAGCTTATCTTCTCAGTTTCTGCACTGAGTTGTCTGATGCAATGTGCAGCGTACTCCACCTGCTTAGCAATTGTGATGGTCCTGACCAGGCTTGGGTCAAGTTCTTTCCAAATTTGTTCCCTGATTGTATGATCTGCACATTTAAACATTAATTGATCCCGACTGTCCTCATCATGACAGTGACTGAAGCAGCACTTTATTGCAAGACCATGTAATGTCACAAATAGTTTCTCCACTCCTTTGCTCTCTGGTGCGGAAATGGTACCTGGCCAAAATCTTATTGTCTTTGACCTCGTAGTGTTTGTCAAGCTGGGCTGTGCTCACTTCAAAGCTATTCCAGGAATTGGCACCACTTGATTGCACTGTTTCAGGAAGTCTTTAAAATACATCCTGCCCTGCGCTTCCTAGACAATGATACAATAGAGCATCTTTTCTCTCAACCAAATATTTTGCCTTATAGACTGCTAGCATGAAATTTAAAAAGTTCCTTCCACTCATTCCATTCCTGGGGCAGGTATACTGGACATGATGCATCCTAGTATTGCTCCTTGCGTTACTCCTTTCTTGGAGCCAATAGAAAAACTAAATAAAAAATGAAGGAATCAAAAACTAAAATTGAAGCGAGAGAATTGTTCTTTGTTCTTTCTCTCTTTATTTTCCTTTCCTCTTTCTATTTTCCTATTTTGTTAATTTCTTATTTTTTTGTTGTTGAAAAAGAGGGCCTTTATTTAGCAGTCCTCCTATAAATGCAGTGTCATCCAAGTGTCTGCTAGCTTGGGCATTGCTCAAACAGTGAGTTCCTATGTTGTCATGTCAATGGGACGCCAATCCGGCTTTCCTCGTGCGTCGCAGTACAAATCCATAGGTCCTATCCTCTAAGGTGCCATCTTCCTCTAACAGGCTTTGCTTGCCCTCTATCCAGACCATTGTAGAGATGTAGGTTGTAGGGATGTAGGTTGTAGGCACTGAACAATGCTGCCTGCCGGCTTTTACACTTTTCCCCTGCAACGTTGTGGGTGTGAGTGCTCTGCCGCTTGTGTACTCTGCTGCTCCTTCTCTATGAGCTTTTCCAATGCGACTCTGCAGTGTGGGGTGCAGGGGGGATGATCCTCGTATGAAGCAGATAATAGCTTTAATTAGCCAACGTGGCTCACGGCTTGCACAGCTCACCTCCTGTGATGCACTCTCCTGCAGCAGGTGCTTGGCAGCAATCAGAATGCATTCTCACCTTTCCTGCAATCTCCGCAAAAAGAGGCCTACCAAGAGTTAATTTGTGGGTTCAGCTGTTCTCAGCTCCAATGCAGCAAGAGAGGACAGACCTTGCTGCCAGGGAAATAACTGGAGCCTACAGGCATAACACTGAAGGTACAGTCATTTATTAAAGTTAATGTGGTATCATGTATGGTTGCAGCCATCTCCATCAAGTCATTTCCACAAACTGACTAAACTGTACGTTCCTTCACCTGACATTTACATCATACCAAATCTAGAATGTTACATAACTCTAAGCACCTGACAACATAAGGAAAAGAGAAAGTAAAACGAAAGCAAGGAGAAAGGAGCTGCGGGGACACTGTAAAGGCGTAGGAGAAGTACATTATAGCAACCTGACTATTGCATATTTTGTGCATCAACTGAAGATTGCCACAGCCGTCACAAGAGAACTATCTGCAAGATGCATACATATGGGCTGTCCTGAAACTGATGATGCAAGGGTCACATCATATGGCAGCAGTTGTTAAATAGTTTGTTTTGATAAATGCACAACTTCCATCTTTCCTACAGCATAGGTAGTATTAGTGGTCTTGGGTAATTTGGGTGTGTCTGGAATCATGTCATTCCTGTAGCTCGATACCCATGCAAGGGGGTCCAACATGTGCACATCTAACTTTCAGAACACCATTGATTTCAGGCAATTGTGTAAAGGCATATGGTACAAAACGGGTCATGTCAAAAAGCTTGACTCTGACCTCATGAATTCCTTTTTTCTACAGTCTATCATTAGAGCCCAGCACGGAGGCACTATTCAGTGGGCTGCACCCTACTAAGCAACTCAAAACCAATTAAGAACATTATATTACGAAATTCTTCAAAATCAAAGAGAACAGAGCTGTGCACCCTCTCCCTCGCTCCATTTTATCATGCAATAGATGTCTGTAGCAATGTACATTGCAATTGGATTTGAATTAAAATAAATCCAGTGTATCTTTAACACACATTTAATGTCATGCATCACAACATCTATACATATTTAATCCCTTGATCCCCCACTACAAACCTCTCCCTCCCCCACTACTACAGACCCGTCCAACCACTAACCTACTAGAGACCACTTCACCTCCTCATTTCTTCTACACACCTTCACTCAATACCTCCACTGCAGATGCCTCCAGCCAGCAGCCCTTCTCTCCACCCACCACCTCTGCAGCAATGACCCATCAACCATGTTACACACCCCTCAACTCCCACCACCCCTACAGACCCCTTCATGCACCACCAACCCATGACCAGAGTTTGCACAGTTTTATGGGTGAATGGGCCTATGCAAGTGAAGCTGGTATGTGTCAGATGACAGAGACAGGATTACTGCTGATAAGGTGTACATGCAGGGATTCCTCTGTAGGCATTGTGTGATAAAGCAGTTTTGAACTACACTAGGGACTGCTATAGCCCCAAGGATCCCGGGCATGACCTGAGATTCATGTGGCGAGGCTTCAGTGGACTCGCTTATCTGTTGGCTCTCCATGGTCAGGGGTGTAACCAGTTCAGTGTTAGTGGCAAACAAACAGGCATCATACTGTCCCATATTCTTTTTAGCCCTGCAATGGTGATTTCTTGTAGGACATTCAGTTGTTTGCAGATTTCTGGCTTTATGTCCTGAATGGGGAGTTCAATGGGGCTCAGTGGGCTGTCAATCAATCTCTGAGATACCTTGCCCATGTGGGGTTCTGTTCTGAATTTGCTTACTAATGGAGTAATCTGTTGTGTCATGTGTATGGGCCTCGTTATCTGTGCCCACTGCTGTGACATTGACATGCATCAGTTCTATGGTGGGAATTTCACATAGGATGTCCTCTGACACATGTATTGTTCCTCGACAGGTGGGCACTGTCGCTGTGTCTATATGGGACTGTAGGCACAGCACAGATGTATTGGCCTTCACCGAAATTCTTCCTGTTCCTTTTGCTTTTTCCATACTTTTTATTGTGGACATTCTGATGG